>NC_052054.1:96052441-96426654 GCF_903992535.2 Arvicola amphibius | reverse complement strand
CTTTCTTTCTTTCTCTTATTTTTCTTTCTTTCTTTCTTTCTTATTATTTCTTTATATTTCTATGTGGTGTTACAATGCCAAGTACCACATCCTCCTACCTGTGTGCTCAGGTGTTAGCTACAACTGTGACTGCTGAAAATCATTCGGTGTCTATGAAGTTCATCATGATTCTCTACTAGAGGTCCATTTTCAAATCACATTTCATCTTTTCATAAGGTATAAAGCATGCTGGTCTTAAATTTACATAAAATTTTCTACTTAGTGATTTTTTTTTTTAAAAATTTTTCCTTGAGGCAATCTTTAGTCTTAGAAATAATGCCTTTTAAGGACATTCAAAATGTCCAAATGTACACTAGTATCATTAATTTATTCCTATACTTCAGTATATTTGTTCTAAAAGAAGTATCCTTACCAATAGTCTTACAACTTTGTCTTATTACCTAAATTACAGTATTTCAAGAAAATTGTTCAAAATGTTTTGAAATTTCTATGTACCATTTTTATTTAAAAACACATTTTATGATCTTCAAAACTCTCTTATGTTGGGGGAGGGAATAGAAGGAAAGTAGAGAGGGAAAAGAGTGGTTGGGATGCAAAAAAATAGATTAAATTAATTTTTATCTTCTGTGCTATTTAAATTGTAGAGGACAAAGTACAATCATTAAAATTCAGTAAAATTTATTATAATAGTTCATAAAAATGAAAAAGAAAACAAATATATATATATATGTTAAATAGATTATAATATAGTAATGTTCAAATAAATTTGAAAATTAAAATGCATTTGGAATTTTTTTCCTGTTTGGATGACTTTCTCCTCAGCATGTTGGTGATGGAAGCAGAAAAGAAGTAATGGTGTATTACTCAGTGGAAAAAAGAAAAAGAAAAAGAAATCTTAAAATTTGCAGGCAAATGCACAGAATTAGAAAAAGTCATCCTGAGTGAGGAAACCCAGACCCAGAAAGAAAAACTTGGTATGTACTCATGAGTGAATTTTAAGCATAAAACAAAGAATAACCAGGCTGCAATCCACAACCCCAGAGAAGCTAGGTGAAAAGGACACAAGAAGGGACCCAGGAAGGGAAACCCTTAAGATCTCCTGGACAAACTGGGAAGGGGAATAAAAGGGAGAGGATGGGAGATGGAAACATGAGGGCTCCAGATGGTCAAGTTGGGCAATGGATTGAGAGGGGGAGCAATGAAAGAGATATCTTGATAGAGGGAGCCATTATAGGGCTAGGGAGAAACGAGGAGCTAGGGATATTTCCAGGAATCCACAAGAATGACCCCAGCTATGACTCCTGGAGAGGGTGCCTGACCTGGCCTTCTCCTATAATCAGATTAGTGACTACCCTGGATGTCATCATAGAACCTGCATCCAGTAACTGATGGAAGCGGATGCAGTGACCCACAGCTGGTATTGAACTGAGTTCCTGGAGTTCATGTGAAGAGAGGGAGGAGGGATCATATGAGCAAGCGGGTCAAGATCATGACTGGGAAAACCACAGAGAAAGCAAACACAACCTAGTGGGAACTCATGGACTCTGGACTGACAGCTAGGGATCCTGTGTAGGACCCAATGAAGCCCTCTGACAGTTATGTAATTGGAACTGTTAGGGACCCCTGAAGTGGAACCAAGACTTATCCTGAGTGCCTGAACTGACTTTTTGAAGCCCATTCCTTATGTTTGGAATTCCTTGCTCAGCCTTGATAAGGGTGGGCGCCAGGAACTTTGTCCTGTCTCAACTTGGTGTAACAGATTTTGTTGACTTTCCAGGGGAGGTCTTACCTCCCCTGAGGAGTAGATGGTGGATAAAAAGGGGGGATATGGGGACCACGAGAAGGAAAGGGAGAGGAAACTGGGCCTAGAATTTAAAATTTTTAAACCGACAGAATACTGTGATGGTAGATACTAATCTAGTCATAGATTCTTATCATGCATACGCACACATGCACATACTACACATAAGCATATGTGTGCACTTTAGCTCACGCATGTACACACACACAAAGGAGTTAATGTATTTTTGTAGCTGAGTAAAAAAAAGCAACAAAGCAGGATGCCTGTGAAATTTATAATCTACTTTTTTCACAGGTTTAGCTACATAGAACATTTCAAGGCCTAATTTACACACTGTCATTCTCATGATAATATTGTTTACCTTCTACTACTGTACTCATTATAGTCTAGAATATCTGAAGACATGAAACCTGTGTAGACATTTTAAAATCATATTTTATAAACTAACTCCATGAAGGTATTTGTGTTCTGTCACCATTTTAAATGTGCCTAAAAATAGTATATTACAACACAATTTAAAATTGCTTGAGGAAAAAGAGAGACCATGAAAGCCATTGAATAATGAAATGAAGAGAGACTCTTGTAGGGGTTTATGAAATAAGATGGGCTTGTAGTGTTCTAGCATGTGGTGTAGTACTGTGTGGTGTCTATGGGGATTCACAATAAAATATAGAACAGATCTAGGTATAATTCAAGATTTCAAGAAAAGGGAATTTCTTATGAATTTTTTCTCACTAATTCTCAAATTGTATCCTTAATTTCTTCTAGACTCTCTCTTTTAAGCTGGAAACACAAAGTTAGTCATAAGCCATTAAGAGTAAACCAGAAAAGAAAAATTGGGAAAAAAATCAAAACAAAGCTCCTCAAATTTCTTTACAAACATCAATAGTATGTAACTCACTATGGACAAAGCAGTCTGAAGGGAGAATGGTAGCAAGTCACGTGTGTATTAATAGCAGTTTATTTATGGCATGACTTTACCCACACTTTTCAGTCTTCTCAAAAATCAAACATTTGCCACATTTTCAACAAGAAATATTTTTTCTCAAATTATAGTTCTTGCAGGATATTTTATGCTGTTTTCTGAGAAAGGCAGAAGTTCAGAGCGAGTGGCGTTCTAGCTCTCACAGGTGCAATTTTCAGCATATAACTGCAGATTTTTCTTAAAGTGAATCTGTGTATATTTTTGAAAATAGAGATGACTTGTATTTCGCTTAACTCAAATAGAATCTTTTCTTATAAAAGTATTTTACAGCATACAGTTCTTTTCAAGTAAGCGTTGTCTATCATCTTTTGCTAGTCAAGCATATTCTTTTAAGACACCAGAGAACAGCTGGAAAATTGTGAAAAATCAAACCATTTGAAAATATTTTAATGAGAGTGATAATTTGTATGGTCTTATAAAAAATGGAAAACAGAGAAAGAAAGGAATTTTTTTTTCTGCTTCTTGATTCATCATCAAGTAACTAATAAGAGCACTCCCATGAACCTACTTCACCCATTTGACAGTGGATTGGGAGCAAAGCAATGGGATCTTCATTAGGCACCTGTGTCTATGTGGTGGTATTGCTTGTATTCTTCATCAACAACTCATGAGCAGAGCCAAAGGCTTGAGAGACTCAAGGAGTCTACTATAGATAACAGGTGTGTGAGCAAGGCTGTCAAGAAAAGAAAATATCTCCCTAGTGCTGGTGGCAATTTAAATTAGTATAGCCACTATGAAACATATATGTTTGTATGTATGTACACATCCATATTTGAAAAACCAAATGCAATATACAGAGTGTCTCTCTGCATCCCTGGCTGTTCCGAAGCTCACTCTATAGACCAGGCTGGCCTTGAAACCAGAGATCTGCCTGCCTCCGCCTTGTAAATGCTGGGATAAAAAGTGTACTCTGTCACCTTCTAAACTTCAAATTAAATAAAATTATAATGCATTTAAAACAAAGGTCCAAGAAAATAATTTAGCATGTAAGAGACTTTTATATCTCAAACTGATAGCCTGACTTAAATTCCAGAAACTTATCATGGAAGAAAAACAATGACCCCACAAAGCTGTTGTCTGTCTTCCACGTGCACATTATGATATGTATAAATAAAAGCACATACACTCCAAGACCTACTAATAGCATTTAAGTTAAAAATTGAGTATTGAGAATAGTTATTCTTGTTATAGTGAGACAATGTCTCATTTTAAGTTCAACTTGCATGTTCCAGATGATTAGGATTATATAGAATTCATAATGTTCCCTACTCACCCCATTTGTGTCATTTTTGAAAATATCTTTTAATTTTTTTTTCCTTTTTTATTAAGTTGTTTTATTTTTTTTGAATTTATTATTTAGTTTTTAACAATATCAATTTCTGTTGTATGCACATATAGCAAATATTTTCTTTGATTTTTGAATTGTGTCACTTGACTCTGTGTTGGATAATATTTAGCTTGTGTTCTGACAAATAAAACTTACCTGGATATCAGAGCATGGAGCTACTAACCATTGGTTAACCATAGAGATCGTCAGGTCTGTACCACCAGGAGATAGGAAGTGATAAGGGTGGATATAAAGAGGAAGTGATAAGGAGGGAGCTGACAGCATCTTGGCCCTTTTGGGCAGAATATTCAGAGAGATAAAAGTTTCTGGTGGCTATTGCTACGCTTCTCTGATATTTCAGGTTTTACCCCAATTTCTGACGCTATATTTTTTATTAAGAAGACTAATTAAGATCACCCTTCAACTCAGCTTTTCTTTTCTATTTTTTTAATCACAAAATTTTTAGTTTCAGGTATTGTCATTTATATACCTTTACTTTCATTCCTGTGCTTTTAGTTTCTTTTCTAAAACAAAATTTTAAAAAATGCTTGCTACTTGAATTATATTACAGTAGTCTGGTTATTTTGCATTATATATATATATATATGTATATACATATATATATATGCGTATATATATATATATACATGTTTTATATATGGCTGTGTATTTTGTTTATATCAGTTTATAAACAAGCCTCCCGCCACAGATCTCATTACTGTCCATAGTTCTATTATTCCCAACTTTCAAAAGTATTAAGTTGCTGTATAATATATAATTTTTTCTCTTCTTTTTCTTTCTTTCTTTTTTGTTTTATTTTTGTTTGTTTGTTTTGTTTTCTTTTGTTGTGTTTTTGAGACATGGTTTCTCTGTGTTGCTTTGGAGCCCGTTCTGGAACTAGATTTTGTAGACTAATCTGACCTCAGACTCACAGAAATCCACTCACTGCCTCTGCCTCCTGGGTTATGGTTAGGGTTTGAGTGCTGTGAATAAAGGCGTGTGCCCACACCACCCTGCTTTATTAAATATAGTTTAATGTTTAAAATTTAGTTGAAAAAAGTGAGCCGTGGTTTCCAGTGTAAAATACTGCTCAGGAGCCACAGTGACTACAAGGAGGCAGATAAAACCTCTCAAAATCCCAACCCAGGTTTACCATTGTTATTTACATTTAGTACAAACAAGAAATCAGAAAGAAGCCGGTGTCTAGAGCACACACAGCACATCACTGTTCCTAGGGGGCGCTCACAGCCTTCTCACTGTTGCTTTCTTTTTATTTTTTATTACTTTATAAATAATACCATTCCAAAATTCCACTTCTTCCCCTCCTCCCATTTCTCTCCCACTCCCTCACTCACCCTCTTCCCCTCCCCCTCCTGTCCTAAGGGAGTGAAGGGTACCCTGCCTTGTGGGAAGTCCAAGGCCCTCTTCCCTCCATCCAGGCTTAGGAAGGTAAGCATCCAAACAGACTAGGATCCCAAAAGCCAGTACATGCAGTAGAGACAAACCCCAGCGCCATTATCATTGGCTTCTCAGTCTGCCCCAATTGTCAGCCACATTCAGAGGGTCCAGGTTGATTCCGTGCTCGCTCAGTCCCAGTCCAGCTGGCTTTGATAAGCTCCCATTAGATCAGGCACACTGTCTCAGTGGGTGGACCAACCCCTTGCGGTACTGACTTCCTTGCTTTTATTCTCCCTCCTGCTCTTCAACTGGACCTTGGGAGCCCAATCCAGTGCTCCTATGTGGGTCTCTGTCTCTATCTCAATCTGTCGCCAGAGGAAGGTTCTATGGTGATATTCAAGATATTCATCATTTTAACTACGGGACAAGGCCAGTTCAGGCACCCTCTCTTCCACTGCCCAGTGTCCTAGCTGGAGACATCCCTGTGGACATCTGGGAATCCCTCTAGAGGCAAGCCTCTTGCCAACCCCAAACTCCCTTAACTAAGATATCTTCCCTGTGCCCATATCAGTCCTTATTCCATCTAAACCATCCCACTCCCCCAAGCTCTCCCCAATCCTCCCCTTCTACCTTCTCTCTTCCCCCAACCCCTTCTCCCCCACCCCCACACGACGCTCCCAACTTATGCCTGGCGATCTGTCTGCTTCCAATTTCCAGGAGGATCTATCTATATATATTTTGCTTTGGGTTCACCTTATTACTTAGCTTTTCTAGGATCGCAAACTATAGGCTTAATGTCCTTTGTTTATGGCTAGAATCCACTAATGAGTGAGTACATATTATATTCATCTTTTTGGGTATGGGTCATCTCATTCAGGATAGTGTCTTCTATTTCCATCCATTTGCATGCAAAATTCAAGATGTCATTTTTTTTTCTGCTGAGTAGCACTCTAATGTGTATATGTGCCAAACTTTCTTTATTCATTCTTCCATTGAGGGGCATCAAGTTTTTTTTCAGGTTGTGGCTATTACAAATAATGCTGCTATGAACATAGTTGAACAAATGCTTTCGTAGTATGACTAGGCATCTCTTGGGTATATTCCCAAGAGTGGTATTGCTGGATCCTGAGGTAGGTTGACTCCCAATTATGTGAGAAACTGGCACACTGATTTCCAAAGTGGTTGCACAAGTTTGCATTCCCACCAGCAATGGATGAGAGTTCCCCTTACTCCACATCCTCTCCAGCATAGGTTATCATTGGTGTTTTTGATTTTAGCCATTCTGACAGGTGTAAGATGGAATCTCAAAGCTGTTTTGACTTGCATTTACCTGATAGCTAAAGAAATTGAACATGGCCTTAAGTATCTTTTGGCCATTTGAAATTCTTCTGTTGAGAATTCTCTGTTCAGATCAGTACCCCATATTTTAATTGGGTTATTTAGAATTTTAATGTCTAATTTATTGAGTTCTTTATATATTTTGGAGATCAGACCTTTGTCTGATGTAGGGTTTGTGAAATCTTTTCCCATTCAGTAGGTTGCCTCTTTGTCTTAATGACTGTGTCCTTTGCTTTTCAGAAGATTTTCAGTTTCAGGAAGTCCTATTTATTCATTGTTGCTCTTATTGTCTGTGATACTGGGGTTATATGTAGGAAATGGTCTCCTGTGCCCATGTGTTGCAGGCTACTTTCCACTTTCTCTTCTATCAGGTTCATTGTGGTCAGATTTATATTGAGGTCTTTAATCCTTTTGGACTTGAGTTTTGTGCATGGTGATAGATATGGATCTATTTTCATTTTTCTACAGGTTGACATCCAGCTATGCCAGCACCATTTGTTAAAGATGCTCTCTATCTTCCATTGTATGATTTTAGTTTCTTTGTCAAAAATCAGGTGTTCATAGGTTTATGGATTAATATCATGGTCTTTGATGTGATTCCATTGGTCAATGTCTCTGTTTTTATGCCAATAGCAAGCTGTTTTCATTACTGTAGCTCTGTAATAGGGTTAGATATCAGGGGTGTTAATGCCTCCAGAAGTTCCTTTATTGTATCGGATTGTTTTGGCTATCCTGGGTTTTTTTTTTTGTTTGTTTTCCATATAAAGTTGATTAAGTTGTTCTCTTAAGGTCTGTGAAGAATTTTGTTGGGATTTTGATGGGGATTGCGTTAACCTATAGATTGCCTTTGGTAGAATTGCCATTTTTACTATGTTGATTCTACCCATCCAAGAGCATGGGCGATCCTTCCATTTTCTGGTGTCCTCTTCAATTTCCTTCTTCAAAGCCTCAAAGTTCTTGTCAAATAGATCTTTCACTTCCTTGGTTAGTATTACCCTAGGATACTTTATACTATTTGTGGCTATTGTGAAAGGTGAAGGGTCTCTGATTTCCCTCTCTGCTTCTCTATCCTTTGTGTATAGGAGAGCTACTAATTTTTTCAAGTTGATATTGTATCCTGCCACATCACAGAAGGTATTTATCACCTGTAGGAGTTCTTTGGTAGACTTTTTGGGGTTACTTATGTACACTATCATATCATTTGCAAATAATGAGAGTGTGACTTCTTCCTTTCCAATTTGAAACCTTTTGATCTCCTTAAGTTGTCTTATTGCTATTACTAGAACTTCAATCACTATATTGAAGAGGTATTGAGAGAGTGGACAGTCTTGTCTGGTTCCTGATTTTAGTAGAATTGCTTCAAGTTTCTCTCCATTTAATTTGATGTTATCTGTTGGCTTTCTGTATATTGCTTTTATTATATATAAATATAATCCCTGTATCCCTAATTTCTCCAAGCCTTTATCACAAAGGGGAGTTGATTTGCCAAATGATTTTTCAGCATCTAATGAAATGATCATATTTTTTCTTTCAGTTTATTTATATGATGGATTACATTGATAGATTTTTATATGTTGTGCCAGCCCTGCATCTCTGGGATGTTTACTTGATCATAATGGATATTTTTTTGTTGTGTTCTTGGATTTGGTTGCCAGTATTTTATTGAGAATTTTTGCATTGATGTTCATGAGCGAGATTGTAATTGTAAAGTAATTCTCTTTCTTGGTTGGGTCTTTGTGTGGTTTTGGTATCAGGGTAACTGCAGCTTCATAAAAAGAGTTTGGCAATGACCCTTCTGTTTCTATTTTGAGAAACACATTAAGGAGTATAGGTATTAGCTCTTCTTGGAATTTCTGGTAGAATTCTGCACTAAAACCAGGTGGTCCTGGGCTTGTTTTTGGTTGGGAGGTTTTTGATGACAGCTTCTATTTCCTCGTGACTTATAGGTCTATTTAATTCATTCACCTTGTCTTGATTTAATTTTGGTATATGGTATTTATCTAAAAATGTCCATTTCTTTAATATTTTCCAATTTTGTGGCACACAGACTTTTGTAGTAAGACCTAATGCTTCTCTTAATTTCCTCAGTGTCTGTTGTTATGTCCCCATTTTTATTTCTGATCTTCTTAATTTGAGTGTTCTCTCTCCACCTATTGATTAGTTTGGATAGTGGTTTGTCAAACTTGTTGATTTTCTCAAAGAACCAGCTCTTTGTTTCATTGATTCATTGGACTGTTTTCTGCTTTCTATTTTTTTGATTTCATCCCCCAGATAGATTATTTCCAGTCTTCTACTCCTCCTTGGTGAGTGCTTCTTTTTTTTTCTCTAAAGCTTTCAGCTGTACCGTTAAGTCTCTAATGTGAGCTTTCTCCATTTTTTTTGTGGGCACTTGGTGCTATGAATTTTTCTCTTAGAACTGATTTGATAGTTTTAATGTTTGGGTATGTTGTTTCTTTATTTTTGTTGAATTCAAGCAAGACTTTAATTTCTTTCTTTATTTCTCCTTGACCCAAGGGTAGTCCAGTAGTTGACAGTTGAGTTTCCATGAGTTTGTAGGCTTTCTGAAGGTGGAATTTTTATTAAATTCTAATTTTACTCCATGTGATATGATAAGACACAGGTAGTTGGTTACTCCATTTTTTTGTATCTGTGGATGTTTGCTTTGTTATCGAGTATGTGATCAGTTTTTGAGAAGGTTCCATGAGTTGCTAAGAAGGTATATTCTTTCCTATTTGGGTGAAATGTGCTATAGATGTCCGTTAAGTCCATTTGAGTCATTACATCTGTTAGTTCTCTTATTTCTCTGTTAAGTTTCAGTCTGGTTGACATGTCCATTGGTGACAGAGGAGTGTTGAAATCTCTTACTATTAGTGTGTGGGGTTTGATGTGTGATTTGAGTTCTAGTATTTTTTTAAAACATTATGTGGGTACTTTTATGTTATGGGCATAGATATTCAGAATTGAGACTTCATCTTGATGAATTGTTCCTGTTATGAGTATAAAGTGTCCATCTCCATCTTTTCTGATTGATTTTAGTTTAAAATCAATTTTGTTAGATATTAGCATAGCCACACCCACTTGTTTCTCAGGTCCCTTTGATTGGAAAACCTTTTCCCAACCCTTTACTCTGAGGAAGTGTCTGTCTTTGAGGTTGTAGTGTGTTTCTAGTAAACAGCAGAATGTTAAATCCTGTTTTCATATCCATTCTCTTAACCTGTGCCTTTTTATAGGTGAATTGATTCCATTGATATTAAGTGATATTAATGACAAGTGGCTGTTAACTCCAGTTATTTATTTATTTATTTATTTATTTATTTATTTATTGGTGGCAGTGTTTGTATGTTTCCCTTCTTTGAGTTGTGTTGGTGGGGGGTTGTCAGTTGTCTGTGCTATTGTGGGTGTTGTTGGCTTCCTTGGGTTGAGGTTTTCCTTCTATTATTTTCTGTAAGGCTGGGTTTGTAGCTACGTATTTGTTTTTATCCCGGAATATCTTGTTTCCTCGATTGATGGTGAAAGAAAGCTGTCTGGGTATATAGTCTGGGCTAGCATTCATGGTCTCTTAGTTTCTGCAGTACATCTATCCAAGACCTTGCATGGTTTCCATTCAGAAGTCAGGTGTAATTCTGTTAGGTTTACCTTTATATGTTACTTGACCTTTTTCCTTTGCATCCCTTAAAATTCTTTCTTTATTCTGTGTGTTTTGTGTTTTGATTATTATATGGCAAGGGGATGATTTTTTATACAGTCTATTTGCTGTTCTGTAAACTTCTTGTACTTTCATAGGAATATTCTTCTTTAGGTTGGGAAAGTTTTCTTCTATAATTTTGCTGAGTATATTTTCTGGGCCTTTGAGCTGGAATTCTTTTCCTTCCTCTACCTCTATTATTCTTAGGTTTGGTCTTTTCATGGTGTCCCAGATTTTCTGGATGTTTTGTGTGAAGAATTTGTTGGATTTGCTGGGGTTTTTTTGATCAATGTGTCTATTTCCTCTATAGTATCTTGAGCGCCTGAGATTCTTTCTTCTATGTCTTGTATTCTGTTGGTTATATTTGTCTCTGTAGTTCGTGTTCATTTACCTAGATTTTCCATATCCATTTATCCCTTGGTTTGGGTTTTCTTTTTTTTTTTGTTGTTTTTTTTTTTTTTTTTTTGTGACAGGGTTTCTCTGTAGCTTTGGAGCCTGTCCTGGAACTAGCTCTTGTAGACCAGGCTGGTCTTGAACTCACAGAGATCCGCCTGCTTCTGCCTCCCGAGTGCTGGGATTAAAGGCGTGCGCCACCACTGCCCGGCGGTTTGGGTTTTCTTTATTACCTCCATTTTGCTCTTCAAGTCTTGAACTGTTTTCTTTACCTGTTTGATCGCTCTTTCTAGGTTTTCTTGGGTATCTTTGAGGGATTTATTAATATCTTCTAACTTTGTGTTTGTCTTCTTTTCCATTTCATTAAGGTTGTTTTTCCACTTCCTGTTTAGGGGGTCTCCATCATTTTCACAAGGTTACATTTAACGTCGATTTCTTATACTTCTTCTTGGTTAAGATGTTCAAGTCTCCTTGTCTCATGTTCGATGGATTCTCATGTTATGTTGCTTTTTAGGAATTCTTGCATTGGCACCTGCCCATCTCTTCCTCTCTGGATCCCTCCAACACAGGAGCAGGGTTTCTTGCTGGGTTCCAAGAACTTCACAGACAAAAAGGTGGGCTTTCCAGATCCCCCCAGCATGGGAGTAGGGTTTCTTACCAGGTTCCAAGGACCTTGCAGACAAAAAGGCGGGCCCTCCGGATACCCTCAGCACAGGAGCAGCTCCTTACTGTTCCTATGGAGCAGTCACAGCCTCTCCACTACTCCTATGGACAACTTAAAATCTCTTCACTGTTCCTATGGAGCACTCACAGCCTCTCCACTGTTCCTATGGAACACTCACAATCTCTTTACTGTTCCTGTGGAGCACTCACAGCATTTATACTGTTCATATGAAATACTCACATTCTCATTAGTATTCATATGGTACTTTCTAGTCTCCTATAGGTTAACAGAAATAAATAAATAAATGCCATTTGAAACTACTAAGAGATACAAGAAATAGTTTAAGGTTGGAAGAGGAATTTAGCAATAAATAGAGAAATATGAGTAAGCCTTGGTTTCAGACTTCAGAAAGAAAAAAATGAAGAAGAAATAATTTAAATAATCATGACAAATTTTAACACTGGTCTTGTTTTGTTAAGGTGTCATCTTTATTGCATGATCTTGGTGGTAGAAGTTAACTTGAATGCATCCTGTCCTAATGGTCTTATTTCTCTGCATACTTATGTCCTTGTATAAGGTTCAAAATTCAAATGGATGGCAAGTATTTTAAAGGTGGAGTAACAATATTTCACTGTCTTTAAGGCCAGGGAATTATCAAACCTTCCTAGTTCTTGATGATTATGCCAAGGAAACAATCAGAGAATAGTAAACTCACACACCCACACATTTAAAATCAAGGTGCCCAAGAAAATGTTAAAGAAGTCATGATTGTGACATCCTTTCATGTGTGACATAAAATCACTACTCCCATTTTATTAATACCAGATTGCAAAGAAATCAAGATCTAAAACATATTTTCAATTGACTAAAGATTTTGCTATTTCAAATTCAGAAAGAACTGAAGAAGAAAAGGACACTATTAAAAGAAAGACGAAGTAAAATTGCGTAGGTAGGTAATCCTGAGGATAAAAGAATTTAAATGCAAAGATAGTCTGTCCAATTAAAAAGCTATTTGGAGCCTTCTTCAGAACAAATAGCAAATGCAGCTACAAAATTAAAAATGATTTAACTGGAGTTTGAAGTTCTCAAATGTTGTAACTCCTTGGAATAAAGGCTCTGTTCAAACATGAAATGTTAAATGAGAGCAGATGGAAATTTTTAGAAACGTGAATAATGTCCTTGAGAAGAATAAAGTTCAAAATGTGTCAATACATGGATCATACAAAACTCTCTTTCTGAAAAAAAAATAAGCTACAAAATAAAACAAAACAGAATCTCAGAGAGAAAAAGAAACAAGGGATTTTTGCTACAGACCTGAATACTCTGTTTTAGATTCATCTGGAGGAGGGAAGATAAAAGTCACCTTTGCTGACCTCAACAAAGGCAGGGGAAAAGTGGCAATAAGAAGGACACCTACAACTAAGGATGAGGCTTATTGGAATCAAACATGTTTCTTAAACTTTGGTGAAAACACTACAAAGGTAAGTAGGAATTTTATCTAAGTATCATTTTCAAGAGCAAAGCTTTTATGGTAATACCATTCTATGAAATGATACAGGCTTTTTAGTAATATTCTCTCAATAGAACCTTAGGTTAAAAAAAGCAAAATATTTTTATTATAATTCTGACAATTTCATACAATGCGTTTTCATTTCTTCTCCCTCACTCTCCCCTTTAACTCATCTTAGAAGCCCATACCACCACCCTACCCACCTTCCTAATACATGTCCTATTCTATTTCTTTGATTTTTCTTAATCTACTCAATACAACCCATATACTCATGGGTATGGGCCTATTTACTGAAGTGGCAATTTTATAATTTAATATCCAACTTTTATGGGATAAATCATGCTAAAGACAAACTGTAGGATATTGTGGGATAGTTCAAAAGCAGATTGCTTGCTTGACATTATCAAAGCTATGTGCCCAACTAGATAGATGGAAAGAGATAAAATAGAATCAAAAATCATAGATACATAGACAGCAACTTCTAGAGGTTATTCAACAGTTTTTATTGTACTTTAAAGCACTTCCATTATGCGTTTTCTTAAGGGATCAGATGTTAATGTGCTACCACCAAAGAAACTGTTTTGGCTAGCCCTCTTACATAATAGGATAATGCCATCATTTCAGTCAAGGCCATTCTTTAACAGAGTTGAGATATTTAATAACACTTTTTAGCTATAAATGTAGACTAGACAATTATAGGGATTTGATTGGTTGTCCTGTATTAGCCAGGGTTCTCTAGAATAACAGAATTTATAGAAAGAATCTACACACACACACACACACACACACACACACACACACACACACACATATGATTCATTGGAATTACTTACAGTCTATGGTCTAGCTAATCCTACAGTGACTTGCTGTGAGTGGAAAATCCAAGAATCCAGTAGTTGCTCAGTCCATGAGGCTGGATGTTTTCTACTCTAAAAACAAGTTTTTACAGATATTTGTTGTGTTTTGATCAGTTTAACTGCCCATGTTCTCCCCTCCAATTAATTCTCCATGCCGATCATCACATCTCCCTCCCAATTTCATATTCTCTTTTTCGTGGATATGTGTGTCCATGACCTCATCAGAAAAACCTGTTTGTTTGTTTGTTTGTTTGTTTGTTTGTTTGTTTTTCAAGACAGGGTTTGTCTGTGTAGCTTTGGAGCCTGTACTGGAACTTGCTCTGTAGACCAGGCTGGCTTCAAACTCACATAGAGATCCACCTGGGATTAAAGGTGTGCGCCACCACCACCCAGCAGAAAACCCCCTTTTAGCGCTAAACAACAATCGGTAAAGAGATTTGTAAACAAGTCAAAGTGGAGGGAAAAAGACACTGTGAGTTGCTCAGCTTTCAGTGATAAGTCTATATCGTACTTTCCACACAAAGGTTCTGGGAACTGAGCACATGACGCGGTGGAAAGACTGTCAGAACTACACTGAGCCTGTGCAGTCTCTGCAGGACATGACAAGGCCGTTGCTCGCATGAACCCACAGCAGCTGAGACTATATTGACAATTCTTGTACTGGATCAAGCCAGCTAAAACCCAACAAAGACGGAGGAGGGGGTTTGGGAGTTTCCACTGCTGTCTGCAATAAGTGACTTCTGGAGCCAGGAAAGTCAATTTTCTTCAGAGATCCTAGCCCTCACAGACAACTCATGCTTGAGTAGAGGATCTCATGCCCATGAACCTACAGACAGCGGTAAATAGACTCAGTGGCTAATAAATAAAAGTAATTAATTGAAAATAAAAATAGAGAAGATATGTTGTCTGTGGTTTTTGTCCTGCCTGGTTCCCACAGTAGTTAAGTCCTAAAGAAATCACACAGAGGTCTACATTAGTTATAAACTGATTGGCCTAGTAGCGCAGACTTCTTATTAAGTCTTATTACTTATACTAGCCCATTATTCTTGTCTATGTTAGCCACGTGGCTCGGTACCTTATTTGACAAGGCAGTCACATCTTGCTTCTTCTGTGGCTGGGTCACAACTGCGGAAAATGAGCCTTCCTCTTTCCAGAATTCTCCTGTTCTCATTGTCCCACCTCTACTTCCTGCGTGGTTGTCATGCCTATAATTCCTACCTAGTTACTGGCCAATCAGCATTTATTAAAATACAGTTGACAGGGTATAGACCATTGTCCCACAGCAAAGATATCCCTTTGCATAGACAAAAACTCCCTTTAAAGCTGTCTGTTATTGAAAATATAAAACATAGGGGAATGAATGGTATTCTCAAATCTGGCACCTAGTTCTGTAAACTTAAAAAGAATACTAAAAGGGTAGAAAGGCTTATGTAACACACTCTTTCAATAGTTATTTTATATTTTTATCCCCACCATGATTATCTACATGATATATATATATATGTATGTATGATATATGGGAAAATATATATATATATATGCATATTCACACACACACACATATATATATATATCCTGGCCAAATATATATATATATATATATATATATATATTCTTTGACCATCCTACCGGGACCTCATATGAATTGGAACGTAAGTGTGGCTTACTTCTTGATAATCTGAAAAGAATTTAAAAAATTAGAATCATTTTGTAAGATATGAAAACCTCCAAAGAATCAATCTGTGAGGTTATTTTTTAAAGAAAAGTTAGTAAATGAGCTGTTGCTATTTACATTTAATGTTTATAAAAAATAGTTAAAATGTTTATGGTACTTTAGTTGTCCAGTTGAAATATAACATCACACAGTTTAAGGTCTGATTTGAGCAGGTAAGTTTAATGCTTTTCTTTGTATGTGGCAAGGTATAATTTTGTTTAAGTTTCAGAATTAAACATATCATATATTTCTCAGGGATGTGGATATTGAGGGGCTCTTCATGCTCCACTAGATGGTCATGAGCCCCTGAATATACAGGCAGTACTAAATGCATGCCTTGTGTTTACTTGTAAATTTCATAGGTTTAGAAAATGTTGAAAATCTTTTTTATGTTTATGTACATCCATGTCTGATTCCAGGCTTTCTTTCCTCACGGGGTTGCTCATATTCAGCATTTATGACTTAGTATAATTGCTTTATCTGCAAAGAGAGACACTGGAGCTGAATGCAGATAGAAACTTATCTTCAAACCTGTTTTCTATTTGTCCTAAGAAGCAATTAAAGAAAATTTAAGAGATATAGTTCTTGAAAATGAGTGTTTTCCTTTCCTTTCCTTTTTTCTTTTTTATTTGGCTTTTCAAGACAGGGCTTCTCTGTGTAACATTCCTGGTTGTCCTGGACCTAACTTTGTAGCCCATGCTAGCCTCGAACTCAGAGAGATCCACCTGCCTCAGCCTCCCAAGTGCTGGGATGAAGGGGGATGCCACCATGCTCAACTGCCAATGAGTGTTTTTCATAGCATTACTTTTATCTTTTTTTCTGACTTTGTTTTATTTATCACAGAAAATTGAGACAATTTCTCTAATATGAAAGAAAGAATAACACACAGGAAATGATAGTAAGGTGATAATATCTGGTTTGAGTTCATTTTTATACTACAGTTCAGGATAAAGAAAACCATACCATATCTTCATTAATAACAATATATCAGTAATTCTTATTAAGGACAACACAGGCCTTGATAACAGGAATATTTTGTTTCAGTAGCTTATGATAACTATGCAAATTTTCTGTAAATTTAATGTTCCAGAAAAACAAATTGTTTTGACAAAACTCATTTAAGAAATAAAGTATGCTACAGTATATTAAAAAGAAGGATAGCATAGTTTACCAGAGTTATGGATTATATCTGACAATATTTCTTAATGATTATGACTAGAAAAACCTTAAAGCTGGTGTGATAAAGTTAAGTGAGAAAATAAATCTTAGATTGTAATATATATATATCACTCATTTTAGTTGTTCAAAAAGGTATTTTGACAGAGCTCTTTTTCTGAAACTCTGTTGTAATTCTAGGACTTATATAGTTGAACAGTTCATGTATAGATCATGGTGTTGCTTTCATCAGCTTCTTCTAATATATTATTATAGTTTCGAAACTCACTTGCAATAATATGTAAGAGGGAAAAATAAGAAAGAAACTTTTGGTGAGTTTAGAGTCAGAAGAAAATGAGTGCTATTGAATATGGATTTCATAAACATTAAGCATTATAATTGTAAAGAAAAGGAGCTGGTTACTTAGGAATTCTATATCTTTTGAGTCTTTAATGAATGGTTTACTAAAATGGAAAGTGTTGACTTAAGGGAGAGAAAACACCTAATGGTCCTGTCTTTTAAACAGGCTTTTCAGGGTGATGTGTGTATTGGAAACAACTGAAGGCCATGTTTGTCCTTTTGAGAAAGAGAAAAAATTCCAGAGTAATGTTCACTGTTAATGAACATGGTATGTGGTGATGTCCAGGAGTTTGATAAGGACACTCCATTACATAGCACTATCTAAAGAAACTGAACAAATAGAAAAGGTATGATTTTTTTTTTAAAAAAAGAGAATGAATTAAAGAATAGAAGATGGTAATTGTCTTAATTAGGGTTTCTATTGCTGTAAAGAGACACCATGACTATGGCAACTTTTACAAAGAGAACAATTGTGATGGCTTGCTTAAAGTTCAGACGTTCTGTCCATTATCATTATAAGTGGACATGGCAGCATCAGGCAGGCATGGTGATGGAATGGTAACTATTACATGTCGATATGCAGGCAACAGGAAGTAGACTATCTCATTAGGCATGACTTGAGCATATATGAGACCTCAACACCTGCCTCCACCCTGTCACAGTTCCTCCAACAAGACCACAGCTACTCCAACCAGGCCATATGTCCTAATGATGACATTCCTTTCAAACCACATTAGTCCAACATGGCTGTGTGGTGAGAGGCAGAGAACATAGTAACTTCTCAGTCCTTAAACTTGGATGCCTCAACAGTCCCAAACCTGTGTTGGGAGCCTGAAAATCCTCCAGAAAGATACTGTGTTAAATCAACTGTTGTGAAAGTCTGATGTTGACATAGGATGGCAACAAGTAGACATTCTCCTTCAGGAGAAATAAACTGCATGATTATTGAAAGTTCCACCTCCATACCCCCCTGGGAAATCCTTTACAGACATATTGCATGCATGTTTGCCTAGGCTGATTCTAAGTCATACACTATTGATAAGAACAACAATCACATATAATAAAGGGAGGGTACTATAAGCAATGATAAAGGATACGGAATCAAGTTTGTATTTTATCATTGGTTTAATAGAAGAATAATAAATTATTTCAACATTTACTATTAATTTAAAAATGTTTAAGGAGGATAAAATAACAGTAGGATGTCTGTAAAAGTCACAAGAAATCATACTGTTAACCATCTACCTAAAATACTTACAATATACTTAAGTTCATTTATAAATATACACACATAGTATAAATTTAAATTTTCTGTGTATGGGGACATTGTTTCCTCTAAGAGCCAAAGACCTTCTTAAAAAGTAAAAATAGGTGTGAGCATTTCTCTTTTGAGCAGTTGACTGGAGTTGTCCAAGAGACTTAAAATTCTAAGGTATTGCTACTGTCCTTGGTTGCCCCTAAGGAATAGACGGTAAGCCCTTATTGCTAAAGACACCATTGACTTCAGAAACAGGGTCCAGAGACCCCTGAGCTGGGACTAAAGAGAACAAATGTCTTCTCCCTGAGGACTAGTTCTCATAGCACCAGAATCACAATCACAATGTAAGTTTCCAGAGGAAAAAAAAACCACTAGTCTTATCCGCTTACCATCCCTATGAAACACAGCAACAACCAGCGTGACTGCTAACCATAAAGGTATAGTAGTGGCACACATGCCTTAGTGGTAACCAACATTTCTCTAATTAGACTTAAGACTCACTCAACAAAAGGGAAATCGTGACTGGTATTGGAAACCTAGCCAATTACCTATTCATGGATCTTGTAGGAGTCTCTGTATATACTAGCTTTCTAAGCCAGAATAATCCCTTTCTATACCTAAATATTTGTCCAGATACCTACAGAAACATGAGGCCTCAAACCAGATGAATGACTCATAGCAATGAACACTTCCAAGTAAAGATGAATGGACTAAAGGGTAAACTGTGTGACTCACTAGGCCATACCACAGGGGACACGATGATATTCTTTTATTCTTCTCTCTTTCTTTCTTTTTTTCTTTTCTTTTTTTTGGTGGAGAGGTTTCATGAGCAAAGGATGGAAGCAAAGTTATGGGGAGATAAGTAGGATCAAAATTCATAACATGAAATTCATGGAAAATCAATAAAAGTTGAAAAGAAAAATTTTGCATCCAATAAAAAATATTAGAAGATCTATAATAAAAAAAATGTAAATCCTGGTGCACAAATGAGTTCCAAAATAGCTCAGAATGGAGTATAACAAAGCTTTACTTTTTAGGGGATAAACTCACAGACCAAGTAGCAATCTTCTGCAGTCAGTCCTCTGTGTGCACTGGAACCAAATTCAGCAGCCAAGAGGCCCGCACATGCTTTTTTTTCTGCATTTGTAGTACATGAGACCATGCCCAAAGTATGCTGATATATTAAAGGCTATTGGCTGAAGGAGTTCCCATAGCAAAATCCTTCATAGAAAAGTACTCAAATTCCATTGTGTGAAAATTATGTCAATGGCTACATCCAAGCATGACACATCTAGATATATAAAGATGCAAACTTTCAAAATCCTTAAAGTATTCAATTCATAACTTTCACATGGATTACCGGTCTCTTTAGTGACTTCAAAGCAATCAATTGGTTTTTTAAAAACTTTACAAATATGCAGGAGGCATAGGCAGGCAGATCTCTATAAGTTCGAGGCCAGCCTTGTCTACAGAGCGAGTTCCAGGATAGGCACCAAAACAACTCAGAGAAACCCTGTCTCAGAAAAAAAAAAAAAAAAAAAAAACTTTACAAATATGTATACAGGTCTTTCACTTGCTGGGTTAGAGTTATCCCAAGATATTTTTTTAAACTATTGTTAAGTGTATTTTTTTGACATTGTCTTCAGTCAGTTTGTCCTTCACATATAGAAAGACTACTGAATTTTGTGTATTAATTTTGTATTTTGCTACTTTGCTGAATGTGTTTAATCAACTGTATGAGTTTCTTGGAGATATTTATATCTGGGACTGTGTATTTAACTTACATCAGTTTTCCTGTTCTCAGGTTCATTCTCCCTATTTTTTTCTTTCTGGAATTTCTTAAATATAAAATAAGTAGACTTCAATTAAAGTATAAAATAATTTTGCTGCTTATTTGCTAGTATCTAAGAGTGAAAACAATTTTCTCTTTTTTTAATTTTTGAGATTATATTATACTTATAATATTCTTCCCTTCCCTTTTCTTCCTCCAAACTCATATATCCCTCCTTACTCGTTTTCAGTATTTAAAATATTGTTATATATAATAATATATATATTATTATATGAGGTAATATATAACAAAGTCTTTCTACTTTGTTACTGTGTCTGTCCTGAAACTTATTATGTGGATCAGGCTGACCTTGAACTCACAGAGATCTACCAACCTTTGCCTCTTGGGTGTTGATATTAATGTCATGCACTACCATATTCAGCACGATTCTTTTTTAAATATAAAAATTACAGCATCTACTACTGAAATAATATCAGTATTTTTATATATACAATGCAATACCCAAGCCTAAAGCTCAGGCATTATTGCTGAAGAGAGGTGGAAAAATTGCAAGAACCACGAGATCAGTGTGTTTACTATGAGATTGTATTCCCAGGTATGTGAGTAGCTAAAACTATAAAAATCGGTTTCATACAAGCACTAAGACTCAAGCTAAAATGACAAGGTTGAGACTTTAGGAAAGTACAGATTGGACTCAAGGGGTTATTAATAACACACACACACACACACACACACACACACGCACACACACACTATGAAGTTAATGAAGAGGTGAGATGTTGACCCTTAGGGGAGTTAGCAAAAAGTACAGGTGGTTAGATATTATCCAAATATACTGCTTAAATGCACAGGGAGCCCCCAAAGATCTTACCCTCATAACAAGAACTTCAGGCAACTAATTCTGAGATTAGAAGTTTCCCCAGAAAAGGACACACCATGCTTATTGATATCAGCCAGTCAACCCTGAAAACATATATACAAGTAACATTCTGAGCAGGTTATATTTATGCATTTGAGAATGTACATATGTGTGTATGTAAGTATTTATTTTTCATATATGTGTATTTATTTTCATATATGTGTATTTATTTCTCATACATTTAATAAGAAAAGAACCATGAATTTTAAACAGAGCAAGGAGGGGTCTAGGAAAAGCCTGGAGGGAAAAAAGAGGAGGAAGTAATGTAAATATATTATAATCTCAAAATAAAAGAAGTTTAATAAATTCATTGCATAGGTATACCAAATTTTCAAATAATAAGTAAAAATAAAGATATAAAAATGAAACAAACTTTAATAGTTATTGTACATTTTAGTAATGCCACTACTAAGTCACTACTGGTTCCTACTTAAATCATGTAAGTTGACACTAGGGAATCTTATAAATTGTGTCCAAACCAAGAGAGTAACCTGGGAGCTGTTAACTAACTACAGTAAGTAGGATGTGTAAATTAGGACCATCTGAGGCAAGCCAGTGTTACACAACAATTGAATTGGTATGAATATAGATCACTTTGCATCTATAACTGGGTCACTACTTAAATGAAATAATATTAGTTCTCTTCCTAATGTCACTTACCAGAGTAAAGATAGGAAATTTTTGAACGTTATTAATCAGGACAAAAACTTGTTTGAGCTTTGTAACCAGCAACTAATTGTTTTTTTTTTTTATTATTATTACTCTAGTTTGATCTCCACATATCTTCTACCATAGAAAATTAATTACATCTGTGGAAGCCTTTGCATGAGAAAGTTCACTCATTCTGTTTCCACTCTTTGTGGTATCCTGTTATAAGACAGTTTACTGCTTCGAACAGTAAATCATGAGTGGAAACCTGTGAATTCTGAATACACTTTGAGCAAACATCTAAGTAAAAGAAGTTACATACTAAGTCATCAGGAAAAACTCTTAAAATATGTCCTTTCGCCATTTTAAAAATTAGTTATGCAAATGGGAGCTAAATAATAGTTTCAAATGTCAGCAGACTGTACATTTAGTAAAATAACTTATGTGTTTTATTCTAATTCTCTAAGACAGAGTTTTGGTGTGGGATCAAGGCTAGCTTTGAAGTCTTATTCTTTCTTCCTCAGCCTTCCAAGTTCTAGGATTAAAGGTGTATACCACCACACATGGGCCTAAATGTATTTAATATAATACATTAGTATATGGACACATTTAAACAATGCTTAACATGAAATTAATGCTTTTTGATCATAAAATGTGTTATTTGAAAATCTCCTCTTCACTGTTTTTATGTTTTGTATGTGTGTTTTCTTTTTAAAAACTTATATGTGTTAATCTTATTTCATGTGTATGAGTAACCACTTCCATGCATGTATCACACCATGTGACTGCTTTGTGCACTCAGAGGTCAGAATTGGGCACCAGATCTCCTGGAACTGGAGTCCCAGGTGGTTGTGAGCCACCATCTGAGTTTTGGAAAGCTGAACCGGGTCCTCTGCCAGAGCATAAAGTGTACTTAGCTGCAATACCATCCCTGTAACTTCATATATTTGCTACTTGAAATGTGTTTGGGTCGCAAATGAGATGGATCAAAACAACTGTCTCCATTGTAAACTTAAAATTTCTGTTTTCATTCTCACTCTGTCGAGACTGGTTTTGTATGTCAACTTGACACAAGCTAAAATCATCAGAAAAAAAAGGAGCCTCACTTAAGAAAATGCTTCCATGAGATCCAGCTATAAGACATTTTCTCAATTAGTTATCAATAGGGGAGGGCCTAGCCCATGGTGGGTGGTACCATCCCTGGTCTGGCAGTTCTGGGTTCTGAAAGAAAGCAGGCTGAGCAAGCCAGTGGAAGCAAGTCAGGATGTAGCACTGTTCCATGGCCTCTGCATCAGCTCCTACCTCCAGGTTCCTGCCCTGTTTGAGTTCTTATCCTGACTTCCTTCAGTGGTGAACAGAAATGTGGCAGAGTAAGCTGAATAAACCCTTCCTCCCCCAATTTGCTTTATAGCAAATTGTCATGACAATAGACAAGCAAACTATGACACATTCTTGCTGAAGTATTCTCTGAGGTGAATCATTGTGTTATGTGTAGAGAAATTATGTTCTTAATAAGCCAAGTCTTAATATATTTAAATCTCAAATCATTCTAAATAATTGAGATTTTAATTTCCAATTGTTTTACAGTTTCACATAAATACTACATATAAATTATTGCACTTAAAAGACAGTTATTATGTAATGGTATATGTGTACATATATTTTAACTTATTATTTATTTAAATATACAGATATGATCTGTCTCACGTAAGTTGATCCTATGTCCTTCAAACATACAAAAATCACTTATTATGCCTACTTATTTCTTTGTTGAAGTCTTCAATTTGAGTGTGTATGTGTAAAAAAGTTGGCCATTTATTAATAGACCCGTGGTTAAATGAGCATTTTATGTTCATGTAATTTTTTTCTATCTCCCTAGCAATTTATGTAACTCCCATTTCAGCTCTGAATAGTGAGAAGGGATGCTGGCACTCCAACTGTGGGGTTTTATGATAGTCTTTCATCATTATGAACCGTGCTCAGTGTGTGATTTTTTTCCTTTGTTCTTTGACTGATTAAGGGTGGCAGATATGATCTTCATTTTCCTGAAAACTTTCTGTCAATCATGTCCTTTTGGCTTCTATAGAATTCTGTATTTCCTTTTCAGTAAGATGATGAATTATTCTGATTGATTCAAATGTTATACCAGTTTAACATACCTAAATAAATTCAAATTTGTAATGATACATTGTTTATGGAGTGTTGAATATAATTTGATACTTTTGATGATTTAAAAATAGTGTTGATCTGCAGCTGGCTTCTCTTAATATCTGTGGTTGATGCATCAGGAAGTTTTTAGCTCATCGACTGAATTCAGAAGCATTGCCTCTTTTTCAATTTACTAATTTTTTTTTTTGTGCTTCATGATAGTTCTTAATTGACCAAGCCATTTGAGCTAGGAATTGTATTTGTTTAAAGCTATTTGGTTACAAGTTACTTTTTAATAAATGTTGAAAATCCAGTCTGCTTGTTTGTTTCCATTGAGTCGTTTGTCAACTGTCTTACCTGAAATACATGCATTTCATACAAGTTTTAAACATGTAAATGTATACAAAACATAACATATATATATATATATATAATTATAGAGGTATAGGTATACATATACATAATACATATATGAATTATGAATACACACACACATAGCCTGAGTCTCTCTTTTTTTTTCCTCATTTTTTTTATTAAAGATTTCCATCCCCTTCCCTCCTCCTCCCCCTTCCCTCCCCTCCCTTCCACCCATACCCCCTCTCCATCCCTCTCCAAGACAAAGAGCCATCAGGGTTCCCTTCACTATGTTAAGTCCAAGGTCCTCCCAGCTCCCCCTAAGTCCAGGACTGAGTCTCTTTTTTTATCAGCAAATGATGGTAATTTGTAACACTTCATTTTATTGGTCAATCTGAATTTATATTATATTGATTTTTCAATCTTTGTCAATTTGATACAATCTGTAGTCTCCTGGGATGAGAATCTTAATGAGGATTGTCTGCTATTGTTAGGCTTATGGGTATGTCTATGTGTTGTTATCTTAAGATAATGGGTTTGAAAATTTGGCCTACTCTTGTTGGCATCATTTCTTAGCTACCAGCATAAGAGAGGAAAAAACAAGATTTGATGAGCAAGCAAGGTAGCAAAGATCCATTGGTATATATGTTTTTGACTATGGATACAATGATGTTTAAATTCCCTGCATTTTGTTAGGATATTTTTATCATAATAATAAAAAATAAAAACAGAATATTATTTATAAAGCAATTAAAAAAAGAGAAAAAAGTCAAATAGGGTGATTAGGGATGTGAAGATAGAGTGGACTTGGAAGGAGTTGGAGGGACAGTGAATTAGACCAAAGTACTTCATATGAAATTCTCAAAAGGCAAAAAGAACATTCTTTAGTATATATATTGGCTGGCTTTTGGGATCCTATCCCTCATAGTAGGTTGCCTGGCCTAGACTTAATACAAGGGGAGGTGCTCAGTCCTACTAAAACTTCATATGCCATGCTTTGTTAATACCCAGGGGAGGCTGCCCTTTCTGAACAGAAACAGAGGAGGAGTGAATTGGGGGGGGGCAGAGGGCATGGGGAAGGGAATTAAGAAGGAGGAATTTGGTTTGGCTATAAAATAAATAAATTAATCAAAAATTTAAAAGAAAAAAGGCCAACAATTTGTGTTCAATTTTACACATAGTAATTTTGTTTTTTAAGTGTGTGTGTGTGTGTATGTGTGTGTGTGTGTGTGTATAAACGTGTGTGTATGTCCGCTGAGAAGGCATCTGAGGGTATCTGATTCATCACAACTGAGGTTACAAATGGTTGCCAACTGCTGGAAGTGGATGCTGGACACCAAGCTCAGGTTCTCTGCAGAAGCAGGAAGTTCTCTCAATTACGGAATCATGTTTCCAAACTCAATTTTTACTTTTTAAATTGAGATTTTTTTAAGTCCCGAGTCCCGGTCTCTGGCCTCCATCTTTGGAAACTCCATCCCTGTGCCCGCCAAGCCTTGACCCCTCCCATGAGGAGTGTCAAGAAGAGCCCGAAAAGATCTTGACCACTCCTTTAGTCTACTTAAACTGCTTCCCCAGAAGGTCCCCTCATGGTCTCTTTCCTCTTCCTCCTGGTGGTCACGTTTGTGTACTCTTGGTTCCCCTTGGAGCCACCCAAGAGCACCGGAATCCCATTAAACCTGGATATTTTTTAACTTGGTTGTTGTGATTTGGCTTGACTGGGATTTTTGCATCAGCAGAGAGCTCGTGTTAGGAAAAATTCCTGACATCTTGGAAGCCCCACAGGGATGGGTGGCCTTTCTGTGTGGCCTTAGACCACGCATTGAAAGCCCCCAAGTCCACAATCTGAGCTCTCCCTGCCAGTTAAAACCAGTTCTTGGGCTACAGTGGCTGCATCTTGGTGAGTCCCTTTTTCTTATCTATGCTATAGGGTTTTGGGAGGACCCATTCATACTTACTTTTGTTGATTATCAGACTCTTGTTGAAGCTGCGAACTCACACCAAGAGTTTGATCTCAGCAGCGGCTAGACTGGCAAGACTGAGTCTGGCTGAGATGGACTTTGCTTTAGGGATGCCTAGCATTCAATTTCCACAGTCCCATTAGGCCTAAGAGCTATTTTAGTGGACGCATTGTAATAGACTTAGGCCACTTGGTGGGCATAGAGTTTGAAATGGGCACTTGCAGTTCAAAGCCAGATCTTCTTTCGCCCCTGGGATGCCTCTTACAAAATCTTTATAAATTGAGACTGTCTGACACAATCTGTCCTGAATGGCTAATTTCCTTACACACTAAGATTTGACCTTAACTGTCCTCTAGGACCTCGAAAATTTTTGTAAAGACAAATGAGGAAAGCTTACATATTTCCATGCTTTTTGGGCTCTGCGTTCCTGCCCTTCCCTTAGTAGCCAATCTTGGTCGCTAAGGCCACAACACCTCCAAATTCCAGGTCATCTGGGAATTGGGACTCTGATATTTCCAGGTAGACCATGCGGCCAGAGGCACTGCCCCTCCCCGACTCCCTCAAGCCCACACTACCCAATCCCCTCCTGTGGAGCAACATTCTTCATATTCCTTTACTTCTCTGTCTACACTCTGTCTTCCCAATCCAGAGGTTCAAGGTCAATTTCCACTTTACCCACCTTCCCCTCCACCTCCCACCTCATCTCCCCACCCTTGGACCCCGTCTGCCTCCCCACCCTTGGACCCCCTCTGTGCACTGGGCTAGCCCCCCAGTCCTCCCCAGTCTCCTCCCATACCAGATCCCACCATAGCTCTGCCCTTCTCTTCTTCTCTGGGAGGTGGCGGGAGTCAATGGCATTATGAAAGTTCATGTTCCCTTTTCTCTTCCAGATCTTTCTCAGATAAAAAAAAAAAAAAAGCAGCTAGGTTTCTTTTCTACTAATCCTTCTGCCTACCAATTTTATTTCTCAGTCAGCACCAGATATTAGGAAAAAGTTAAGAAAGGTTGAGGAGGGTTCCCAAACTCTTATACAGGAATTGGTGAAAATGACCTTTAAAGTTTTTAATTCCTGAGAAGAATCAGCTGAGTCTTCCCAACAGACAAGGCTACAACAGGCAGCTACCCTACAAGCCCAGGCTTTAGCAGCTGCCCTAAAGTCACAGGAAGGGGGACAAGGGAAGCCAACCACAAGGCTCTACCATGATAGAGCCCAGCCTAAGTCAACCTCACAGGCAAGCTATTTCAAGTATGGCCTAAATGGTCATGGGGCATGATATTGCACTATGCCTCCTTCAAGGTTATGCCCTATCTGCCAGCAACCTGGACACTAGAAATCACAATGCTTCCATGCAGGCTTGTCCTCTGTGCTTCACCACAGAGGTCCAGCCTCACCAACATCAGCAAGTGAAACTGTGCCAGCCTTCAAACTTCTCAGCTTTGCAGAAAATTCACTGCCCAGACGTGGTATATTCCATAACCCTATCTGAGCCTAGGGTAAAGCTACAGGTAGCAGATAAGTCTATTACTTTTTGGACACGGGAGCAACCTATTCTGTTCTAACATCTCACTCAGGCCTCATGTTCCCCTCACCAATTTCAGTTATGGGGGTAGATGTGACCCATTCCTCTCCACTTAAAACTTTGCCACTGCCCTGCATTCTTGCAGGACAAGTTTTCTCTCATTCTTTCTTAGTGATACCTGTTTGCCCAGCGCCTTTACTGGGTTGAGATATCCTTAGCTGCTTCCCCAAAGCTTTGTTCCGCTTCTTGGAGCCCCTTTTTGACCCCACCCATCTCCAAGATTCTATTTTACAGGTTCACTCTTCTTGCCAGACATGTGCCCAGGCCAATCCACAAGGGGCTCTCCACAAACGTCAGTCTCTATACCAGCTTCGTGGACAACAACTGGGCAAAGATTGGCAGATTGATTTCATTTATATGCCTACTCATAAAATGCTCCATTATCTTTTAACACTTGTGGACACTTATACAGGATGGAAAGAATCATTTCCAGCCTCCAGGGAAACAGCAGATGTGGTGGCTCAGGTACTCTTGGACCACATCATTCCTTAGTTTAGTGTCACATGAACAATCCCGATGGACAATGGGCCAGCCTTCACTACAAGGGTCATCGATCTTGTGTCAGAAGCTCTCAATATCTCCTGGAAATTCCACACCCCCTATCATCCACAATTCTCAAGAAAGGTAGAGTGGGCCAATGAACTCATCAAACAATAACTAACCAAGCTCTCCAGTGGACTCAGGTTATCTTGGCCCTCCCTTCTCCCCATTGCCCTTCCTCTGCTCAGGGCCACCCCATATTCCCCTATAGGCCTGAGCCCTTTTGAGCTGATTTATGGCAGGCCCTTTCTCCTTTACCATCACCTCCCAGTCCAAAATCTTCCACTGGCAGGGCACCTACCCTACCTCTCCCTTTTATGGTCCCTTCTCCATTCATATGCTGACAGCTGTCTCCATGCCCCCATACCAGTGGACCCTAAGGCCCCTAAACCTGCCTCACTCTCCCCAGGGGACAGAGTACTCTTCAAACAGTTAACTCCTTGGTCTCTTGAACCTCAATGGAAGGACCTCACATGGTTATTCTCACCACCCCCTCGACTGCCATTGTCTGTTTTTCCAGGACGCCACAATGAAGGGCCTACCTGCTCCTCATTCTGGTACACTCATATTTGGTGATAACAATTTTTTTAGACACCTGCCTTCTCACCTCCCCCAAGGAACAGATGTCTGACATCTCTGGGATGACAGTACATGGGGTGCCTTCTCAGCCACACCTCTTGCTGTGTGTGGACCCACCAACAACTATCTCTCCTCTTCCACACATCACCCAATGCCTGTAGGAAGTAGCCAGACTTGAGACAATGCCCCTTTTTCCTAAGAGAGTCTAGATGTTAATCAAAATATCACCTCAGCTTCCTTTTACCCCTTATACAAACAGTCTGGAATGTAAGTCCCATGTCCCAGTCACTGGCCTCCATCTTTGGGAGGCCCCATCCCTATGCCTGCCAAGCCTTGACCCCTCCCCGGAGGAGTGTCAAGATGAGCCCACCAAAATCTTGACCACTCCCCAGTCTATTTAAATTGCTTCCCCAGAAGGTCCCCTTGTGGTCTCTTTTCTTTCCTCCCATTGGTCACGTTCACAGCCTCTTGTTTCCCCCTCATGGCCACCCAAGAGCACAGGAATCCCATTAAACCTGGATATTTTTAATTTGTCTAGTTGTGATTTGGCTTGATTGGGATTTTTGTATTGGCAGAGAGCTCGCATGAGAAAAAAAAAATCCTATCAGTTTTATCATTGATCAAGTTAATTTCTTAAAAGTGAATGTTTAGGATACATAAAGTAAAATTTTCTGCATTATGTTTTTTTCATTTCCATGAAATATTTTTAGTAATCATGTGGATACTAGGATATTTGGACATGTTTAACATCCAAATATTGGCACATCTTAAATATTTTCATATTTGTTAAATTTTATATTTGGACAGTATTGTAACTAAGAAATGTAGTCTATGCTTTTCTCTGCAAGTTTTGGAGCATTTCATAATCCAGAATGTATCCTACACCTTTCGATGCTCTGTGAACACTGGAATGTAATGCATTTTTTTTTTTTTGCAAAGTGAAGTATACTATAAACACCAGGTAGATAAAAATTGATTGATATCTTATTCTCTACCCTTGCTCAGTGTTTCTTAGTTTATTTGATACTGCAAGGTGAACGTTGTGGACTCCAGATGTGTGGAGGCCCAAAAATTTGACCCTATTTCTAAATTGTCTGAAGGTCAGAGAGTTTAAGTTTGCTCAAAGTTGTTGACAAGTGTGGCTACATTTCCTGACCTAGGATGTGGTTACTTGGTCCTATTGACATTAAGATGGTCCTCACAGGTAGATCCACTTCCCCTTGCCCCCAACCCCTGATCAACTGTCAGGAAATTCAAGCATACTTCTACTCCTTCTTTTGAGATGGGTGGTTTGACCTTGGGGGTGACTGCCTTCAGGATACTTGATCTATGGTGGATTCACTGCCTAAACAAGAGAATGTGAGTGATTTGATGTCTCAAAGCATTTAAGAAAATAACTGTTCTAGATATTCTTTGTATCATGTCAAAGCAGCCTTTATCTTCCCCTTTTTATATTGGGATACAAAAGTGTATGGAAAAAATGTGGATGAATTCAGCATTCAGTATTCACCTAGTTGCCCTCCTATTACTATCCTATGTCGTAGTGATTCCTGGACCCGTTCCTGACTTAATGCCATCATCCTGTAGTCTGAGAAGGGAAATAAGATTGTGGTAATTCCAAGCCTCTTGATGGACTTACTGTGCAAAATTCCCTACCTAGTAAGTCCTATTTACCTTGGAGAGAGCCCCAAAATGCCAACTGAATATTTGACTGTTTTATACCTTGGGATACAAAACTCAGGTTGCCAGTCAGATGTTCCATCTGCTGTTAAAATGTTGAAATGTTGAGAAAACTTGAGAACTGAGACCTCAATTTTCCCCTCTGGGGCAAGAAGACTCATTATAAAGAGTGACTGAAGTCCATCTTCAGAGATGAGGAGGGTAGCATCACGGGTTTTGCTGCTCTTCAGAGACTGGGACAATTGCTTAAAAGCAGCATTGCAATTGGTCTCTTACCCATCACAGAAACCTTTTCTTACCTTATGATTAGAACAGATTTAAGAGAATTATGATTTGACAAATTGTATGTTTATTGTTAATTTCCACACTAGAATTATGGTATTGACCTATTAATGTTTGTAACTGCTTTAGTTCACTATAAGATGCTAATGATTACTAAAGGATTAAGACTTGTCTAAGAGAAGTTGGACATTATTAATGGGTTATTAGATTTGTCATGCTTAAAAAGACATTTCTAGATTTTGATACATCTGAAAACTGTTAAGAAATACACTAGACTAATTTAAAATGGGTTTCCCACTCCTGGTGATCCTCCATTCCTTTAATTAGGAAAAACCATAGCCATAGGAGCATGTATATCACAAAGCATTATCTGCTTGCACATGATTATCTCATTATTGGTAAACCCTCTTGACAAAAGTTGTGTCAAAGAATGTCTAGAAGTATTTTCTCTCTTAAGCCTTTACTTACAGAGGTTAGCAGTCAGAGATGGGTTTGATCTTTTTTCCCCCAGGCGCCTAAGACATGGACATGAATGATCAGAATGCATGTACTGAAGATGGATGAGTCTGGAAATTGGGAAAGTGTTCACTTAAGGCAGATGTGATCATCTCTCCTGTAGCAGAAACTCAGGATTTATTAAAATCAATAAAAGGGGAGGAATACATGGAAGCCTAAGAGTGTGAACCTTATTTCCACCTTGTCTGAAGGTCAGGGAATTTTAGCATTGTTGACAAGTATGACTGCACATCCTGGCCTAAGGTGTGGTTACTTGTTTTTTTTTTTTTTTTTTTTTTTTTTTTTTTTTACATTAAGATGGCCCATATAGGTAGATCCACTCATAATCAATGATAATAAAGCACTTATTTTACATTTATTAATAATGAAAATATTTTAAATATTTTTATATAAACATAACTGAAAAGGTATTACTTTGTTATCTTTATAAACAGAACATATATTTTGCATTGCTTAACATTTTTATGAAAATATTTTAACTAATAATAAATTGGTCATCAATAGTGCCTCAAATTTTGTTATCTTAAATTATTTTTATTTTTATTTGAGGGAATGTTTGGCCTGAATTTATGTATGTGCACCAAATAAGTGCCTTGTGCCTACAGGGGCCAAAAGAATGTGACAGGTGCCCTGAAATTTCTATTACAGGCATTTGGGAGCCACCCATAGATACTCAGAGTCAAATCCAGTTCCTTGGATAAAGCAACAATTACTCTTATATTCTGATCTATCACTCTAGATCCCATTTAAACTTTCTTAATATTTAAATTGTATGCATTTTTATTAAAAAGCTGTATACTCATTAATCATTTGGAATGTGCCATTTTAAAAAGTCTGTTTAATTATAGCCATATTTTTTCTATTTTATATATTTTTAAATTTTCTCTAGACATGGTCATACTATGTAGCCCATGCTGGCCTCATTCTAGTGGCAACTTTCTGAGTATTAGGATCACAGATTACAAGTGTGCCAAAATTCCTGGTTTCATAATTTTCATTTGACTAGTGTTTGCATATTACAGATTGTGTTTTTATTGCATTTTCTTATATTTTATGAGAATATCTAAAGCGATACATTTGATCAAAAGAAATGTTACAAAAACTATGTAATATGTTACCCAGTTCTTTATGATATTAGTTTTTAAAAATTTTAGTAGAAAACAAACTATATGTTAGCATTGTTATAGTATCATTTCTGCAGTGTGGGTACATATGTGTGTATGATAATTTCCTGTGTCTATTTAATTGTGCACTTTTGTACTCTTATAGATACTTATATCTCAAGCACAATCTTCCTTACTAGAGAACCCCTTCACATACCATCTGCCAATATTCACATTCTACTGCTCTGTACCTGTTCTTGACAGTAAGTATTGGTCAACCTATTTTACATTTCTAAATGTTTATTATAAAAAGTATATTTGATGATCCCAAGAATATGTATATTTAGAGATTACTAGTTCTTTCTTTTTAAAACTTTTTAATACTATCTTTTCTCATTTTACATAGCTATCCACTTCTGAATAACTTCTTTTTTATGTGGTATCAGAGATTTATTGTGTATTTATATTTAGAAATGTAACTTGACTCAGCATCTTAACGTTTATGTATGTGGGTGGCCAGTATGTATACAGGTGCATGTGTACATCTCTGTAGGAACATATGGAAGCCAATGGATAATAGCTGATGTCATCTTCAAAAACATTATCTCCTTGGATACAGTTTCTCTCATTTGTCAATAAGACATCAATAAGGCTACAGGAATATAAAGGTGTCAAGATAGATCATTGGCAAAACTATAGGAATATAAAGCCGCCCAGAGAGCTCTTCGATAAGACTATAGGAATATAATGGTGCCCATATTTCCCTGGACTTTTTACTTGTGTTCTAGAGGTCAAATTTAGACCCTCATGCTTAAGAGGCCAATACTTTATTGATGAACTGTTTCCTTTGTCCCGCAATTTACTCACTCTAATACAATTGCTCATTTTCTGCCATATCGTCATAATTTCACCATCTACAAATAAACTAGGAATTTTATTGGAATTTCAACAGCTTTATATTGCATATAGGTTTAAAAAATCAATATTGACACAGTATTTGATCTTCAAATCCCCACATTTTATACCCTTCTATTTATTTATAATATTTATACATTTTAAAGTCTTTTTGCATTAATTTAGTTCTTTGGCAATTTTATACATGTATATAATGCTTTCTATTGATTTTTCTTCTGTATTCCTTTTCACTTCCATTCCTATAAATACTATACACATTTGTAGATTAATGAATTTTCGGTTTTGCTTTGTTTTGTAGTACATTTAAATTAAGTTGAATAATCTGTATGAACATGGGATTGAAGCTATATACATAAGCCTACTGAAATAATGAATCTATATCCAACTGAAGACAATGACTCTTCATCTCCTAAATCTTTCTGTAAGAAATAGATCAATCCCTTCTTTTTCATGATAACCTCTTGACAGGCCATGTTTTTTTTTAACAGACACACAGTAAAAACTTCTCTGAGTTCAAGATTATAATGACAGTTACTTGCATAGAAAATATTTCACAGAACTCAGTATCTTTCAGATTTTACATTCTTTCTGTCTCTTTGTTGCAATATTTTTGGACTCTTAGAACAAATTGAATTCATGTCTGTTTAGGGATCAGCATTAATCTTCCACTTATTCTCAGCACCTTGGGTAGATGTGAGTCTCTGTTCACTTGAAAGGAAGTTTTTTTGATTAAAGATGAGAACAGTGTTGTATTTGGGTGCAAATATAAATGTTTAAATGGTAGCTTGTTGTTCTGTCAGTTTACCTAAGTAATAGGTTTCAGTTCACACTAGGGCCTACGCCTACCCCTTTGTGAATTATTTCCTAAGCATTTACAGAAGCAGACATGAATTTACTTCTGTGGAGTAGTCCTTAAAATCAGAAAGTGATTGGGTACCCCATAAAAGGAACATTATTATTACAACAATGGATATGTCTTATCTGACATATTAGCATTCTTGTTCAAAAAGCTTACAACTAATAATATTGCTTATCACCCAGGAGTCTGCATAGCACCTTACAAAATTATGAAAACTAGCCAGCAGGGAGAAAACTTTCACGTCACTTCTAGCTTGATTTCTTTATGTCATTCACCCAAAGTGCCTGGTGCTTCAACAATAGGCTCTTATCATTAGTTTCTACTGGGAAACCAAAAGAAACAAATGACAAGAGCCTGTATTATTTGGATGGAGGTCTCTGATGCCTCTTTTTCCAATATTATGAGGATGTATCCTACTGCTGCTGGTTTTATTCTTTTTAACTTTTAATAACTCACAGCTCCTAAGAACAGCTATTTCCAGCCAGGCAAGGTATATTACTTCAAGCTCATGTTTTCTTTCTAATGAATTTTGATACAATACAGTAAGTTTGCATACAACTCTCTCATTCTTTGTTTTCTTAAATCCACTCCCTACCCATCATCTCCCTCATCCCCTACTTTTTTCCTGCTTAAGCCTTTCCTCCTCCAGCATTCCCTACTCATTGAATATTAAAACTTAAAGAAATTATATTTATGAGCCAATTATTGTAGCATATGCCTATAATATAAGCCCTGGGGAGTAAGTGGTAGGCAGATCCCGATACGGAGGTCAATTATGTCTACATAATAATATCCTGCCTTGTTTAAGGCTCATAACGTAAAGAAAACAAAAACTTCATCTAATTTAGAGCGTAAATTCTCTATTTTGTTAAAATGATGTCATTCTTTGAAGACATTGTAAATTCTGCTGGTGACTTTTAAAATGATAACATTAGTCATTAAATTTAAATATACAGTTCAGTATTTTTATTATATTAATATGGTTAGGTTATTCAAGCACCACATGAATTCTTGTGTGAATGTTCTTTTTACCTCCAAATAAATTCCATTACTAGAAATTAAATGTTGTATTGTCTAACTTAATAATTTGGTATAGCATGCATTACTTTTTATAATGTTAAATACTGCATAAAATGAAACACATATGGTATTCCCTTATATTTATGACATATTTAACTTAGTACAATGCTTTTGAGGCTTATCACATATAGAAGATATAATAGTACCTCAAATGTTTTGTGGCTGAATAAATTCTACAGCTTGCACATATTATAATTTGTTTATCCATTCTCCAGTTTGCATTTAAATCACACATAATTTTAGGCTGCTATAAGTAGTCCTAACATTTATACCCAACTTTTATGTTGAAATACATTTCAATTCCACAAAAGAATGAAACCAATGATTCAGGATGACTCTGTTTAAACACTGTTGTTCAAAGAGTCTTCACTCTTTCACCCCCGCTGCTAGCAAAGTCTGAGGGTTGCCATTGGTACCAACCAACTTCCCTGACTTTTGAATTTTCAACATTCCAAAAAGTATAAAATAAAACCATATTGCCATTTCAATTTTCATCTCTATTTCAAATAATGTTGAGAATCCTTCCCACTTGTAACAGGACATTGATACATATTCTTAGAAGAACATCTGTTTAACTTATTTTTATGTTATATAATTGAATATTTTACTATATTTTATAGATGAGTTTCATACATCTTAGATGAACATTTTTTAAAATGAGCCATTTTAAATATATTCTTCCATTCTCTTGATGTCTTTTTCATGTTGTAAGTTTTATAAATTTAGCCCTTAATACATTTTGGATTAAATTTTGTTTAAATATGTGTTCAAGTTCTTTGTATAGTTATCCACACCCTAGTTAAAAAGATCATCTGTTCTCTGATTTGTTTTCTTACATTATCAAAATGAAGAAAAATGTATAACATCATTTCCTTGCAATCAACTCCATTTTATTAATTTACATGTGAATTTTCATGCAGTGTTATACTCATTACTGTTGGTCTGTTCTATGTTGTAGGTTTATAATATACCACAGCTTTGTATTATACTATAGTATAATACTATACTATATCTATAATAGTGTGTGTATATATATATAGTATACTATATATACTACTACTATACTATACTATAGGGTTTGTACTGTACTGTAGGTTTTTACTGTATGGTTGTCTATACTGTAGGTTTTTACACTATGACAGGTCTGTATTATTCAGTAGGTCTGTACTATGCTATGGGTCTGCACTGTATTGTAGGGTTGTATTATATGGTAGATTTATACTCTACTGTAGGATTTTAGTGTAGGTTTCTTATAGGTTTGTGCTACAAAATTGTCATAAATTCTGCCTCAGCGAATGTGAGTGGTTGAAATTTTTTTCATTCCCATTAGGATTTTAAGATGAACATTTCATTTCCATAAAAACTAAGTTGAGATTTTGAGAGTAATCATGTGGGTGACATTCCATCTGAAAAAAACCTATGAATGCTTTCATTCTTACAGAGATGGGCTTCCATAGATGCACATTTATAATTTCTCTCACATGTTGGTCATACATCTTGCTAAGTAAGCTCCATATTTCATCTTATTCCTCTGAGGACATTATGCTTATGATTGTTTCCTCTTTATAGTTTAAAAATTTCATTGCCATTGCATGCATTTTATTTTTGTATTTTGATCATATATCCTCTGGTCTTAAATATCTTTATGACCTTTTATGTTGCCCAATGGAGTCTTTTGGATTCTCTGTATTCCTGGCAGTATCATTCATAAAATATATACTTATAGTACGGGCATTGTGTTTATACTTTTAAAATATTCCAATATATACAAAATTAAGACAAAATAAAAAAATGTACAATGAATAGGAAAAATAATATAAGGAAGTCATTTCTTTGTTCAAGGAAAGCTTCCTTCTAGCTGCTCTCCACTCTGCTCATATTCCTAGTTTCAGTATAGAAAAATGAGACATCCTGCTTGTCTGTTACTATGTCAGCTCTAAATGGGAGACGATAACATTATTATAGTGTAGTAGTGAAGGTTCCCTAGAGGGACAATACCAATAACATGAATGTATATTAAAATAATTCTTAGATTGATTTATGATATATGGTCTTTTTAGTCCAGCATTGGCTATATTATTACTGGACGGACTGAGGGCCTGGTTAGTGCTCACCACACAGAGCTGGCTCTGTCAGCTCTCTCAACATGCCACCTACGTAAGGTCCTGAAGATTCTGGCAGAGGCACTAGTCCTCAGTCCACATTCAAAGAACAAAGAAAATGCACTCATATCAGCGAAGGAAGGTAGTCACAACAGCAAGGTTGAACGTCATAGATGTGAAGACCAAATGAGACAAAGAGCAAAGCTTTTCTGTGCTCTGTTTTCATTTTATCTGGGTGGTCCCCAGAAGATGCCACCACTTAGGATGGATCCTCCCAATTCAAATAATCTAAACAAAAATTATCTCACAGATGTGTCCAGGAGCTTATTTCTTAGTTGATTCAAGAGTGTGCAAATTGACAGCAAAGATTAGCTAACACATAAGGGTACATTCTTCTCTTTGGAAAGTGAAAGTCAGAAGCTAAGCTAAATATGGCAAATAGATTTTATATATATATATATATATATATATATATATATATATATATATATATTCAAATATTTTGCACAATAGTAACTTTGTATAAGGACAAGTAATATTAATTCTCCAAAAAAAAACTAATTGGGGGAAATCACAATAGCCTAATTATAAGTTATTGTCCTTAAGCTTTGGCTACACTTACCTGACATTCTTTCTTTCTGGAAGGTAATACTTAAGAAACCCTACAGATGTTTGTCTTTCCATATAATCTAGCAGGTAAACCCTGAATGCTTGGCTGAAAATACACTTTAACCTAGTCACTGTTGTTTCTTTTCTTTTTAGTTATAGAAAGAGTCTTAGAGCTGCTGCATTGACTGAAAATGTCATTGCACGAAAATTTTGCATTTGCATAAATTTTCCAGAATAATGCCTGGTCATTCCTAAAGTGGCAATTACAGACACATCAAATCCTATACTGTCTGAATCAGCCCTGCATGATAAATAATACAGGTGCAGAAAGAAAATATCAATCAGGCATGCTTCCAACTCAGTCTTAGGAATATTTAAATTTTGTAGATGACACAGTATTTATTAAGGAACGATAAAACCAAAGTGTTTGTAGATGGTAGATGTATTCCTTGAAATTGGGCTTCACAACTCTTCATTTTTATTCTTTGTGGTTTTCTGTAATGGTCTCCACATGGCACAAGGAGAAGTTTCCTTGGTAATGACTGTATTTATCTGTGAGTATAAGGACAGTTATTGAGCATGTAATTAGGGATTTTTATTAGTTTAGTAAAGTGGTGGTTGTAGGCTCTCCAAGATCTATGACCTCTCTAGCCCTGGGCAGATTGAAGGTTTGGAGTACCAGGCATAATTTTCCTCTTGCTTAGTGTGCCTAGAAAGCTGTTGGTTATGGATGATGTACATGTGCCACTCTTACACCCTTAGAGTTATCATGTTATTCTGGTTGTCGGTGTCATTACCTTGGTTATAGTGTTAGTTGCTTCTCTCTTTTAAACACATGAATTACCCCTTCTAGTACCACAGAAACCACCTTTCATGGAGGAGGTTTTAAATATGTTACAGAACAGGTGCCTCTAGGTGAAGACCAGGAAAGCAAAGCTGCCAGCCACTGACTCTTACCTTGACCTCAGTATGAAAATGGCGATCTGGTCTCTAGGAATCTCAGAATGAGACTGTGACTGAGAGCTGTCTCCTCCTGTTTGACAATCCTCTCTAGTTCTGGGATGAAAGACATGCACCAGTACCACCTGATTTTTTATGGCAGACTAGTGTGGCTGCTGGGATTAAAGGAGTGTTTCGTTGCTTCCTGGTCTGTAAGGCTGACCAGTGGGATTGTTTTACTTTTCTGATACTCAGACAAGCTTTATTTTATTAAAATGCAAATGAAATGCCACTACATCTAGGCTCTGTGTCTAAAATACATGGTGTCTTCAGCCACAGGAATTTACCTTCCACCTCTGCAGCTGCCTATACATGCTTAAGTGTAAGGCCATTCACTGGAGCGTGTTAGATCTACCAGGGGTTACATCATGAAAGAAACGTGACTCCTCTTCACCCAGAAGCCATCAATTGCCAATAGATCTCCAACTAGAGACTTTGCCTCTACTTTTTCTTTTCATGCTGGGATCTTTCTGTCTTGTGCTAATACGTACCTTGTGCTTGCTGTCATGACTGCTACAAACTCATATGTGCAACTACTCTAGTGTGTTTTGAAATCACTGTTTCTCTGTAGTCATCCACTGCCTCTGGCTCTCACAGTCTTTCCATTGCTTGTTTTACAATTATTCCTAAACCTTTGGAGAAAATGATTATGATGTAGATATCACACACAGGACTGAACATTCTGTGAATTTATTCTCTGCACTTTGACCTGTTATCATGTCTCTGTGTAAATCACTATCTACTGCAAAAGAAGCATCTCTGATAGAGCTTGATGAATGTACTGTTCTATGGCTATAAGAATAGGAAATCAATAGGAGTAAGTTTAATACCATGTCTCATTGGAAGAGTAAGAGTAATACATTTTCCTCTATGGTCTAAAGACTAATCTAGCCACGAGTTCTTAGTCTCAAGAACTGTGCCAGGTATAGATTCCATTTTGCTTAGTGGACCTTAAGTCTTGTCAGAATGTGGTTGGTAATTCCCCTTCAGGTCACTATTGCAACAGTGGACATATTTTGCCAGGTAGGTTGCTATTGTAGCTTGCATGACTCACGATTAAGATTGGTGTTTATATCAGTTCATTTCTAGCACCTTTCAGCATTAAGAAAGATGGCCGGTAGTATTGAAGTATCCAGATTACTTCCTGGTTGATTTTCCATGTTCTTGAAATTCTGGAGAGTAACCAAGGGCAATAGCCATAATCTGCAGTATGTCAAAGATTTATTGGAGTTTACTGGCCAGCAACTTTATGGTAACAGGTCAAAGTGCAGGCATAACCCATTATTTTCTGACATTTTATTCATTATTCTTTGATGTCTAATAGGAACATTCTTACCTACATTATAGAATACCTTCATTTAAGCTACTTCAGTGGTAGTTATGCATTTTTCCTTAAGGTATTTATTTATTAATATCATTTTACATTCCAACCACAGTATTCTCTCCCACCTCTCATCCTTCTCCCACTTCTACTCCCCAGCCCAGCCCCCACCCACAACTCCCACAGGTAAGGACTCTGATGGGGAGTCAACAAACTCTGGAACTTTAAGTTGGGGCAGAACAAAAACTCACTCCCCACTGAATTAAGGCTGAACATGGCATACCACTACAGGGAGTGGACTCCAACAAGCTAGCTCATGCATGAGGGATAGATCCGGCTCCTATTCCCAGGTGCTCCTCAGAAAGTCCAAGCTTCACCACTGTCTCCCACACATGGAGGGTCTAGTTGGGTCTCATGGAGATTCCACAGCTATTGATCTAGAGTTCATGAGTTTCCAGGAGTTCGGTTCAGCTGTCTGTGTAGATTTTACCATCATGATCTTCACCTTGCTTGTTCATATATTTTCTCCTCCCTTCTGGAGGTTGGCCTGTTGCTTGGTTGTGGATTTCTGCATCTTGTTCTATCAGTTACTGAATAACTCTATGTTAATAGTTGAGGTATTCATCAATCTGAATACAGAAGAAGACCAGTTTGGCATCCTCTCCACTGTTGCTAGGAGTCTTGGCTGGGTTCATCCTTGTGGATTCTTAGGAATTTCCCTAGCATCAGGTTTCTCCCTAACTCTACAGTGACTCTCTCTTTCATTGCTCTCCCATTCCATCCCTCTTCCCATACGACCATCCTGTTCTCTCATTTTCTCATCTCCCTTCCCTCCCCTTTAAAATATGCCTCCTTTCCCCCAGTTTACCCAAGATATTTCATCTAATTCCCCTTCTCAGGGTGATTCATGTGTACCTTTTAGGCTCTTCATTGTTCCCTAGCTTCTCCGGAGTTGTGGAGTATGGTTATCTTTTGCTTTTTTAGCTGCTATCCACTTACGAGTGAGTTCATACTGGGTTTCACTTTCTCAGTCTGGGTTGCCTCACTCACGATGATTTCTTCTAGTTCCATCCATTTGCCTTCAAACTTCATGATGTCATTGCTTTTTTTTGTATAGCTGAGTAAAACACCATTGTACAAATGTGCTACATTCTCTGTATCAATTCTTCAGTAGAGGGGCATCTAGGTTGTTATCTAGGTTCTGGCTATTATGAATGATGCTGCTATGACACTGTCTAGAAAGTGTTTCTGTGGTATGACTGAGTATCCTTGAGAGATATGTTCTAGAGCAATATTGCTGGGTCTTGAGGAAGGTTGATTCCCAATTTTCTAAGAAACCATCATACGGATTTCCAAAGTGATTATCCAAGTTTGCACTCCCATCAGCAACAGAGGAATGTTCCCATGACTCCACATCCTCTCCAATATAAGCTGTCCTCAGTATATTTGATCTTAGCCATTCTGACATGTGTAAGATGATATCTCAGAATCCTTTTGATTTGTATTTACCTGATGATTAATTATATTGGGAAATTCCTTACATGTCTTTTGGTCATTTGAAATTCTTCTGCTGAGAATTCTTTGTTTAGCTCTGTTCCCAATTTTTTTAATTGGAATGTTTTATATTTTGATGTTCAGTTTCTTGAGCTCTTTATATATTTTAGATAACGGCCCTCCGTCAGATGTGGGATTAATTAATATCTATTCCAATTCTGTAGGCTTTCATTTTCTCTCATTTACCATGTCCTGAGAAACAAAAAGTTTCTCAGTTTATGTAAATCCCATTTATTGATTGTTGCTCTCAGTGTCTATGCTACTGTTATAATAGAGTGGTCACTGTGCAACGTGTTAAAAGCTAGTTCCCACTTTCTCTTCTATCAGGTTCAATGTACCTGGATTTATTTATCTTGAGGTCCTTTATCCATTTGGACTTGAGTTTTGTGCATGGGGATAGATATGGATCTTTTTGCAGTCTTCTACCTGTTGATATCCAGTTATGTCAGCACCATTTGTTAAAGATGCTTTCCTTTTTTCATTGTTCCATTTTGGCTTCTTTGTCAAAAATTGAGTGTTCATAGGTGTGTGGATTAATGTCAGTGTCTTCTATTTAATTCCATTGGTCCATGTATTTGCTTTTATGCCAATTCCAAACTGTTTATTTTTTATTACTATAGCTCTACAGTAAAATTTGAAGTCAGGGATGGTGATGCCTCTGGAAGTTTCTTTCCTCAAGGGGTTTTTCCTTACACTTATTCCCTTTTCTACCCGGCCCTTGTATCCCCATTGAATTCTACTTCTTTCATCATTTCATTCTCCCTTTATATCACTGTCATTTATATTCCTTATCGTGTGAATTAGTTAGTCCCCTTATCGTGATCACACTTGATCTGCTCTACTCTCAGAGACTAAGCAGTACCTAGCTTCGTTATATGTAGATGAGGGACACCATTCGATCTTATTTAGCTCATCTCGTGTACTCATCTCACTCATTTTTAGCCACTGGCTAAAGTTTCTTTCTTCCAAACTTTTTGAGTATATCTCTTCATTCTCCTTTTTCTGCTTTCCTTTTATTAGCATAATCACTTAACTTTCAATTTTATCATTTAGTCTTTTTTATCACTCAGAATGTTAGAATAGATTACAAATTCATTATCTTGCTCAGCTTAATACCGCAATGCTTCAGCATACTCATCGTTCAAATTTTAATGTCTTTAGAGTGGGAGCATGATACAGTTTGCAAAGTGCTTGCTTTGCAAGCAGAAGGCCGGTAGTGAAATTCCCAGAACCCACATAACATGCCAAGAGTAGTGGTGCTAGCTCAGTGTCCCCCTCTAATCCCAGCACTAAGCGGGTCAGATGGGACACAGGCACAGACAGACTACTGAATGGCCATAAGTTTACTTAAATGGGGAGCTCTAGGCTGATGGGAGACACTTTTAATCTTTTCCATTCTTTTTAAACAATCTTATTACCAATCTAAATTCTCTTTCCCTCCCCTCCTCCAGTTCCCACCTTCCCCCAACCCCACCACATCCACTCCTCAGATAGGGTGAAGCCTCCCATGTGGAGTCAACAAAGTCTTTCAGACCAGTTGAGGCAGAACCAAGACCCTTCTCACTGTGTCCAGGCTGAGAAAGGTTTCCTTCCATAGGGAATGGGCTCCAAAGAACCTTTCATGCACTAAGGATAAATACTTGTTCCACCGTGAGTGGCTCCACAAACTGCCAAAACTAACCAACTGTCACCCACATGCAGGTTTACCAGTCTGAAGTCAGTGAGCAACCACTAGCTTGAGTCAGATGTTTCTGTGGGTTTCCTCATCATGATCTTGGTCCCTTTGCCCATAATATCACTCTTCCTTCTCTATGGCTCTCTATGGAATTTGGCCCAGTGCTTAGCTGTGGATCTCTGCATCTGCTTCCATCAGTTACTGGACGTAGGTTCCATGCTGACAATTAAGGTAGTCATCAATCTGATTACAGGGGAAGGGCATTTATGACCTCTCTCTGCTATTCTTAGCTGGAGTTATCCTTGTGATTTCCTTGAAATTTGCCTAGTGCTTGGTTTCTCGCTAAACCCATAATGGCTTCCTCTTTCAAGGTATCTCTTTTCTGGCTTTTCCCTCTCAGTCCTACACCCAGCACAACCTTCCTGATCCCTCATGTTCTCCCTGCTCCTCTTCTTCCCTCAGCACTCCCCATTCACTCCTCGGCTCCCCACACAACCACGTTTCTAAAGAGATCTTGTCTCCTCCCACTTCCTAGGGGTATCCATGTATGTCTCTCTTGTTTCCCGGAGAAACAATTTTTTTTTTCAAAGGAGATGAATGGTGCTCCTGAGTATGACACCTGAAGCTGTCTTTTGCTCTTTTAGGGGATGATTACCTGTGGTTTTTTCATCGCCTCTCTTTGACTTCACATTTTGTAAGCAGGAATTTTAGCATGTTAAGGACAATTTCTCAATTTTCTATTAATTGTGTTTCTTTTAATAAAAAAGTATCAGAAGAGTTAGTAGCAGAATGCAAATGTCTATCATTAACTCCATTGTGAAGATGACAACGGAGAAATATTTCTGTACTAGTGGATGGTAGCTGTGTATTCTTCAGAAATGATGTGCCAATCTGTGATTTAAACTTCATACCTGTATTTCAAAATAAGTAAGAGCCCCCACAAAATCATACTCAGAATATGACAGATTATTGTATTTAAAGGATCAGCAATAATATATAGTTCTTTTTCAAGGTAATTATTTTTAATTAATTAATTTTTTATTACATTTTATGTTGCAGTCACAGATTTCCTTCCCACTTCTCCTTACCACTTCCCCAGCCTACCTCCCATCCATTCGTTCCAACAGGTAAGGGCTCTGATGAGGAGTTAACAAAGTCAGACACTTTTTGGGGGCAGTCCCAAGCCTTTTCCCCCTGCATTAAGGCTGAGCATGGCATCCCACCATAGGGAATGGGCTCCAGTAAACTAGCTCATCCACCAGGCATAGCCCCAGTCCTCTTGCCAAATTCCCCTCACAGAGTTCAAGCTTCACTAATGTCTCCCACATATGGAGGGCCTAGTTCAGCCCCATGGAGGCTCCACAGCTGTTGGTCTGGAGGTCTTAAAGAGATTTTATAATATAGCTATTTGAATTTTGATAAATGTATATTAAAGATACATTTATGTTTACTTTTATAAGGAAACTACAAATCCAGTATAAGCCCCTATTAAAGACCTAATTATCAACTACAGATAGCAACAATATAAACTCAAATTGAAAGGCAGAAATGCAGGTGGCTTCAACCCTATGAAAAGAATAGGCAACTATGGACTTCAGAGAGTGAGACAACGCGCTTTCCCAGGAAAGAGAACATCAACTGGTTATTCAACACCAAATTGTCAGCTCTGAAAATATACATAAATTAACATTTATACAGACTTGTCGGGCTGTACTTATATGTTTAGTAATATACATGCGTATGTGTGTAAGAGGAGAGAGAGAGACAGAGGGAGAGAATTAATTTTAAAAAGTGCTTACAAATTTGATAGCAATAGCAAGCATATGGGAAGGTTTGGGGGAAGAGAAAAAGGGGAGAATTGATGGAATTATATTATAATTTCAAAGCTAAGAAATAAAGAAATTTCAGTGACAGGTCACAAATTGCAGTCATACTCAGACTGCACATGAGAATCTAATATTAAACATATATCTTCTTTATACCAAGTTCATGTTTTTACCTTAATTCTATAAGCATCCTTTATTGTACATTTCCAAATCATTAAGAGTTACTACTTCTGTGAATGAAATAATGCATAAATTATTATTTTTAATCTTTTACAAGAGCACATTTAAAGCTTTTGAGGATTAATTTTCATTATTTGAAAATAGACTTGTGTTCTCTGAATTTAATAACTAGTAGAAGAGAAGAAAGAAAATCAAAGTTTAAAGACATATAGTTTAATCTTCTCTTCAAATCAATAACAAAAAACTAGTCTAACCTTGATGTAACCCAGAGTTGACATGAAAGGCAGAGGTTCTAGATGGAGTCTTGTTTGAGGGTACAAAGATAGTACTATATGGTTGGATGCTTTAAAATTCACACGATGGACAAATGAAAAGAGTGAATAAGGTCTGTTGCAGTGATTTTTGGCATTATTTATGGCTTATCACTAAATGCACTATTCATGTGACTTGAGTTCTCAGAACCTTGGGTAGGGCGTGGATTGAATGAATAAAAGACAGATGTGCAGACACAGGTGCAATGAAGCTGAGATTTGATGTGGTTCTCTAACTGATGAAACCAGAGCCGCAGTGTCTCTATTAGGTAAAGCACAGAGGGAGGGGTTTACTAGACATGTAGGAGTCTCTATGTCAACAGTTTCAGCCTCTAAACTCCCGAAAAGAGGCAGTCGCAGTTGTTAGTCTTTGCACACACTGATCAATCATTCAAAAACCTGTCTCCTCTTCTTCCTCATCCTCATCCTTCCCCGTGTCTTCTTTTAATGGCCACATATATGTGATGCGTGTGTATTAACACATGTCTACTGGCATGTGAAGGCATCAGTATAGAGGAGGATGTGCATTCATGTGTGTACACCTGAATGTGGAAGCCCAAGGTCATGATGGGAATCTTGAGGTCTCTTCCACTTTGCATGGGGAGACAGGGTCTCCAAGACAAACAGAGAGATTTCCAATATGATCAATAAGTTTTATGAAGCAACTTGCTCCAGAGATCCCTTGTCTCTGCTTCCTGAGGTTAGAATAACAAGGAGAGCCAAGCATACAAGGAGAGCCAAGCATACAAGGAGAGCCAACCATACTCTGCCCACATTTTTCTGGGTTTGACGGATATAAATATGTGTCTTCTTGGATGCACAACAGTAACTTTGTCCACTGAGCCATCTCTCCAGGATGTGACCTTCTGTAGTAATCTTACTAGTTGTTTCTTGAGTACAGTGTCTCTGCAGATATTTACTTTATGCTTGGATGTTCACACTGGCTGAGCAGAGAATTTTGACTGTTCCGAGAGATAGAAAATGCATGATTAAATTTGACAAACTTTGACTGAGGATTATCTAAGGCAGATTGAGAGGGGCAGAGAATCAAGTTTTAGAATGACCTAGAGCCATGCCTGGGCTAATTAATAGTGCATTTCTTATACATGTGCCCAAATGTTTTAACTAATATTATGTTTCCTGTGAAAGGATTAATTTGTTAACTAAGGAAATATTTACATCTTTCAAAATAATCAACGGAGAAACCCAGACTTTCAACTCCACCAGGAGATCACAGAGAGCTAATGGCTAATGGCTATTCCGAGCAAGTTATTACAGCTGCATTAACATATTTCTTTTCTGATATGAAGAAAATTCCCCTCAGCATGGCACTGCCACTTCCTCCCAGCTATTTTAGTGATGTTTTGCTTTGATATATAAAAGTCAACCATGAATCTTATATTAAAATAGAGGATGCTAAAAACAGATTCATGTACTCTTTTCTGTAATCCTACTTAACAAGATGTAACGTTGTGACTTCCCATCAATTTATACATATCTAATGCATGACACTTGAAAGAGTCAAAGAAACCACATTCATGGTGATTTTGGTACAAACAGAAGCACATTAATACAGCAGGGAACCACGGAATGAGCTGGTGTATTGCAGGGAAGACACCACTTTCCTCCAAACAAATGGTGTGTTAAGTTCAGCTGCCATCACACTGACAGTACAGACAAGGAAGGCAGCCGGGAGCTTACCTAACCTGATAATGACTGAATGGAAATTCACTGTGATTCCATCAGGAGATGCAGGCTTTAGGATTTCTGTCTTCCTAAACAAAACAGCATCATAAAAAGGAATTTATATTAACCCTTTTGCTGGTAATTATTTTAAAATGAATAAAATAATAAAATTTTCGGCTTTGTTTAAAAAAGTACTTTTCTGAGAAAATAAACATCCAATATTTGCACTTTTATTAGCTCGTCTCATCATGGAGAAATAGCTAAAAATTTTTCTAGTTCTGCCTTGTTATTTTTATTTTTTCTTTTTTGTTTGTTCATTTGTTCATTTTGTTATCAGAAGTGGAAACCTCTGGGTAAAATAATGACTGTCCAAAAATGTTCCATAGTTTAGAAAAATACTATAGAAAACTAATGTCTCCCTGCTTTTTATTTTGAATATTATATTCAAAGTTAAATGGTTCCTGACTTTAGATTTTGAGTTTTCCTTTTTGTTGATTGAGCAAATTGATTTTTAAGTTTTTATATTTAGGAAGAGATATCTAAACTTCTTCAGAGTGTCTGTCTCCTTTGTGTTGACATGATTCAAAATGTTTCTCTTGGAACCATTTATATAGTCATGCTCATGGCAATGTATATGTGAGTAAGCACACTGTTAAAATGAGGACGTTTGCTGTGGAGTCTTCTGGATGAGCTGTGGTTAAGAGCCTTGCAAAGCCACATGCTGTGCTACATAAACTAACTTCAGTCACTGAAAATACAAGAAGAGAATCTTAATATTAATCCAGTAAACTTTTCCCTCCAACTGCTTGCACATTACATAATATTTATGTGTGTATTCTTATCAGTATGCCTGCTGTATTTGTGTGTGCATGTGCATGCAATGTAGTATCATTAAATATTAATAAATCAGAATCTAATGTTTTTATAGATTACTTGTTAGAAATTAATTATTTCAAATACCAATTTCAAATTTAATTTTGTGGAATATGTGTAATGATACCTTAAAATAATATTTTTATTGATTCTTTGAAAATTTTATACATTTATACATTGTATTCATTCCCTCTTCTTCCCCACTATTCCATTTCACTCCAGACTTCATATCTTCTTTTTAAATTATTGGTATAATTATGTATTTTTACTACTAATATTAGCCTCTTTAGTCAAAATAGTGCTGACCAAGTATGACTGGCTTAGGAGCCACACACGAGGGCATGAGTTACCCACCAGCACCTATATTCCCAAAGAAAATTGGCATGTTCCATGTGCAGAACAAAGTTGTTCAGGATCTAGGAGAAGAGTAGAACTTGTTGATCAAATATATGTCAAATATTTGGAATGGTAGAGTAGTATGGGATAATTAGGTTTTTTTTCTGAACCTATGACCTAAAGATATTAGGTACATCAACATATAACCTAACCAAACTATGAACACTAAATTGATGTATCATGATTCTCACCAAGTCTGTATTTGCTCAAAATGTTAAGAATCTTTATTCTTTTTATCAACTAAGGAAAGATGTGCCTATGCTCATAACATCACCATTTTCCTCTTGCCTTAGGAATGTTGATGAACTGTGTTGTTTTCTTTATTTTGTTCTTACCTGTCAGAACATTAAGTACATTAACTTGAGTGGTGTTATGGAATATATTGATTTCATCTTACTCAGTCACTCAGTGCTATGAGCTATGCACACATATTTAAAACATTCAATCAAATATAAATTTTAGCATATATAACAGCTGGTATTTAGGTATAAACAGATGGCTCTACTGCAGATGTTTTTAAATGTTTGGCTACTGATCCATTGTAGATCATCAATCATGATTGCATCTAGAAGACGGATCTAATGTTTAAGAAAATTAATGTAAAAATTTCCTAGCATTTATAGAAAACTTTACTGGTTTTACACACATACACACAAGAGACATGCATATATATTTAAAGAATAACTAATCTGCATTTAACTATTCACTTTTCATATACCTTTTCTCTTATACTCAAAGGGTACAAAAGACAAATAGACAAGCCAAATATATTATTAAGGAAGATATCAAGAATACACAATTGTTACTACTGTTAATTCAGAACTTTGAAGTGATGATCCCTTTCTTAAAACAATTTGAGATAAGTTCAATTTTCTTCCATTTTCCATCAGGTGTATGAGTATCTGTAGGCATGACTATCTGTGCACCGCATACAATGTCTATGGAGGCCGGAAGAGAGAATCCGATTCCTCAGGACTGCAGAAACAGATGGTGTGTGCTGCATCATGAATTCTGGGAATCAGGCCCACATAATCTGGAAAAGTAGTCAGTGTCCTTCAGCACTGTGCTGTTTATCCAGACCAAAACCACTTATATACATATGCATAACTATTTATATATGAAATAATTATATATAATTTATATATAATATATAAATTCCAGAGCTCAATATGCTATGACAAAATAAAATATACTCTACACAAAGCCTTGTCATAGTGTGTATATTTTATTACAAGCTTGCATTATTAGGGTAACTAGAAGAAGAGATGATGGATAGAGGGGATATTCTAGTTTTAGACATAAGGAATATGGATTCTTAAGGTTCAAATAGAACATGTAAGTTTGCAAATAATATTTAATGAAGTTTGCAAGATATATTCATCAACTTTTATGTAGATCTATATCTCAAATATCCAGTAGTTATAATCTGAGTTGTCTTGATATTAAATAAGAACCTCCTCTTATTAGATCTTTGACAAAGATAGTTCTAAAACTTTTATAACATAAAGACCAAGTGAACACTATAGACATCTTGTGTAAACACACTTGACAGTTGAATTATCATAACATCTTACACTTGTCTTCATTTTCCTCATGGGAATTTTACTGCCTACACTGGAAAACGTGATGAAGGTTTTAATAATGCATCTGAAATTTTGCATAAGAGCCATCTATCTGAACAATGTACGTGGTTGTAGCAAATTTTTGGAAATTTTGTGCCACATAGAGTAAAACTCACAGACATTTTGAAGTGTATGGTAAATAAAAGTGTGAATTTAAGGGGCATGAAGTACAAAACTATAGAGAGTGAAGGAAATAGGAAGCCCCAGAAAAAAGAAAGTTCAGAGTTATGTGTTCTTCAGATTTTATAATGCATTAAAATGGTAATTTGTAAAGTTTTTTTAATAAAAAATGTGGTTTATGGTTGCTTATAATAAATGAAGACAGGCAGATGTGTAGACATGTTTCTCCATGTTGTTGATTACTAACGCTTGTATTCTAGAAAGTCATTCATTGCCCTATCTCTCCTTGCTCCTGTGATAACACTGCAACAAACTGAGGTTCACTGTTTGACTGAGTAGCCTGTATTTTTAGTCCCGTACAGAGATGTTAACAACACATGTCTGTAATATTTCACTGCATTGAATTTCATTCATGGGCCTGTGTCCTGGGTACTGCCAATATGATGACATTTTTATTTTATTTTATTTTATTTTCTCGTTTTTTTATTCAAGATTTCCATCTCCTCCCCCTTCCCTCCCCTCCCTTCCATCCATACCCCCACTCCACGCCCTCTCCAAAGACAAAGAGCCATCAGGGTTCCCTTCACTATGTTAAGTCCAAGGTCCTCCCAGCTCCCCCTAAGTCCAGGAAGGTGAGCAACCAAACTGACAAGGCTCACAGTGAGCCCGTCCATGCTGTAGAGTTCATGTTCATTGCCATTGTCCTTGGTTTCTCAGTCCTCCTCCACCGTCAGCCACATTCATAGAGTCCGGTTTGGTCCCCTGTTCCATCAGTCCCATTCCGACTGGACTTGGTGGTCTCCCGTTAGATCTGTTCCACCGTCTCAATGGGTAAAAGCACTCCTTGCGGTCCTGGCTTCCTTGCTCATGATCTCCCTCCTTTTGCTCCTCATCAGGACCTTGAGAGCTCAGTCTGGTGCTCCTATGTGGGGCTCTGTCATTTTCTCCATCCAATGCCAGGTGAAGGTTCTATGGTGATATGCAAGATATTCATGAGTATGACAATAGGATCTGGACATTTCTGGCACCCTCTCCTCAGCTGCCCTAGGAACTAGCTGGGGTCGTCTTCCTGGACACCTGGGAACCCCTCTAGAGTCAAGTCTCTGCCAACCCTAGAATGGCTCCCTTAACTAAGATATATAATTCCTTATTCCCATATCCACCCTTCCTATACCCCAACCATCCTATTCCCCCAAGCTCTTCCCATCCTCCACTTCACCCTTTTCTCTCCCCATCCCCCCACCCCACCCCACCCCCATGTTCCCATTTTTTGTCCGGCAATCTTGTCTACTTCCAATAACCAGGAGGATAACTATATGTTTTTCTTTGGGTTCACCTTCTTATATAGCTTCTCTAGGACTTTTTACGAATTATAGGCTCGATGTCCTTTATTTATGGCTAGAAACCAATTATGAGTGAGTACATCCCATGTTCCTCTTTTTGGGCCTGGGTTACCTCGCTCAGGATGGTGTTTTCTATTTCCATCCATTTGCATGCAAAATTCAAGATGTCCAAGGTCCTCCCAGCTCCCCCTAAGTGAGCAACCAAACTGACAAGGCTCACAGTGAGCCCGTCCATGCTGTAGAGTTCATGTTCATTGCCATTGTCCTTGGTTTCTCAGTCCTCCTCCACCGTCAGCCACATTCAGAGAGTCCGGTTTGGTCCCCTGTTCCATCAGTCCCATTCCGACTGGACTTGGTGGTCTCCCGTTAGATCTGTTCCACCGTCTCAATGGGTAAAAGCACTCCTTGCGGTCCTGGCTCCCTTAACTAAGATATATAATTCCTTATTCCCATATCCACCCTTCCTACATGGCTCCTGGGGCACTGTGTGCCTTTTGGTTCTGAGAAACTGAAGTACTTTTTCAGGCAAAGAAGTACTCAGGTTGCTTGTGTTTCTCTGCATTCCCTTGAGGTCACCAAAGCACACAGAAATCTGATAGGACAACAAGTCTTAAACATCAGTCTTGTGGACCCTGGGTAACTTCCTAATATCATTATATCCTGGCAACTACAATTGTATTGATCTTGGAAACTGCCATTGTATTCTGCTTCTGATAAGGATATGAAAAGTCTGATTACTTGCAATAAAGTTTGCTCAGCTTTAGTCTTGTTAAATCCCCTGCAGCTGGGCTTGTTTTCATTCATTCCATCTATAAAGATATAGTGAGGTGATCCTGGATTGGTAAGTAATTGTTGGCTCCTAGATATTTCTATTTTCTATCAACTATTTGTCTTTCTACATTAATTTCTATAATTCTCTATCAGTCATCTATTATCAAACTTTCTTCTCATTTATCTTTTTTCTATCATTTATCTATCTATCGAGCTATCTCTCATCTATCATGTATCTGTGTAAAACTATTGCTGGATCAATGTGAACAAATAAATATCTAGTCATTCGAGACAGGAAACCACGTAATGATATTACCAAAGCCTAACTTGGTGAACCACTGAGTTTTATTGGTGTTTTCTTTTTTTTTATTTATTTTTCCATTCAAAAATTTACACTTCCTCCCCTCTTCCCATTACCTTCCTGTTCCCCCACTCACCCTCCTCCCTCTCCTTCCTCCTTAAGAGAGGGCAGGGAACCCTGCCCTGTGGGAAAACCAAGCCCCTTCCCCCATCCAGGCCTAGGAAGCTTTGCATCCAAATAGACTAGGGTTCCCAAAAGCCAGGACATGCAGTAGAAACAATTCCCAGTGCCTTTATCAATGGCTTCTCAGTCAGCCCCCATTTTCAGGCACATTCAGAGAGTCTGGTTTGATTGCATGCTCATTCAGTCCTGGACCAGCCTGATTTTTGTGAGCTCCCATTAGAACAGGCACACTGCCTCAGTAAGTGGAACAACCCCTCACGGTTCAGACTTCCTTGCTCCTCTTCTCCCTCCTTCTGCTCTTCAACTGGACTTGGGGGCTCAGTCCGTTGTTCTGATGAGGGACTTTGTCTCTAATCTCCATCCGTCGCTGGACAAAGATTCTACGGTGATATTCGAGATAATCATCAGTGTAATAGTGGGGCAAAGACAGGTGTTTCTTATAGGAATATGCATGAAAGAGTTGCTTACAGGAACAGAAATGGCCCAAAGACAATTCCATCACTAAAGCCCAACCCAACATGTTAACAACTCATAAAATCTGTAAAGCTAAAGCATACTGCACGACATTACGGCAACTCAACTTGTTGGAGAATGACCTTTACAGGTATCTCCATAGGTCTGAGCTTTTATGTTTATGACTCAGCTGCTTTCTGCTTCTTCCAGTGAGAGCCTCATCTAGACAACTTCCCTTCAAGATGGAAGGTTTTAATCGTAGGGGAAACTGCTGCATAACATCACCCATCATCTACCTTTCCTCCAATATGCCTGTCTGTCTAATTTTTAATATTTCTTTATATAAATATAAATCATTTGTCTCTCCATATCTATACCTACACATGCTGAGTGTATTGTACCTTTAGGTGAAAATGGTTTTCTGGCACTTAGGATATGTTGTTTTTTTTTTTAATTACATATCAAAAAAAAAAAAACATTTTTTCCTGGTAAAGAGTGATCTTGGAGTGTGCTCTTTCAGAAGTCAGAGCGCTTGATTCAGCATTTCAAGATACCCTTGCAGTGCTTTGATAGTAATAGAAAACACGAATAACATTTCACAGAACTGTAAAAATCAAACAGGAATGTGCAAATACATGCTTCTACAATTTTTAAAAGAAAGTATAACTAATACAAATTATTATTTACTTGATAGTATAATAGTATTTGACTCTCTACACCTGAATTCAGACTTGGCTGTTTTGCTGCACAAAAATCTTGGTATGATGGTAAAAAAAAAGTCTATTTATCAATTTTTGTTAGAGCGAGGAAATCCTTAGCCTAATAGTTAACTTAGTTTCTTATAGGAAAATACTGGCTTTTTTGTTATATTCTATGTGAGGTATATGTATGTCATGAGAATAAAATATTGAAAGGTTGCAGTGCCTCTTTTGTACTAAGGTTAAAATGCATCTATTATCTCTAATTCTCAAAATCAGCCTGTCAGGTAAGTTTTACATCTTTGGTCAAAGACACATTGAATGTTTTTGGAAAAGGACACAATGTTAAATGTGCTATTCTCTAGTGTCTATCTAAAGGTTGTCTGCTATGGAACTACCTCTCTAGTTATGAAGAGATAATGATGGTTCATAAGCAATACTGAAGAGGATTTCACAGACAGAGGCAGTTATTAGAGATTTTCTTTCTTTTTCTTTTTTTTTTTTTTTTTTTTTTTTTTGGTTTTTCGAGACAGGGTTTCCCTGTAGTTTCTAAAGCCTGTCCTGGAACTAGATCTTGTAGACCAGGCTGGCCTCGAACTCTCACAGAAATCCGCCTGCCTCTGCCTCCCGAGTGCTGGGATTAAAGGCGTGCGCCACCACCGCCCGGCTATTAGAGATTTTCTATGGCATCGTGCTAAGTGATGGTCAGTTTAGAGCACACAAAAGACCACAAAGGTAGTATTTTCACAGTAGCTTCATAAAGTAATAACAGAGACTGTTTGAGATATATGTGTTTTTATAATTGTAGAAGGAAAGATGCAGGCAGTGAGATGGATCAAAAGAAATAGGTGCTTGCTATTAATTCTGAGGACCTAAGTTTAATAATCAGACTAGACTCCATAAAATTGTTCTCAGTGTATATAAGCATGTAAACACATACATACATCACACAGAGAGAGCACTGTAAATAGAATAATATATATATATATATACATATATATATATAATGTTTTAGAATAAATACCAATTTTTGTAATAGGATATATAACACTAACTTCCCTAATTTCACTCCAGTGGCTCATTGTTTGTTCATATCATCTCTGATACACCTCAGAAAATCTTTATTCAATGGAAGCTATGTCAGATGTCATTATCTTGGAAAGCTCATGGGGGAATATGCTTATCCATTCTCAGTTACATCCACCCAGAAATGATAGATGTTATTTCTTTCATAATCTATTGATTGTATCTGTTTGACTGTCTCCCCCAATTGTAAGAGTCTAGTAAAATTGCATCTGTATAAAGGATACTTTTTGTATAGTACATGTTGTTAGTACAAATTATAAGAATAATAAAATCACTTCTTAAACAAAAATTTTTTTGGAAGAAGAAGACATGTTAAAGGTAATTAATTAATATTACACCACACACACACATATCCACACATATGCATTTCCACACATACAAAATTAACCAATCTAGGTCTCAATGTAAGCCTTTTATGATTGTTTTTATTTGATTTGATTTATTTATTTTAAATTGCTTGTCTTAAGCCACTAAATCATCAACATAAAATGTATATCATTATAGAGACTATATTTAGTTAGCAACATAGCACAATATTTCCTGGAATGATTGATGACATTTTTTAAAAGAATATAACTGGCCGGGCAGTGGTGGCGCATGCCTTTAATCCCAGCACTCGGGAGGCAGAGGCAGGCGGATCTCTGAGTTTGAGGCCAGCCTGATCTACAAGAGCTAGTTCCAGGACAGACTCTAGAAACTACAGGGAAACCCTGTCTCGAAAAACCAAAAAAAAAAAAAAAGAAGAAGAAGAGGAAGAAGAACATAACCGTCTTCTCAAAATTATTCATTTGTACTATATTGCTGTTTCTGACAAGCTACCTTAGTGTAAAATGTATGTTTGGGTGTCTTACCTTTTTATTGTTTAAATTATTTTTTTAAATATTTATTATGTATACAATGTTCTGTCTGTGTGTATGCCTGCAGGCCAGAAGAGGGCACCAGATCTCATTACAGATGGTTGTGAGCCACCATGTGGTTGCTGGGAATAGAACTCAGGACCTTTGGAAGAGCAGGCAATGCTCTTAACCGCTGAGCCATCTCTCCATCCCTTATTGTGTAAATTATTTTCAGACAGAATGGACAATGAATGATTAGAAGTATTTCATGTATGATCACGAAGAAATACAAATAAAAATAAATGACCCGAGTAATTTTGGATCACAAAGTTACAGAGATACCATAAAGTAATACACAAAATCAAAATAAACAAACAAAAAGCTCTACATGTGTTTTTGTGGTGAATTTCTGTTCCTGCAAATAATTTATAATAATAATAATAATAATAATAATAATAATAATAATAGTAATAATAACTGAGATGATCAACTCACAAACAGGAAATAGTCATTTTAGTTACAGTCTTGGAGATTTCAGGGCATGACCAGTAAATACTTTGCTCTCAGACCTCTTGTGGTTATATGTGGTAGAACACAGCTATTTACCTGGTGCGAACTGGGCAGAAAAGGGAATGAAAGGAATGGTGGCAGTCCCAGTGTCTCTATTGGGCCCTCTTCTCATCTTCCATAATTGCTTTCCACTAGTCTTCCCATCCTAAACAATCTCCCACTATTCAATAACTTAACATGACAATGCCTGCTTTTAACACCCAGACTTTGGCAGACACTCTATTTGTTAAAAAATAAAGCATAAGTGGGATGTTGATGATAATATATCCGAGGACACATTTCACAGCACAAGACTAAGTGATACAAGGTGCAAGAAATAAGCCATTAATAACTAGAACCCAATCTCATAGTCAGGGAAAGAATCTGGACAAAGTATAATAATGAGAAGTCCAAGGTTGACGATGTGTGGATAGACAAAGGCTGAAAATATCAGTGTGGTCCTCTGTTACTAAGCACACTTAGTGTTAGGTTGTGTGCAGAAGCTGGCTGGAAAACAGACATACAGATTTTCATCTCTGTCTTCTGAAAGTAATTCAAAACAGTGGCCTTCTCCTAACAATAATATCTAAGGCTTGGGCCTGGTTCCTAAAAATAATCTCCAAAGAGAGAATCCAAAAATGATTTTGAGAAATAGTCCTCCCCCCAGGGTATATACAAAAATCCTGATGTGCTTTATGGCATCACAAAGTAAAGAACTGCTTAAAACAAAAGAGATCATTGGTATTTGATAGAAGCGAAGAATCAATATAAAGGAATCTGTAAGTAGCAACCTCAAATTTGAATTTCTAGGCTTTCCTAAATATTTACTGACACTTAAACAAATGTTGATAAAATTCAAAAGATCTTTGAAAGTTAAATGTTTATCTGATTTCTCTTGCAGGTTCTTTCACCTTGCTTTCTATGCCGTGGTAAAATAACATTACAGACAAATACAATGTAGGAAAGTGTTTGTTTTAGCTTCATGATTAAGAAAGACATACTCAAGGCAAGAACCTGGAGACAGGAACTGAAGCAGAGAGCATGCATAGTGGCTTGCTCCACTTGACTTACTCAGCCAGCTTACAGGCTCAGCCCACATAAATATAGACACAGTGGGCTGGGCCCTCCTACATAAATTAACAATCAAGAAAATGTCCACAAACATGTCCATAGGGAGACTCTTTATTAACAACCCCTCAACTGAGGCTCTCTCTTCCTATACACGTCAAGTTTACAACCAGGTTCAGATAACAAGTGAATCAATCAAAGAATATATATCAGAAGTTGGTGTAGTTTGAGTATGAAATGTACTAAAGAGGCTCCAGTCTTGACAGCTTTCTCTAGAGCTGTTGAATCTGCTTTGATGATTGATGGACTTTCTAGGATCTAGGAAAAAGGGGGCATATAATTATTTTATTCTACATTAACATAAATATTTGAGGAATAGATATTAATTTATATAAGAGATCTAAGAATGTTACCAAACTGTACAATGAGAAAATAACTACTAAAATATACTCATACTTAAATCCTTCAGAAGATGTGAGAAAGCTCTGTCATACTGCAGCCATGGGCATGATCAGAATATAAATTTAGATCTATATACCCCTGTGAATATTAGGGGGATATTTCCATTTATGCTTAAATTTAGCTAGAATTTACAAGAAAGTCCATTCTGCAAATAACAAAATTTCAATTGATGAATACCCTGAAATTCCCAATAACCAACAAATTAGAAACACAGACTTGGAGTATTTATACTATAGTAGAAAATTCTACTAGACATTGTGATTTAGCTAATAATTTTGAATAATGGTTACATTTTACTTTTATACATTTCTTAATGATGAATTACATCTAAAACTATAAAAGTGTAGCAGAGATTATTAACCTTGGAAAATATGTTCTTTACTATAATTAAAAATAGAGACTTGCAGTATTTTAATCTAGACAGCGTGTTTTTTGCCTTAGTTTATTATGAATTAAATCTTGGATACTTTATAATAGTTTAGAAGGTGCTGTGTAACTCCAAAATGACTATTATTAATGGTTATGGAATTAAATTTTATGTGTAGACTTGTCTAGGATGAGCGATACTCAGCTGAAAAATATTGCTTTGGTGAGTGTTAGAGGAAATCCTGGAAGAGATTAAGATTTAAATTTGTTAACTGAGTGAAGATGTTTATCTCTACAAATTGAAACAAGCACATTTAAACTTCTGAGTATGAAAGGAAGAGTGGAGACAAGATCTGCTCCTGCTGTCTCTAGGACCCAGATCATAATTCATGCTCTTAGACATGAGCACTGATGGTTCCCAGGACTCTAGATACAAACTCAAATTTACACCATCGACTTTGCTGTCACCAATAAGAGTCCTCAGGAACTCAGATTTGAATTATATACCTTGCTGACAGGGGATCTTAGAAATTGTTTACTTTCATAAATGTATAGATCAATTTCAATAATACTTTTCTTTTCCTCATATTGATAATTGTACAAACTTTTGTATCAAGAGCTAGTCTATAGAAATAGGATCTGAAGGAATAATTTTAGGAATTGGTATTGGTTTCTCCTGTTGAATTATACTTGATTGCAAAAGAGAGTATGGTTTATATAAGCATGCATAATAGATGTTTGTGCTATTCATACTAATCATTCATAGTAAAACAAGCAGGTAACTACTATAGAGATTTTCATTGGTATGGATCTTGGTTTATTGATACAAATTTAAGGACAATTTTGTTATACTGTGTATATGTATTTTTGATCGTTATTAAAGTATTGTGTTTGTCCAGCTCATTTAAAATTGTTTTTTGTTTGTTTTGTTTTGTTTTGTTTCCAAGATGAGGTTTCTCTGTAGCTTTGGAGCCTGTCCTGGAACTAGCTTTTGTAGACTAGGCTGGCCTCAAACTCACAGAGTTCTGCCTGCCTCTGCCTCCTGAGTGCTGGGATTAAAGACGTGCACCACCACTACCCAGCTCATTTAAAATTGTAATGTATAATTAGAATATATAAATTAGTAGATAATCATCTATAATAGACAAGCTTATGGTCATGTTAGTTAGGTTTTCTAGATGTATAGAGATATATTTCAGTTAGATAGGTATTCTTCAAATCTTTCAGAGACATTCAGAATATGGCGTTTAAAATGTTTCAAGAGTTTAGGACTTTTCATGACAATGAGGCACATCTGCTCCTGGAAGCACTAATCTACTTCAAGAGGATGATGGGCATAGAAGAGGCTCCTTATTGAGTTGGTTAGCCATTTGGGCAAAAACTGCTCTTGCCTGAACTACTTGATGAACTGGACATGCAGGACCCACAGAGAAATGACTACTGAACTTGCCTAAATATAAAAAGTTCTTTGGGGTTTCTGCTTCATGAAAGAATAGAAAAAGTCTGCTAGACATTCTGCAGGACACAGAAGAAAGTGACTGGCAAACTGCCAATATAGGCAGAACTGTCTTTGAAATTTCCTGCTTCATGGAAAAGTCTGCTGGATACTATGGGCTTGTAGTTTGAAGATGGATGCTCCATTGGTACAGAAGAACTTTGGGTGACTGTACAGGCAGTGAGATGTCTCTGTCAATTCTAGAGTTTTGGAAGTTGCTTACAATGTACTTCCTGTTTACTTAGGTAATAGTATATTCTTCTGCAGTTGTTGATGGAGTTGAATAGATAAATAGTTATAGTTTTCCTTAGTTATGATAAAAGCAGAACTATAAGGAAACAAGCTAGATGGAGAAAACTAAACTAAATGCTGGGAGAAAAGAGGCAGAGTCAAAGAGAAGCAATGTAACCCTGCTGGAGCCAGACTGAACTTAACTTGGTAAGCCACTGCAATGTGGCAATACACAGATTAATGGAGATGTGTTAAATTAATATATAAGAGTTAGCCAATAAGAAGCTAGAGCTAATGTGCCAAGAAGCGATTTAAATAATATGGTTTCTGTGTGATTATATTGGGGTTGAGCAGCCAGGAACCAACAAGTGGCTCTCTCCTCCTGCAGGTAACAGAATTGTGTATGACACTTTTGACTGTTCACACTTTACATAACTTCAGTCAGCTGATTTTAGCTCACACATTAATGTGCCTCAAAGTTTGTGCCTTTGCAGGTGTAGGTTCATTGACAAATTTGCTGGCAAAACAAATAACAGAAAATAATGGTGTTCCAAATATCTTCAAATTTAAAATTGCCCAAATTTAGACTTTATTGGCTCTGTTTTTCTTTAAGATAAATCATGTTTACTTGGAAGAACATTATTTATTAATTGATATCATCTGTAAAATAAGCAAAAGGAAGCTTTCCTCCTTCCCTTCTCCTTCCCTGCTCTCATTTCCTTCTTTCCTAAATTTCTCCTTTCTTTTTCCTGGTTGAGTATGTAAGACATATACATATATATATATATGTCCATATGTATATATATACATATATATATGTTAACAGGATGCTCCAAGCATATTTACTAGACTATGTTGATGCTATTTTTTTGTATACTGGTAACTGTGCTACGAAATTTCTTACTAGTTTCTTGATCATCCTGAAACCCTATGGGATGGCATATAAAATGCAAGAGCATTAGCAACTGACACATTATATACAAATATGTACTCCCTTGACTCTGAGATAATATAGTACTTTTCTTGATTTACTAAAAGAATAAAGCCAGTGGAGGAGTAATAGCAAATATACACTCATAATATATTTCCATAGTCTCACTTTTCCCATGGCTCATCACTTTATAACTGAATTGAATGCCAAAACCAGAACAGCCTTTGAGCCTGCATCAGCAATTTTGTAACTACTCAAAATCCATGTAGTCTTGTTATTATTTTATTTTAGATCATAACCTTTATTAGTATCTGAGACAAATTCAAAGTTACCTCACATTGATCAAAGTTGCTGAACCTTTCTGTGTGGAGAAATATCTTAGAAAGATGCATATTAAATCACAGAAGACACAAAAGCTTCCTCTAGGCATCATAATTCATTACATTTGAATATACTACAACCTATGAAGACTCTCATGGCAAAGATTAAAGAAATTTATTAAAGTGGATTTAAATAAAAGTATGAATGCCATTAGAGAAGAACTTTCTCAGTTTCAAAGACTTTGATGAGCCATGCTAGAGATGGTCAGTCTAGCTGGGAAATAATCAAAAGTATGGAAGGTATTTCTCCTTGTTTTCCTGGACACTTACTGTCTGTATGTATTCTCTTATACTGTCTTTCACAGTTCTCTGAGATTTTATTAAAAATTTGACCTCTGTAACATGCCTAAGCTTGTATTACTTTAGTATCAGACAGAAATATGGACTACATGACTATGAGTTCTTTTTCACACATTGCAGTTACTGATTTTTTTTCTACATATTTTCTTGTACTTCTCTAAATTGGATTGAGCTAAGAGGTCATAATATTGCGGCATGTAAACATTCATACAAGTAGCGTTATACAGACTGAACTGGTTCTATTTAGGGATGTATATTTATATTTATGTATATGTATGTGTATATACCATGTACAAATGTATATATACATATATATATATATATATATATATATATATATATATAATTTGAAGTAGAGTGGGGAGGTACAACAGGGAGGGTTGGGGGAGGAAAGAGAAAGGAAAATATGCAATTAAATTATAATTTCAAAACAAAAGAAAGAGAAAAAATAAAGTTTAAAGTGGAATTTTAAGAAAAGCAACTCCAGAAAACTTATACATTGCATGCAATCAAGTTGATACATGGAGCCATGTAAAGCAGAACATATAAAGCAACTCAGATTAAGTCCATAAAAAATATTTACAAAAAACAAGTGAAAACCTTAAGTAACAAACTAGAATACATCAAAAGATGATTATACATTGACTGTTTTTTTACTCTATCGTGATCTTCATTCTTTTCAATGTGCTAACTTCTTTGATATTTATTTATTAGTGTGTGTGTGTGTGTGGGCATGCACACATGTACACATGTTCCCATGTACATGTATGATTGTTAGCATACACAAATGAGTTCCTGTATGTAGTGGCAAGACAATATCTGGGAGTCAGTTCTCTTCTGTTGCTTTCATGTGGATTTTGAGAATCAAACCATGTTGTTCTAGTATAGTTGCAAGTGACTTTACCCAGTAACCAAATTATCAATCAGTTTATCAACTTCTTCAAAAAGTATATAGATAAAGAAACAGAAGTAATTATATTCTGTTGAGTTTGATTTCTAGAACTGACATAGGGTTAAATTTTAATTATACTTAGTAGAATTTGATTATAAAAATTATTTGGGGGAATATTCTGAGATAAAAGTGTAACACAGAATATTGCAAGCAGATACTGAACAGTATCGTCTTATGCCCTGTCATGACCTAATGTTCAGAACAGAAGTTTGAGGTTAAAAAGCTCTTGGAACAGCAGTCAAGTTAGTAAAATTCTTAGCTGAATCAAATTTCTGCAAACATTGTTTCTGTCGTTATTCTTTGCTGTATCCCCATTCTTGGAAAAGACTATTAAATTCCACTTGAAGTCAACATCTTTCAGGATGTAGACTAGAATCTATGACATTCTTCTTTCGTCTTAATCTCTGTGGAAAAATACTCAGTCTACTTAATAACCATACTTCAGATGAAGATTCTATGGTGATATGCAAGATAATCATCAGTGTGGCTATAGTAAAGGGCCAGTTCAGGCCCCCTCTCCTCAGCTGCTCAAGGAGCAAACTGGGGACATCTCCTTGGACACCTGGGAACCCCTCTAGAGTCCAATCTCTTGCCTATCTTCAAATGTCTTCTTTAATTAAGACATATATTTCCCTGATTCCATATCCACTCTTCCTCCATCCCAACTGTCCCATTCCCCCAAGCTCTCCCCATCCTCCCCTTCTCACTTTTCCCTCCCCATCTCCCCTTACTGCCATCCTACCCCCACCCCCAAGCTCTCAATTTTTGCCTGGCAGTCTTGTCTACTTCCAATATCCAGGAGGATAACTACATGTTTTTCTGTGTGGGAACCTAGTCTGTTTGGATCCTCACCTTCCCAGACCTGGATGGATGGGGGAGGAACTTGGACTTCCCAGGGGGCAGGAAACCCTGACTGCACCTTGGACTGGAGAGAGAGGGAGAGTGGAGATGGAGGGAGGGAAGGGAAATGGGAGGAGGGGGGAAGTGAAAATTTGTAAAATTATATAATTTAATGAAAAAAATCTTAAAAACAAACAAACAAAAAAGAAATATAATAAAATTCAACTTTAAATTCAAAAAAATAAAATAACCATACTTCAATGCTTCTGTTAGATTAAACTGGAGATGATAATTATGGAAGCATAACACCAGAACTAATTTCTTTAGCTGGTTTACAAAAAAGAGTAGAATAATTTGGGGCTAGTATATTTTCCTGTACTAGCCGAATGAATTTATTTTCTAGTGCTTGATATTTAACCTCAAGTTACTTTTCTGGTGGTGTAGGTAAAAAGTCTACCCTTGAGCAGAGACTGAAGACATTTGTTAGATCATACAAAAAGCCATGGAAAGAAAATGTATGTTTTTGAGATCCACATTTTATAGCAAGCCTTGCCTTAATTTTATAATCCTCACCAACCCATCCATCCTGTTGTAACTATTATTTCCTTGTTTAAGCAACATTATTTAAATAAATATTGAGCCTTTGCTCTAAGTATGTCAAAGATGTTTCCTGATGTGCAATTCTTCTCTGTATGCTGTGATTACCACTGGTTAATAAAGAATCTGTTTTGGGCCTATAGCAGGGCAGAGCAGAGCTAGGCAGGAAAAACTAAACTGAATGCTGAGAGAAAGAAGGTGGAGTCAGGAGAAGCCATGTAGCCATGTAGTCTGTAGACAGACACTGGATGGAACCTTGCTGGTAAGCCAAAGCCATGTAGCGATACAGTGATTAATATAAACAGATTAATTTAAGATACAATAGTAAGCTAAAAATATGCTTACACTATTGGCCAAGCAATGATTTAAATAACATAGTTTCTGTGTGATTATTTTGGTTCTGGGAAGCTGAGAACAAACAAGTGGCCTATTCCTACAATAGTTTTCTTTTAAAAATTCATACATATATGTATGTGTGTTATATTTGTTAGATAACTTTATTTTCTGTTTTGATACTGCTCAATAAGATTGTCAGCTACATTTAATGGAAATTAAAGATAAAATCATAAGAAAAATAAATGTGTATGTAATTGAAACAATTTCTCAAATAACTGAAAACTGACCACAATACTTTTTAAATTCACAACCTGAATGATCTTTAGTAGATGAGATATAGTTGGATTGACAGTGATAGGTATGGCCTCAGTTATTAGCATAGTGTTTCATACAGGAACACAATTCCTATCACCTAGGTTTACAAAAACATGTGTATATTCTTTATACCCCAAAAGTTTTTTTAATAGGAAGGATGATTTTGTAGTATGGCTAGCTAGTCAGCATCTTATCTCCATGTGCAAATCCTAGATAATTACAACTGTAAGGGAGTTAGATATAAAAGAGACATGGTTAGGAAACATTTTGATTGTGCTTGCTAGGGACTGGAGAGATGGGTCAGGGATTAAAAGCACATGCTATTCTTCCACAGGTCCAGACTTTAATTCATGACTTCCATACTATCTGTAATTCTAATCCCAGAGAAACCAATGCCCTCTTCTAGATTCCACAGGCACTAGGCATGTACATGGTAGATAGACATATTGATAGGCAAAACACCCTATACAAAAATTAAAGATAAATAATAAGTTTAAATTAATATTAAATTAATTTAATACATAATTATTTGTTTATTGTGTACTATTGTGCACAAAAACTCTTGTAACAACCTAAATTCACAACTATAGTTAGATGCTTAAAAGTTCTTTATGATTTTAGGTTTTAGACTTCCTATAGGTAGTATTGCCCCATCACTTTATGTGTGCAAACATATCATGAAGTAAAAATCGGGACATTTATCTCCATGCCAACCACTGCAGTAATGTTTCCTGGGAATACTTCCCTATTAAATACACTAGAAACATTGTTTAAAGTTAATTGAATATATGTACTGGGTGATTTAACATTCCCTGTGGATGTGGAGACTACTTTAATTCACTGACCACCCAGACCAAAATATTCACACAAAAACTGTATTAATTACAGCACTGTTTGGACTATGGAAGGGCAGAAAATAGCAAGGATAAGAAGCCTGAGCTAATAGACCAAACAGTGTTGTAACTTGTTGTATGGGGGGGGTCACTTGCTTGTTCCCAGCTGCTCAACCATGAAATAATCACACAAAACCATATTATTTTCAATATTGTTTGGCCAATGGGTTAAGTGTATTTCTGACTTACTCTTATATCTTAAATTAATCCATCTCCATTAATTTGTGTATCACCATGAGGCCATGGCTTACTGGGTAAAGTTCCACCATCTGTCTTTGGTGGGGCTACATGGCTTCTCACTGACTTTGCCATCTTTCCATCAGCATTCAGTTTAGTTTTCCCCTGCCTAGCTCTCTTCTGCCTTGCTATAGGCCAAAGCAGTTTTTTTTTATTGATTAACCAATAAAAGCAACACATATACAAAGAACTTCTTATATCAGTAACTAATACAGCTTTTGTGTGAATATTTGAGACTGGGCAGCCAGGCAATGAAAGTGGAGTCTCTACTTAAATATGGTGTCCAATGTGTGTTGATGGAGACTACCTGTTTGTTTCCTGGCCACCCCAAAGTAATCACTCAGAAACTGTGTTATTACAGCACTGTTTGGCTTATTAGCTCATGTTTCTTATTGGCTACCTCTTATATCTTAAATTGACCCATTTCTATTAATCTGTGTATCACCACTTGGTTGTGGCCTACTAGTAAGTTTCTGTCTAGCATCTGGCATCTGTTTCCTGTGGCAGCTACATGGCTTCTCTTTCATTGGGCCTCTTGGGCGTGAGGCCCTGTGTAATTTCCTGAGCCTAGCTCGAGTCTGGAGACCTGTCTGTGGCCATGACTTTTGCACATGAGTGACTCAGCACAGCCCAACCTTAACCTGCCATTGCAGGATATTATTGGCCCTTATTCCTTACTTCACCTTACTTCATCCCAAGACTCCCACATCCACCACAACCCTATATAAGTTCCTGCCTAGTAGAATTAAACAAGAACCTGCTTTGACAGACTCCCAACTCAGTGTGTGTGTTTCTCTCTAGTGGCCAGGAGGGGAGGTCTGGGTCGTTGACCACTCACAATCCCCCTTAACCCCAGGGAATGTCTCTCAGATCCAGTTCTGTCTCTGTTCTTTCTCCCAGAGATCCACGCACTCTTTGATGCTTCCTACTCTCTCCTCTTCTGTCTGCTTGGAACGTCTGCCTTGCTCTATTCTGCACTGCAATAGGCACAAAGAAGATTCTTTATTAACCAATGGTATTCCCACATACAGAGGGGAATCTCACATCAAATGTGGGGCAACCACAACACATATAACCTGAGAGAGCCTGAGAAGGAATTCTAGACATAAAAGAACAGAGGTAAGCACAACTTCATGACTTCTTGGTAGCCATATTTTTTCAGATAGGCTGTCTTTGTTGGCAGCAAGCAGAGGTGTGGCTTCTTTAAGAGTCACCTTCCTGGTTCATGCTATCTGCACAAACTGCTCTGTATCTTTCATGAGGTCCTGTTATGGAACACTTAAATGGGGTTTGTGAGAAGCATGTTACAAACTGATTAATGGCCACATAGACCTGCTGTATCACTGGAGCTGAAGCAGTGAGCGTGGCTCACAGAACAGGTGGCTAACATACCTCCACTATGTTGGATGGACAAAGCCACAGTGTTAATCCTAGACATGCCTTCTTAGTGTTTTAAAACAAAACCAAAACCCAAAACCTGATCAGAAAAATAATTACAGATAAATAAAAAGACAGGTTCAGATTCAAACAACCTCTGAATGGGTCACAGTATTAAATAAATGTACATGGGCTAGAGAGAGAGAGAAAGAGAGAGAGAGAGAGAGAGAGAGAGAGAAGCAAGGATACAGACAGTCATATATAAAAGGAGTAAAAGATAATAAAATAAATTTTAAAAAGTAATAGAGTTAAAAATAAGCCATGTAAAGATAAAAAATACACAAATAGTCTGGATTGTGCATATTATTGAGTTTTTAAAAACATTTTAAAAATTTGACTGTCAAAGAGTTAATTGTAGAGAAACATTTGATTGTGGGAGCTGTTAAGCTAAACAACATAAAGGTATCTTGACTTCAAAATTTGAGATAAAGATGTGTTACTTTGGAAACACATCTTTTGTGTCCACAGAAGATGAGAATCTATGGATTCCTTTCATGCTAATGCTGTTTGATGAAACAAAACCCCTGAAAGATCTCCATGAACTATAAAAATACTTTGCCAAACAAACAAACATCAGGAAGCAGTTTGTGGAAAACAATGCCCAAATTACCAAAATGATTATTTATAAATGTTTATTTTTATTTTAAAAGGGTTGGTTATGATCGATTAATGGTCATAGTCAATTTCTAAGAAATAGAAAAACAGAAACATAAGGAGGATATGATACAGAGATGAATACTTTGCATTGGTATGGATCTTGGTCTATTCATACAAATTTAAGTTCAATTTTTATATGTATGTTTCTACTTTTGTTTAAGGTATTATGTTTATAGATGGATGCCCCAGCATTACAGAAGAACTTTGGGTAACTATCCGGACAGCTAGATGTCTCTCTCATTTTTGGAACTTTGGAAGTTGCTTACAATGCACTTCCTTAGGTAATATTATTTACTTACTTAGGTAATATTATTTGTTCTAGGGTATTTGGTAGAGTTAAAAGCTAGGTAGTTAATTTAGACAGAAAAGAGGAGATGATGTAGGATTCTGCTCTGTATGCTGTGAATATGTTTTATTACCATTGATTAATAAAGAAGCTGCTTTGGCCTATGGCAGGTCAGTATAAAGTCACATGGGAAATCTGAACATACATACATACATATACACACATGTGTGTGTGTGTGTGTGTGTGTGTGTGTGTGTGTGTGTGTGTGTATATATATATTGAGTCAAAGAGATACCATGTAACTGCAGAAGGAGAAAGATGCTGGATGGAACACTGGAATCTTCCTGGTAGGCCAAAGTCTTGTGGTGATACATAAATTTTAAAAAAATAATTTAAGGTGTAAGAGTTAGTAAATGAGAAGCCTGAGCTAATAGACCAAACAGTGTTGTGGCAGCTGCGGAATGAAAACTCAGTCTCTGATTACAAAATGTCATCCAACATGGGGCAATTAATACAGTTTTTATGTGATTAGTTGGGTCTGGGCAGCCTGGAAACACAAGAGCCATCTCAGCATACATCCATCAGGTATGAAATATCTATAGATCTATCCTTTTCCCTGCTTAGATTCAGGAACTGTGATTAAAACCAGAATTCCAACTGTTAATTCAAAATTATCATAGCTCTCAAGGACATTTACCTCACAAATTCAACATTAATTTATCTATCTCTGATCTCCTTTGCCTATTATGCTTTTAAGAATTACCTTTGGATTGTTAATGCAGAAAGATCAAAGGATATTTATTTTTGGCATTTCTCTTATATGATTGTTTCTCTCTATACATCTGGTTTCTTGAGGGACTTTGCATTGCTCAGCATGTAAAAAGAAATTGTCATACTTTGAACTTAATTACAAAAAGAAAAAGGTATTTAAAGAACATAAAAGTCAGATTGCATAGGGAGATATATTTTATAAATGGTTGAGGCTATGTATTTAGCACAACATGAACCTGTTCTGGACACAAAAAGGAGAATTATATTATATTCAGCACAAGAGAACAAATGTGACCACAAACCCTGTCTATGAATTTTGTCAAACTTGACTAAAGCTTAATCAGCCTGCATTTAGGTAAAAAAAATATTTGTGTCATTCTGATACAAAACACAGTGAACATCATGGAACCTGCCTGGCTTTGACACTAGCATAGAAAAGTCCTCTGGAAAAGCTCTCCGTAGCAAACCATTTATCATATGAAAAGTTGCCCAAACTGCATAGAGAGGCCACCCGTTTTGTAACCTGGTATGACTATTTAATCAATCATTTTCAGTGAATAGTAGCACAAACTTTATAAGTAAGTAGTCCACAAATAATAGATACTCTATTTTCTAACTGACCATATGGATATGTTATTCTGATTAAGGAGATATAAATACTGTTGTCTAAGTCTTACGAAATAGTTGTTTTGTGAGTAAAATAAAAATAAAATAATCCCATAAATTTTACAATGGCCCTAATCCACCCTCAACAACGTGCCTATAATAGATCAGATACCAAATTTATTGGTAAAATAACTAAGCATTTAAAGTGAGTAGAATGGATCTTTGCTGAGGTGGAGGGGGAAAGATGTAAGAAAATTGGGAAAACTATTGAATGCAATGTAGATAGATCAAAGAAGCCTTAAAAGTATCTTTAGAATAATTGTGGTAACACAAAAAGGGTAAAGCAGTCTTTAGACTTAATAATATTAGCACATTGTTAACAGGAAAGCAAGGGGTAATGAATTTAATGTTGTAATTAAGAATATTTCAGAGTGTGAAACTATTCATAAGCTACACAATAAGACCTAAGCCCTGACTAATGAGTTGGCAGTGTGGTTTTAGTGAGATTAAAAATTTGCTGTAAAGTTGTACTTTTGTGTGCTTCATTTTCCCCTTGATGACTGGGAATGTCCACAGCAATCTTATGTATCTCTATATTATTGATATTGAGGCTGGGCAAGAAATGTAAATAAGATGTTATTATGATTCAATGGTTTTCAAACACAAAGGAAACTTACTAAGAGTGTTGGAAGAACCATCCTTAAGGAAGCCTCATGCTTCTAAACCTGATGCTGGCACGAAGGTATTAGGATAAAGGCTAGCATAACCCATGATAAATCCTGCCTTACCAGGATTATGGAAGAAAGTCCATGCATGTGTTATATGTCATCCATCAGCATCCATATTATATTTTTTTCTCATTTTATAATGACCTGTTTTTAAAGATTTGCCTTCACTTAACCAAACATTGAAGAAGTGAATTATGAATTTTTAAGCTGGCTTTGAAAAGGCCACATTGTTTCTATTTGTTGTTGGCCTTTAAGAGTCAAGGAGATTTGTAGCCCACCATCTGATTTTTAAAAGAGTCAGGGCAAGGTGTAGCTTAGCTATAGGATGGTGCCTTCCTTGTAGGCACAGGGCCCTGGCTATGATCACTGTCAAATGTTAAGGTTACATGCAGAGGCCACATGACAGTGTTCTCACTGATCCTTGCTCTGAATATTCCAGGCAAACGCAAAGACATGTGCTGTCATACCTGCTTCCATTTGGGGCATTGAGAAGTGAGGACTCTAGAGAATGACTAATTATCACATTAATTACATTTAATGACACTCAATAAAAACTATTTCAATTGAAAGAGTTCATAAAATGACAAAGCATTTCTTTTGTTTCTCTAATATTACACCCTGATAGTGTAAAGTAGTGGTTCTCAACCTGTGGCTCATGATGCCTCAGGGTTAAGTGACTCTTTCACAGCATTTGCATGAAACCACCATAAAACACAGATACTTACATTTTGGTTCCTATCAGTAGCAAGATTTCGTTACGAAGTAGCAAAGAAATTAATTTTATGGATGGGGGAGTCAGCACAACATGAAGAATTATACTAAAGGGTTGCAGCTTTAGGAAGGGTGAGAACCACTGGCTTAGGGTGAAACTATTCACCTCCAGAGGGGGAAAAATCTGATTTTAAAATATCTATTCATTTTTATGTGTTTGAGAATTTTGCCTGCATATACAGAGGAGCACTGTGTGGGTGCTTGGTGTCCTAGGAAACCAGCGAGGGGTGCTAGCTTCTTTGAACTGGAATTACGAACAGTTATTCGCTGCTGTGCAAGTACTGGCAGTAGAACCCAAGTCACCTTCAAGAGCAGTAAGTGCTCTTAAGGGCTGAGCAATACTTGATAGTGAATAAAAATATTTTTTTCATATGTCTTATCCTTTCTTTAGAGGTTATACCCAATATTACTTTTAGAACTGATGCTCTGGAAGCTCAGTGAAGACTGAAATATGTGTGTTGTAAATCTCTGCCTATGCCTTATGTTCGTCAATATTTCATGTTTTCTTCAACCATAACTCAAAATTGAATCTGGCTATAATTAGCGCAATGTAAAGATGAGAATTATGGTTTTACTTAAACACCTGTTTTTCTGTTATATGAATAAAGAATCAATCGTTAGGGGTTCACAGATCTATAAAGTAAAAATTTGATACTAAGAAATGCTTCTTGGCATGAGAATAAACAATTACTGTGTCCACTAAGTGACTGAAGAACATATTGTCCTGTTAGTTGTAACTGTCGCTTTAACACTGTCATCTGAGACCTCCAGTAAGGAGGTGCCTAGATCAGATTGACTTACAAGTATGTCTGTAGTGCTTTCCTTGACAATTATCTGACTTAGGACCACATAAACGACTGTTGGTGATGACGTCATTCCTAGGCAGGATGTTTGGGCTAGGTAAACAAGGTGCGAATGTGTCTCAGAGGGCAGGCAAGCAAACAGCACGTCTCATGGTTCCCTCCCACATGTTCCTCCCCTGACTTTATGCTCTGACTTTCCTTAATGAAGAATTCTGATCATGATATATAAGCCAAGTTGTTCACTGTGTTTTATCTAAGCAACGGGATGAAAGGAGATTACACACCCGTAAGTAAGACCTCAGTGCACAGAGAAGTAGAAACACCAAGCAAGGGTCCATAGAAATCATACAGTATCGTGAAGAACAAAAGCAGAGGTTCTATTTCTCATGCTGTTAAAACAAAGATCGCTGTTCATTGGAAATTTGACATTTGCCGTCAAAACAGTCCTGCCTTAAAAATATCTGTCTCCCTCTCCCTCCCTTGGTTTTTTATCTATTTCATGCTCTCTAAATCTCAGCTTCCATGGCTATTTGAAGTTTGTTTGGGAATATACCAAAATACGTACTTCTAACACCTCATACATATCACTAGTTCCTGCATCTGTTTAGTCTTGAGACGATTATCTTTCATTTTCTCTTACTAGTGATTAACAAGCAGATGAGAGGATGCAGGTATATTCGAACAGCACTGTCTGATGTGTATGTGTGTGTGTGTGTGTGTGTTTGTGTTTTAAAGAAAACAATTCTATCCAGAGAAAAGAAACTTAATTATCTTATAAATAGAAAGCCCAGACTTCATGGTATGAAGATAGTGAAATATTGTGCAAAAATCAACAAAAGTCCAATTCTCACCAAATCCCTACACTCTCCCTCTCAGCTCTCCTGCGTCCACTGGGCTTTCTTGAGATGCCACTGTCTGCTGCTCTTCATGCTCATTTATTTCCAAGTGAGCTTTCATGAGTTTAGGGTTTTTTGTTTCTTCATTCTGTAATCCTCGAGTCTGGTTGCATATTCGAAATTTTCTCCAGTTTCAGGCAATTTAAGGAAAAGAACAATCAAAAAATAAGCTAAATTTAAAAGGGGAAAAAAAAAGTCATCAGCAAACAGAAATGAGTTTATTTACTTCAGGACCTTATTTTTTTTTCCCCGATGCTCCATATCTTTCCTACACTGATTTCTACATCTGTCATGTTTTATTGCTCTGAAATCAGCTTGTATTCCTAATGGTCCAGACTGCAAAATCAATGTTGATTTCAATCAACTTCAGATTGATGCAAGACGTCCAGTGCTGATCCAGAAGCCAGCTGTGTGAGCCTAAGGGAAACACAAGTGTCAGCTTTTTCCTGAATTATATATTTTTGCTCATTTTAAGCATGCTGATGTTATAATGACTCAGTAGACATTTTATTTTAGAAAAGAAATGACGGAAAGAGCCACGAAAGATTGTCTCTTAAATTCTTATATGCCGAGATGATGCTTAACCAAACAACTTATTTTTGGTTTATTGTCCTGTCAGGAATTACATTTAATTTCCTGTTAGCATCTCAGAAATTATTTTGATATGTACAAGAGTAAGATGAATGGCACTTTGGTGCCTTTTCAGAGTAAATCGTGAGGTGACGAGCGGGATGACGCCTCTTGTCTGGCTTTGGAGGGGCCTCATGTTCTCATAATCTTCTCAATAATCCACTTCTTGATTATTCAGCTGACCTTGGTTTTATAATGTGGATGATAAGTGTTGTAAAAAGATGATCTTCTCCCTCACAGCACTGTATGTACGCATAGATTTCAGAGCTGTAACAAAGAAAGATCTCTTATTTTGCTGTTAACTTCACCAGCATCTTCTGGGCTACGCATTAGACATTATGCATCCTCTTATTTGTTCATTCTTCATCCAAAGCATGTACAAACAAAAAGGAGGGAAAAGAAAGAGTGTTGGAGTCACCAAGTAAAACAATAAAAAATCTTTCCCCAGTATGTTATTATCACTCAACCATGTTTTCACTTTCTGTAATAATTTAAATACCTGATTTAGCTACTGCAAACTTCAGAAGAAAAGCCCAAAGATAACTCACATCGCTCTGCTCCCACTAATCCTCTGTCTCCTCTATTATCAAAATCTACCAAGGGAGCACAATTTTATAAGCATTGAACATAGTTTATAAAGGGTTGTGTTAGATATTTTAACACATACATTTTGTATGTATATATATAAATATTCCATTATTAAATAATTCAGTCATTATATGTTACCACTTTGTCAGTCCTTGGCTGCATCCCATGGCAACTACTCATTTTTTGGTTACCTCACTGTGTTCTCTTTCCAGGAATATCATATGGTTGAATCTAATATGAGTACTAATAACTATGTGCAGTTGTTTTCTTCCATTTAGCAATATGCTTTCAAGACTCCCGACACTAATATGATAGTTCGATATCTTTTTCAGAAATAAGTAATATTCCATTGTTTGGAAGTATCAGATTATATATTGATTTATCTGCTGATGGGTATTGTGACTGTCTTAATGTAGTGGTAATTATAAAAATATCCAGAAATATTCACGTCTAAGTTGTTCTAGAGAAATAGGATTTTGACTTATTTGGGTGACTAAAGTAGAGTGATTTCATATGTCTATTTTAAAACAAAACTGTTTAGAGTGTGTTCAACTTTGTATCAAAAGATATCTCTAAGCTTTCTTCTAATTGGATATACAATTCAAGATTCCCATTAGAAGAGAATGAGAGTGCCTTTTGCTCACCATGTCCCACTGTAATACTTACACAGTGTTTTGTGATTTGGATTTGCAGTTCCATGTAACACAGGATATTTCATATCATAATACTCATTTGATCATCTGCAAATCTCCTATTTTAAATGAACTTTATTTCATTATTATTATTAAACTAGAATTCTCTTTATATTTTGGAAAGCAGTCTTTTGTAGAACAAAATACCTATGCAGATGTATCTCTGCAAATAGCCTGCCTAATTGTTCACATATTGTCTTTCTAAGAGCAGAAGAGTTTAACTATAGTGAGTTTTATCTTATCAGTTAATGCTTTCACTTATCATTCACTGATCATTTTTGTGTTATTATATCTAACAACCATTGCAATAATTAAGACCCATTTTGTAAGATCTGTATTGCAGGTAGATATGATATATTTTGAATATGTTTTCTCTCCCCGTCTTCCTCCCCTCCCCCTGCCCCTCCTCTCCTCTCTTCCCCTTCCCTCCCCTCTCCCTCTCCCCCCTCTCCCCTCCCCTCCCCTACCCTCCCCTCTCTCTCCTTCTCCCTCCCCCTCTCCCCTTACCCCTCTTTCTCCCTCCTCCTCCCCCTCTACCTCTCTCCCTTCCCCTCCCCTTCCCCTCCTTGTCCTTCTCCTTGTCCTCATCCTCGTCCTCCTCCTCCTCCTCCTTCTTCTTCATCTTCTGCCTCTCTCCCCCCCTCTTCTTCTCCCCTTCTCTCTCACGGCTTGGCTTAAATTTTTGTTACATTGATTCCCATCAATTACTGCTGCAATTTGTCATTCCTTATTTTACAGAAGATTTTGAAGCTGAAAAATGTTATTTCAACCCAGTTCAATTGTATGTTGTGTTTTCATTCATTACCTCCTATATGTATTTGATTAGTCAATTTCTACAAAATATCTTGCTAGGATTTTTATTGGGATGACCTTGAACCATCTTAAGGACTGTGGGAACTCCTTGGTTTTCTACTCCTAAGCATAGATGTTGCTTTCATTGGTTAATTAATAAAGAAAACTGCTTGGCCTGATAGGTCAGAACATAGGTAGGCGGGGAAGACAGAACAGAATTCTTGGAGGAAGAAGGCAGTAAGTCAGTTGCCATGCTTCTCCAACCCGAGATGGATATGGCTAGAATCTTTCCTGGTAAGCCACCACCTTGTGGTGCTACACAGATTATTATTAATAATCAAGATGTGCAAGTTAGCCAGTAAGAGGCTAGAGATAATGGGACAGGTAGTGTTTAAATGAATACAGTTTCCATGTAATTATTTTGGGTAAAGCTAGCCGATGGCCGGGAGCTGGGCAGTGGGAAGCAGCCTGCAGCTCCTTCTACACACAGACTATTATTTCTGTACTCAGTTCTCCAGCTCTTTTCATTGGGTTATATGGCTTTCTTCTTGTAAATGTTGCATAAATTTTCATAAGACTTATATCCTAAATATCGCATATATTTGAAGGGTGTTGATGTAGATGACATGCCACATTAAACTTCAGATTCTAGCCGTGTTTTGTTGACTTACACAAAATGATATTTTGCATTTTTTAAGAATCTTTCATGCCAGACCCAGAGCATGTTTGAGAAGAGTTCTCGGGTTGAGCAACACCTTTGGGCACACATTCCTGTTTTTTTCCTGGTGTTGGTGCTAAAGCTTCCACTTTATCAGCATTAAATATAAAGATTTTGTGTATCTTTCTAATTTTTATCTTTTAGGATTATAATTTAATTAAAATATTTTCCCTTTTTTTCCTTCCTCCAAACACTCTTGTTGTAACTCTCTCCACAACCTTTCAAATTCATGGTCTCTGCTTTAATGTCTTATTTTTGCATGTGCGTATGTATATATGCACATAATCCTAAGTTTAACCTGTAGAGTGCACATAATGGTATTTGTTTGCAGTTTCTAGGACTGAATATTTGACCCTAGACAACTGTCTCATGTACTCATCCATATAACCCTATTCTGCTGTAACAAAAACAAAGCATGAACTTTGCAGGGGAATGGATGAGAATAGAAAAGAGTGCATCAAATGAGGTAACCCAGACCCAGAAAGGCAATTATTCTGTGTTTTCTCTCATTTTTACCTTCTAAATTCAAGACTTCATATGTGAGTACTTAACCTGTAGTAACACAGAAACCTTGAGAGAAAAACAGGACCATTGCCAACATCAGAGGATGGGGAGCAATTCAGAGGATACAAGTATTCTATTAGGGGAAATGGTAAAAAAGGGTTCATTAGGGAAAGGAAGGGAGGTAAGCACAGAAGAAGGTTTCTTTTGTTCTTATTTTATAAAAGTCCTTTTTCAAATTTAGGAAATTATTTATCGTCAGAGCTGAGAAATTTTACCATGGTGTAGGTGTATTCTGTGAGATTTTGTTCTCACATCTGATGCTGTGATCATGCCAAAACCAGCACCATTTTAACTGATAAAATTACAAATCCCACAGTTTTATCTCTCCCTTTGTCCCCTCTCTCCTCTCATAACTTCCTGCTTTTTTTCTTTCTACTCATTCTCCTTCATGTGTTCCATGTAGAAGGGAAAATGTTCATTGCCACTAATCCAAACCTGTTTTCTGATAGCATTACACTAAAGAACAAACACACTGTAATATCTATCCATTTAAATGTATTTCTTCAGTAATTATTCTAGTGGTGACATTAATTTCAAATAGTTACAACATAATATACACATACCTATATACAAGTTTAGGGTATAGGTTTGTGTATTAGTATAACATAATAAAGATCACCTTCAGTTGATGAAGAAATAATTATTAAGCAGTATAATATCTCAATATAAACATTTAAACTGAAATGCAATAGGAGAATATACAAAGTATAGGTATATGTAATGAACAGAACAAAAGGAAATTATAAAAATCTTTCCAGGCATGGTGGTGTATGCTTTTAATGCCAGCACTCGGGAGGCAGAGGCAGTCAAGTCTTTGAGTTTGAGGCCCATCTGGTCTAATGAGTGAGTTCTAGGACATCCAGGCTACATACACATAAAGGCCCTCTCTTCTAAAACACAAAAATACCATAAGATAAATGCATATAATTTACTACACCCATTCTATTATCTTTATGTAAATTTAGATCGATTTACCCTTTCTTTTTGTCTGGATAATATTACCTTTTAACCATTTCTGAAAAACTGGAAAATTTTTCATTGTGAAGAAGTCTTTTAATTTTCTTTAACAATTTTATTTACTCTAAAATATAAATATTCCATAAACTGTCTTTGTACAATTTCTAAGGTTGTGATAAAAGCGGATCTTATTTTTGCTCTTCCAATTTTAAAAATGTGTTTCTCTTTGGTTCCTTCAGGCATATTTTGGGGTTTGATTTGTACACTTTAAATATTATATGCCTGAAGCTTCTCTATTGAATACTCATCCCAATGAATCTTCTCATTTTCTTGGTTCCATAGTTTGATGTTTAAGTTAATATAAGGAAATTTCTCAGTCTTCATCACTTCAAATATTTATTTTATATTTTGATCATATCCACTTTGATCAATATGCCTATATCAAGATGGATTGATTTTATGATTTTTTCAATTTTTTGTGTGATCATGTATTTTTAGTCTAAGTACATTTTCTCTTCACTGTTCAATTTCATGCTTAAGATACCAAAAATATTTTGCCAAGCAAGCATCTTCTCTCAGCTATTTAGTCTGCTACATATTCTATCTGTATTTCTGCTTCAGTGCACTCTGCCCACTACTCTGGCTGACTTTCTGTTTTATGACATAGACTCCTTACTATAGTAAGCACATCAAATGTGGAATATTCCTTTATACTGTGTAAATATGTCACTATGATGGTTTAATAAAGAAGTTAATTAGTCAATAACTGGTCAGGATAAGGTTATGAGGAAGAACCAGACTAAGGACACTGGGAAGAACGGTGGAGTTGAAGGAGTTGCCAGCCAGACATGGAGATGTAACAGGAGGTGCAAGATGAAAGAGAGGTAACACCATGTGGCAGGTTAATACAAATGGGTTTCTTTAAGTTGTAAGAGTCAGTTGGTAAGAAGCCTGAGCTATTGGCTGAGCATTTGTAATTAATGTTAAATCTTCGTGTTGGTTGCTTGGGAATTGTCAGGCATGAAAGAAAAATTTGTCTACACACATCTGTATTAAATTCTTGCACAATGGTTTCAAAATCTCAGTGGTAACATTTTTTGATTTTTTTCTCTGTTTCCAAGATTTTTTTTTTGTTTTTGTTTTTTTTATCTTGATTTTTAGTATACCTTCTCATTGCTTGGTTATGCTTATTTTTGGTGGTGGTAAGGAATAATCATAACTTGTTCTATCCTGATTTAATAAACTGAGTGAAATAAGTGCATAAATAGAATTATAGTGGTGTGAAAATGAGATTTAGAGATAGGTTAAGGTACACATTCTAAAGTGCTAATATTAGGTCTTTTTCTAAGTGAGCCTGTGTCTTGTTTGAGAACTTCAGGATGTTGTTCATTCCTATCCTAACCCACTTTAGATGGTACATTTTATTTACAATTGATCAGAGGTACACATTTTAAATAATATTTCTTTTATTTCTTGATATTATAATGTAATTGCATCATTTCCCCTTTTCTTTCTTTCCTCCAAAACCTCCCATATACTTTCACCTAGCTGTCTTTCAAATTCATGGGTATTTTTGTTAATTTTTATCACACACACACACACACACAGAGAGAGAGAGAGAGAGAGAGAGAGAGAGAAAGAGAGAGAGAGAGAGAGAGAGAGAGAGAGAGAGAGAGAGAGAGAGAGAGAGAGAGAGAGAGAGAGAGAGAGAAGGGGCATATAAACTGTTCAGATTGTATAATCTTACTTGTATATATGTTTTCAAGGCTTACTATGTGGTATTGGATAACTACTTGGTATGTTTTCTCATGGAAAACATGATTTCTCCCACTCTCAGCATTTCTAAAATATCTGTAGTTCTTTATATGGTTTTAAGGTCTAGTAGACTTTTCCTGTTCAGTCTGTCAGGTCTATTGCTATTGTCTTTGTTCAGTTCATGTTTGCAGTCATGTTACTGAGGATCCATGTGTGTCATGTCTGACATTCCTTGGGGACACAGTCGGACAGAAAACCCTCTGATACTCATTTACAACCTTTCTACTGCCTCTCCTGCATTGATCCTTGAGCCTTAGATACAGGAGCTGTAGTATAGATACAGATTTTTATTCCCCATGAAAAAATATTGTACTTCTGAATTAGTATTTTCCTGCTTCTATTTCATGTAGGTTATGAAAGGCAAATGTGTATTAATTTCTGATCAAACAATTTCTCTTGGAGGGAGATGGTTCTAAGAACTTAGTGCTCTTGTATGAAGGTATTGCTATTGTTTCTCTGTTCTTATTTTCCTCTGACATTAGCTGTGAGAACTGGCCAAACATTTCTTATGAGTAGAAGTCACAATAAAAGTGAGTACTTGGGATATTTTGATTGAACAGAAACTCTGCAGTTTGAAATCTCACTCTTTCCCACCCAGACCTTTTAGAACAGCATGCATTCCAGTTAAAGGAATTTGTTGCCCACAGAACTAACTCCCATATAGTTTTGCAATAAATTTCTGCTTCTATATAATATGATTCTCTGGATCTGCCTACATACCCAATATCAGTAGAAATATTTGGTCCAATGACTTAGCTTCTCTAATAATCCACTACAGAAGAATTACTGAGGTTTTATTCTTTTCACTCTGTCTATTCTTAGGGCACAATGACAGTTTATGAGACATTTTTGCTTCCAAGAATGAGAACTCATTTTTAATATTTTTGTTAGATCTATATGTATATTTAAAATGGTAACATAATAACAATAGGTTGCTTTTTCTGTAGCTGTTACTCAGTAAGAAATTACTATTTTGCTTCCAAATGTTTAAGGGGAGACTTAATTCTTCTGGGTAAAAGCAATGAGCTATCTTATTTTGCAATAACTAGATTCTGTAATGCTGGATAGTTTCATGTCAAATTGACAAAAACTAAGGTCATTTTGTAAGAGGGATCCTCAAATGAGAAAATCCCCCCATCAGATTGGTCTGTAGAAAAGCCTGCAGTGCATGATCAAGTTTGATGATTGATATAGGAGGCCCCTGCTCACTGTGAGTGGTGCCTCTCTAGGAATTAATGATCTTGGGTCGCATAAGAAAGCAAACTCCATAACTCATGAGGAGCAAGCCAGTGAGCAATGTTACTCTAATGACTTCTCTATCAGTTCCTGCCTCCTGGTCCTGTCCTCACTTTTCTCAGTGCTGGGTTAATAATTTGTAAAGTGAAATTAACCCTCTCCTCCCTAAGTTTCTTTTAGTCATGGCGCCTTCCACAGTAATAGAAACCCTAACAATGACATCTGTGTTTATAACAATTAAAGGAAAAGACAATTATGTCACTGAATTTTTAACTCGTGACATGATACAAACCATTACAATATAAATTTCATGTTTTGATAATAATTTCAATATATATTCCCTCAGATTTTCAAATGCTTCTTAGTTATAAGTTCTTGTCAATCCCTAAAAGCAAGTTTTCGTGCAATATTACTCTTAAATTACCCTTTAAATTGTTCCACATAATAGTAAAACTAGAAAACCTTGCTCCCCATATCATCCTACGTATCTGTGTTGCCGACATAGATGTCACTTTTGAAGGAGTCTACTTTGCCTTCCCCCATTTCTCCTGCTCCTACCGCTTCTCTCGTTTTCTCCTGAAACAAGCTTGTCAAAATTATGATGTCTTCAAGTAGATTATTCTGCCATCACTCTCTCAAGAGGTCACCTGGGGCCAAGCAAAAGACAAAGCTGTTTCTGTTAGCATCACTAAATAAGATTCTTACAGTTTTGTTCACGCTTGGGATTTATTTCCAAACTAGATGCAGGTGTATACAGTACTGTTTTTTTTTACACAGATCTTTCAAATGCATAATCTCATTCATTTTTCCCAATAATTATGTAACTTATTGAAACTTCTGCTCCAATCAGTGAGCAAATTGAATATATGTAATATAATTGAGTGTTCCCCCAGAATCCTTTTTGAACCCTTTGAGCAGTGACTTTCATCAGCACAACAGCCATATTTAGTTGACAAATACTAGTTTTCAATTTAGCAGTGATTGATAGCCTGTGTTACAGACTGTGTCATGGCAGAGGGAAGAAAAGGAAGCTGAATTCTGAGAATATTGTTGTCAGTGGGTAACAAAGCAGAAGTTTGTCAAAACAGCATTTGAGAAAATACAAAATATTTGTTACGAAAAAGAAAAAGGCCAAATCGTGCAATATCTTATAAAACTCAGAGATTCACCCTTTAAGAGACAAGCCATGCCCACTCCCCCGCATCTGCTGAGGCAGGTAGATCTTCCTTCCTGCTGGCAGCCTGAGTCCCTTCTTTTTCTGGCTCCCTCTCAAAGAGGCAGGTTCTGCCTCTCTCCAATTCTTCCCTCCCCCCTTCTGTTTCTCTGTCTCTCTGTCTCTGTCTCTCTCTTTCTCTTTCTGCTCTTCTCCCCTTCTCTCCTTTCCCCTCCATAACCCACTAAATAAATAACCAATCTCACTCTGCATGGCATGCCTATCTTTGTCTCTCACCTGCCACATGGCTCCCTGCCCAGAACCAGCCGCCTTTGGAGACATGAGGTGTGGTCTCATGGTGTGCCCATCTATCTGTCTCTCCTCGTGGCCTGCTGCAACCACTCAGGGACCTGTACTAGCCCCTGCCTGGGACTGGTTGCTCTTCGGACCTGCTACCCATTGCTGCCTCTTGACCTTCAGTGTTTCTGCCACTACAGCCACTTGTGGATCCACAGCATTTTAATTAATCCATTACTCCAGCCTTACTCTGTATCACAAGTGCTGAGATTAAATACCACTACTGCCTGACTTCTGAATCTGTATTAATCACTATTCTGTATATAAATGATCTTCTCCGAAGAGGGATGAGAGTTGAATTAGTTTATTGATATACATAAAAGTACTTAGAAGGATATTTGACACTGGGTCTCTTTTTTATATGACAGTACTTAGGCCTAAATTCTTCATAGCTATGAGTTCTTGGCCAGGTTTACAATACCAGGATTGAGTTCCGTCCTATGTACTAGGCTTTAAATCCAGTTATAATATTGATGGACAAGCACATAACATTAATGCTAACATTGTACCAGTAGGAGTAGCTTGCTTGTTTGACCATTGTTATATTTTTCAGGGAACAAATCTGTGTAAGAATATTGACAGATTTTCTGCCTTCAGCAGCCAGCAAAAACATGTTCTGGTACTTTGAGACATAGACATCTTGGAAGAATCTTCTAGGCTATTAGAAACTCCCTTGTTCCAAATCCCACGAGCATAGTATCTAGTATATTTAGCAATAGGGTCTTACCATCAAGTTTTCATGTATACCAAGAAGATTGGCAATTGGCTGTATTGTTTCAAGTATCTCTGGGAATCTCTCTACCAACAACTTGACATATTGCATCCTATGCCTGACACTGTTTTTTATTTGTTTGTTTGTTTGTTTTATTTGATATCCTGTCTTCTGGAAGGAGCTTTATTCCTCTGTGTAGTGTAAGTCCAACTAAATTTAACATATAATTTTTAGGAAGCTTAAACAGTGTTTCCAAATAGCTTTTTCAAGCTTTGTTAACTCTACCCATCTACACTATATAGTGTTTACCTTTTTTCTCATCATACTACCTATATTCTACCATCTTATCATCCACCCTTAATTTTTTTCACCTCTAAGGGACCCTTTCTAGTTTCCTGAGTCCAACAGGTACTCCAGTTAAGCCTATGAATCTGAATATTTGAAGTTCAGATCTATGTATGAATGAGAGCATGATGCATTTGTCTTTTTGGACCTCTGTTTTGAATAACTTTTTTTCACTTCATTTATTTATCTTTAAATTTTATAATGTTATTGTTTTCTTCACAAATACATGATTTTCCATTTTATCTATGTTGTACTACATTTTCATTATTTTCCACCAACTCATGCTCAGCTATGTTGCTCTCATTTCTTATTCATTGTAAACAGAGCAACAACACATATGAATATGTAAATATCTCCTTAATAATACATTGAGTCCCTTGCCAAGGAGTACTTTACCTGTGTCAGACAAAACATCTATTTCTAGGGATTGGTTTAGAATTGGATTTGTTTTGTAGGAGTGTTTTGCTTCTGTAGATGTCATGCACTATGTGTGTGTCTTGTGACTGCCATTGGCGATAAGAGTTTGCTAGAGTGCTTTGAAACTGAACTAAAGATGGTTTGGAGACACTGAATGAGTTCTAAGAATCAAACCTGGGTCCTCTAGAAGAGGTGAAACTCATCTTAACTCTGGAGCCGTCTCTCCAACTTGAGGTTGGAAGAATCTCTAGAGTATCTAATTCAGTTTGGAATGGAAAATGCCCCCCATGCCCATATACATGCTAACATCTGTTTCATTGTTTTTTTTTTGTCATAACCAACTTACTTAAAGATGAGATACAAAGTAATTTTAATTTGCGTTTCTCTGATTTCTCAGTTGAAAATTTCATAACGTATTCTTAGCCTTTTTAGAGTCTCTCTTCATAACTTATTTTATTTTATTTATAACTATTTTAGTTAGGTCAAGTTGGTGAATTTTTTAAATTCTTTATATTTTCTAGATATGAATCCTCTGTTGTGGGCTTCCACTTTATTCAATCATTTCTTTCTGGTGCGGGTCTTCAGTTTCCCGTCTGTTAGGTTTCCACTGTAACACAGTACAACTTTTAAAACTGCTTCTTTGTGATTTGTTGTTGTTTTTGTAAATCAGTTTGTGAAATCTTCTTGTTCATGTCTAGTTTACTCATTTGGCTTTTTTGCCTCTTTCAATCAATTCAGCTAAGGACTTCCTTCAGAGAACCAATGTTTGTTTGTATATTTTTTTTGCTGCATGCACATTGATTTCTACCGAAGATCATATAATTTCTTCTTGTGCACTGCATTTGTGTTTAATTTCCTCTTGTACTTTCAAACTCTTGAGGTACATCAATAAATTCTGTGTTGGTGTGCTCATTTTAAAACTGCAGCCATTTAAATATAGTCCCTCTTATTCTGCTTTCATTTGTCTCCTCATCTTTAAAAAGTAGCCATAAATGTAGTCATTCAAAAAAATGTAGTCATTCTTGGACTGCTTTCATTGAACCTCAGAGATTTTAGCACATTCTGTTTTCATCATCAAGTAATTTTGAGATTTATTTTTATTTTATTTTTTATTTCTTCAAGGACCCAATGATCATTGGTTGATGCATTGCTTAATTTCCATGAATGTGTGAATTTGCTGGTGTTACTTCTAATATTGGTTTGTTCTACTGCAGTTAAACAGAACAGAAGAATTATTTTGATATTCCTTTGGGTACTTATATATGGTCAATTTCACAGAATCTTCTTAGTGCTGTGGTATTAGGTGGAATGTTTTGCAGATGTCTTTTGGAGACTGTTTGTTCTATGTATTCATTTAGTTCTTATGGTTATTTGTTTATTTTTGTCTGGATGACAGGTTGATGGGGAAAACAGAATATTTAAGATACCTATTGCTACTATGTTGGTTTTATTCTGTGGCTTAATGTATCCTTTCTTTTGTTTTATGAAACTGTATACTCAGGTTCAGTTAAAGTGTTTAGTACTATAATGTCCATTGAGTGGATGATTCACTTGATTTGATAGATTGAACCTCTTTATCTCTTCTGATTAGTTTCGATTTGAAATCATTTTCATCAGATGTGAAAATAGTAACAACTGCTAGTCCTATTTGCTGAGGACATTGTTTTTTATCTTTTTGCTCTAAAGAATTGTGAATATTTGAAGATGAAATAAGTTTCATGGGGAAAATAGAAAGAAGATAGATCTTGATTTCTGGATGACTTGTGACTTTTGGTTGGTGACTAGTTAATATTCATAATGGTTATCAAAAGATGAGTATTAAAAGCTGTCATGTTGTAGATGTAATGATGTAGGTCTAATTTTCTTATTTACACTCTGAACAACCTCTGTCATGGCATGATTTCAATATGATATTTTTTTTAATCTAGCTTCTCAGATGATCTTATCCTGTACAATTTGAAATGTTTTTTTGAGTGTTCTCTATAGAGATGATTTGGTGGTCATAAATTTGTTTACGCTATTTTATCATGGAGAGGATTTCTTTCTCCATCAATTTTGGCAGATAAGTTTTCTGAGACAATAGTCTGTGTTAGCATCTGTGATCCTTAAGAACTTAAATCACTTTGCTCCAATCTCCTCTGATCTTTAAATTTTGCATTGAGAAATCAGATGCTATTCTTAGGAATCTGCCCTTATATATGATTTGAGCTTTCTTATTTGCCACTATGGGTATCCTTGCTTTATTCTTTTTAATTTTAATTCTTTACAATTTGTGCTTTGGCTATATTGTGAAATGAGGAGTTTGTCTTCTGGCTTGTATATTTAGTATTCTGTGTGTGTCTTGAATATGAATTGTATGTTTTTAAAAAATTTGGGATATTTCTTTTATGATTTTAATGATGATATGTTTTATTATTTGACATACAATTCTTTTTATTTTCAGTGTCTATAATTCATAGATTTGGCTTTTTTATTCTATCCAGCATTTCCTGCATATTTTTCTCATTAGATGTTAAATTTATAATTTTATTTGATTGAATAATAAAATTTCTTCACTTTGTGTCAAAGCTTTCAGATACTGTCTGCTATGTAGTCTCTTCTGATGGCAACACTTTCCACTGTGCTTTATTTCTTACTTTCTTTTTTAAATTGCCTTCTCCATTTCAGTTTGAGCTGTCTTCAATATTTGTATTGAATTCAAATTTCCTCGCTAAATTGTCTTCATCATTTGTTTGTGATGTCTTAGGATCATTTGAAAATTTATTTCTTTTTTATCTTCATTTTGTTTGTTTATTTATGTGTCTTCTTTGAATCTTTTGAAATCTTTGAACACATTTGTCATTTTTCCTTTAAATTCTGTGTCTTTTGCTCCATATAAGTTGTCCTCATTAAGACCTTTACTAGGATCTTGGCAATCATTGTGGTAGACACATAACCTTGTTTTTTAATATTGCTTTGTGTTTGGAAATATTGCCTAAGTGTTAGGCTGTTGGTTATATATTTCGTTATGAGTCTTTTAACCTTATGTCTCAGAGTCAACAAATTCATGAAAGGGTTGCATTGATTCAGGGGTTGGAGATGTAGAAAGTTGGTGCTTTACCTGGGCTTCAGGAATGGATGGCTATGAGGGTTCTAGATAGATCTGAGAGCTGGGGAACATTAGAATTCCTTAGTGGAAAGAAGTGAGGGAAGCTGATACTGTTTTGTCATGGTCTATGAAGTAAAAACAAGCATTTTCTAGCTGCCTACAGAGGTAGAGTGAAGTCTCATTGATGTGACTTCTGTGTGGGAAAGATTCAAAGCCTAGCAAGAGGTGGGAGTGTTATAAAATCCCACATGAGCAGGACAGTGAGTGAGATGACCTATAGATTGAACTGAATTATTATTATTAATAATATTAATATCATTAATATTGGGTTTTCATGGGTTTCCTTGGTAAACCAGGAACTGGCTCTGTAAACCAGTCTTTCCTCGAATTCATAGAAATCCCTCAGTCTCCACCTCCTGAGTGCTTGGATTAAAGGCATGCACTACCACTGACCAGTGCCTAGCATAAATTAATTTTTAATTACACTTTGTAATGTTAGGTTTAAAATTATTATAATGCTCTCATTTCATGCCAATAAGTTTTAAACAATACAAGTAATGATTTATATTGATGCTTCATGATTTTTGAAAGTCGGATGGCTTCTTTATTCTAATAGCTACATGTTCTCCACTTCTAAATTTTGGAACTTCAGGTCTAAGGATTATTTCTAGTTTCTGTCAGTATTTCTTTAGGCGATGCTGCAAACTCAAAGAGGATTGGGAGGTTTTAGTGTCTCGACTATTTCCTTGTTTTTAGTGAACAAAAAGACCTTGATCAAATTCAACGGGCATTGTGACAAAGTAATAGGAAGCTAAGCATGAAAAAAATGAGCAGAATTTCAAGAAGAAGCATTTTATAAAGGTTTGCCCTGATCATTCACCAAGCTTATGTTTTCCTACTTCATAAGAACTTTACCTTCTTCTTTAAGTTTAAAAACAGTGATGAAATACTTGTTCCTTTATTTTGATAATTTCTACATGTATGAAGTTAGCACCACCAATATTCCAGACTCATGAGACATCAGCTAAATTGCCAATAATGCTCAAATTGTAGCAGACATTTCATAGTATAATTTACATGTGAAATAACTAGAATCACAGAATATGAGTGATAATTTTTTATTTGTTGTCTAGTACCTGAGGTGATAGTCACTCTGGACCCAGCTGTCCAACTGCTGTATAAGATCATTGATTGCTGGCATATAAAGAAAACAGTTCATATCAGATATCTGAGCTGTATGTGTATTTTTTCCAATCCTCCTTCCTTTGTAACACAGCCATATGGATAGCACAATAGTGTGGAATTACTACTAATAAAAGCTCAATCAGAAATTGGGGTTCAACCTGAAGATCTGAAAAGCAAAACAGCCAGCCACTGGCTCTTGCCTCTACCTCAATCTGAAATGGCAATCCTGCCTCCTGAAATCTTAGAAGGAGACTATATCTGAGAGCTGTCTCCCCTATTTTATAATACTCCTTAGGGCTGGGTTTAAAGGCATGCACCACCCTATTTCTATGGCAACTAGTGCGGCTATGGGGATTAAAGGTGTGTGTTACCATAGCCTGGTCTTTAAGTCTGACCAGTAGGACTATTTTATTCTTAGATCTTCAGGCAGTCTTTATTGATTAGAATACAATTGAAATGCCACTACAGCCCAACATTAGCCAAGAGCCTATAAAGGCCACTAGGTTTTTCATTGACAGATAACACTGTTTGTCAAATTTTCTGAAGACCTGTTGCCTACCTTTTCTAGCCATGTTCTGTGTTTTGTCTTAGAGTTAACAGGGGCTGATGTTAGAAAGGTAAGAATGACATCTTCATTGTTTCCATTCTATATAAGACCATCCTGTGCCCCCAGGCTCTCTAGTTTCTCTCTCATAGCTACACTATACTCTGTAGCTTTCCATTGCAATGATATTTTCATCCTTATTATCTTCTTTTAGTTTATAAAGAAAATAGACTAGCTCTCCCTGAGCAACCATCTCCCAACACAGTCCAGTGAAATATTATTTTCCATTTAAAGTCTTAAATATTTAGTACATCTTATTAATTTGACTACTCTACATTGATTTTTATACTTGAATGCTATTCAACAGATTATTTTTGGAAAGTTCTGTGTCTATTTCAATAGTGAAAATTCTGTTTAGAAATTGTGTTCTTTATTCACATTGTAAAGTATTCTATCATGTGAAAATTGTGTTTATTTCAGGTCAGATTTTGGATGTTACATTCACTAGCAATATGATTTCAGTTTTTATTCCTTTATTTCCTTTTACCATTTAAAAGATAATTTGCATGGTGATAGATATGGATCTACTTTCATTCTTCTACAGGTTGACATCCAGTTATGCCAGCACCATTTGTTGAAGATGCTTTCTTTCTTCCATTGTGTACTTTTGGCTCCTTTATCAAAAATCAGGTGTTCATAGGTTTGTGGTTTAAGATCCGGGTCTTCTATACGATTCCATTGGTTGACTTCTCTGTTTTTATGCCAATACCAAGTTGTTTTCAATACTGTAGCTCTATAATAGAGTTTGAAGTCAGGGATGGTAATGCCTCCAGAAGTACCTTTATTGTATAAGGTTGTTTTGGCTATCCTGGGTTTCTTGTTTTTCCATATAAAGTTGATTATTGTCCTCTCAAGGTCTGTGAAGAATTTTGATGGGACCTTGATGGGGATTGCATTGAATCTATAGATTGCTTTTGGTAGAATTGCCATTTTTACTATGTTGATCCTCCCAATCCACGAGCAGGGGAGATCCTTCCATTTTCTGGTATCCTCTTCAATTTCTTTCTTCAAAGACTTAAAGTTCTTGTCAAATAAATCCTTCACTTCCTTGGTTAGAGTTACTCTCAGATATCTTATGCTATTTGTGGCTATTGTGAAAGGTGATACTTCTCTGACTTTCCTCTCTGCTTCCTTATCCTTTGTGTATAGGAGGACAACTGATTTTTTTGGAGTTGATCTTGTATCGTGCCACATTACTGAAGGAGTTTATCAGCTGTAGGAGTTCTTTGGTGGAGTTTTTGGGGTCGCTTATGTACACTATCATATCATTTTATTTTTCAAATAAAATATCATATCATATATTTTGCAAATAACAAAAGTTTAACTTCTTCCTTTCCAAATCAAATCCCCTTGATTCCCTTATGTTGTCTTATTGCTATTGCTAGAACTTCACGCACTATATTGAAGAGATAAGGAGAGAGTGGACAGCCTTGTCGTGTTCCTGAATTTAGTGGGATGGCTTTGAGTTTCTCTCCATTTAATTTGATGTTAGCTGTCGGCTTGCTGTAAATAACCTTTATTATATTTAGGAATGACCCTTGTATCCCTAATCTCTCCAAGACCTTTATCTTAAAGGGGTGCTGAATTTTGTCAGATGCTTAAAAAAAGATAATTTGCTTTACATTGTCCAGAGTTCTGTTTATGTGTACTCAGTGATATAAAATAAATGGAGTATAACCTTGACTCTTTTGTGCTTCACATTATGTGGGGAAACTCATTATTGAGATATTCCACTTTAGTATTGATTGAAGGAATAGATGTGAATAAACTGAAATAAGGATTTCTAGACATAGGTCAGATAAACCGAACGTAGAAGAATTAGGGGACTGTAGGTAGTAGAACTGAATCTATGATCAGGTTTCTAACAAGTGACACAAGAAAGAAGTGTGTGTGTTTGTGTGTGGTAAAGCACGCGCACACACACACACACACACACACACACACACACACACACACTCCTGAAGGGAGGGAGAGAGAGAAAGGATAGAAAATTAATTTAGAGATAAACCAGAAAGTGATACAAGAGGAAACTATTAAAAATGCAAATTTTATTTTTTTATATATTTATTTTTAAAAATGCAAAAATTATTTTTTTCAAAAGAAGATGTAGGACACGGTCTCACTACATTGTTCATGCTAGTCTCAAAATTCCTGTGCTTAGGATGCTGTGAAGGATCCCCTTGCCTAAGGCTTCCAAGTTTCAGGGCTCACACGTAGCTACCATTGCAACTGACTCTATCCAGTGGCTTTTGAGAAGCTGTTTCAGTGGTATAAAACAATCTGACAAGAAAACAGCCTATGTAGGTAGCTTGTAATCCTCACTACAGAGATGAGATTGAAATAGCAAGGGTGGATATGGGAACAAGGAATTATATATCTTACTTAAGGGAGCCATTCTAGGGTTGGCAGAGACTTGACTCTAGAGGGGTTCCCAGAAAGAAAAAAAAAAGAAAAAAGAAAAAAACAAGAATTCTGTTTAGGATCTTGGTAGAGGACAAAAGGAAGAAGAGGAACACACACACGCACACACACACACACACACACACACATATATATGATATGAAAGCAATAATTATGAGGTAATCTCAGATGTATAAGATTAAAAGAAATGAAGGAAAGAAGCAGTATTGTTAAATGAATGAAATCATCACTACCTTCAGTCTTATCTCTATCATCTATTCAATGTTTGGAAAACAAAATAGTCTAAGACATGAGAGAAGATAAGTGGCAGAAGCTATGCAGATTCGCTATATGTGTATCATAACTACCATTTAGTCATGGGGCAATGTAGTTAGAAATAATAACAGTTATGAACATTCTAGCATTGTGCCACTTAATGAAAGCAACAGTGTTTATTGTGCTTCAGTGCTCAGTCTGTTAAAGCTCATCCTGTGTTTATTGGGTTTTTGTTAGATCTAAATTTTCAAATGAATTAGGCACTCGAGAAAATAGGTATCATTGCTGAGAGATGGATCTTGAGCAACAGATGGCTGTGTATAACTATTGTACACAAGAAAGGAGCATTAAACTTCATCTTTCCTTAATACCTCTTCACATTTTAAATGTCTTCATTTCTTTTTGGCTAGGAAAAATGTCAGCATACATTATTGAAGTAATATTTACACTTGATTGGAGTAGAGTTTAGAAAAGGCAATCATGTAAACAAGGTATGGAAAGGATACTGGAATATGTTGGTCCTACTGTAATTCGTTTATCTTCCAATTGACCAGAAATTAATTAAAAAAGAAAACACAAGTCCTAAAACAAATCAGGAAGCTGTCCTGAGCACAACACCGTGGGCATGTGTGTATGTATTGCCTTAGATAGGGATTTATTGTGATGAAGAGGCACCACGAGCATGGAAACTCCTAAAGGAAAACGTTGAGCTGGGGCTGGCTTATAGTTCAAAGATTTGGTCCAATATTGTCAGCATGGTGGAAACAGGCAGACTTTGTAATAGAGAGGTGACCAAGAATTCTATATTTGGACTGACAGGCAGCAGGAAGTACAAATGACACTGGACCTCCTTGAGCATATGAAACCTCAAATCTTACCCTGTGACACACTTCCTCCAACAAGGCCACACCTACTCCAACACTTCCTGTAAGTCTATGGGAGCCATTTTTATTCAAACCGTCGTAGGTGTTAACAGACAAATGACTTCATTAGGACTTACAGTGTTAAAAATTATATGATGAAAACTAAAATCATTTAATATATTTAAAGGGGAACATATTCGTATAATACACTTGTATTATACTTGCTTGTACTCTTACATACTTATTAGAAACATATATAAAGAAGCAAAAGTCTTCCACAAAAATCAGAAATTATTTAATTTTATTAATACTTTGTTCATCACTTGTTATTTCCTTCCATTTTACAATTATGCTTAGATGAGTGAGTAATAATTTGGAGTAATAGAATTTATTTGAATGTTTGGTTAATTAGAAGTCAAGCATTAAACATGCTTGTAAGTTTTTGAAATATTAAAAATAATGCATCAAGTGGAATATAATTTTTTTCTAGGTTATCATCATAATATATAGGTTAGCTTACCTTAAACTTGATGCTACAGCATTTTATATTTGCTAAGTTTCTTTTTCAAAATATTTTACCAGAGAGGGAACCCTGATGGCTCCTTGGCCTGGAGAGGGAGGGAGGGGGGGTATGGGTGGAGGGGAGGGGAGGGAAGGGGGAGGAGGAGGGGAGGAGATGGAAATTTTTAAATATAAAAAAATAAACCATGAGAATTGAGAAATGTATGTTTTCCTACTCAGCCTTGTCCAGTAACTTAAGTTGGAAGACATGAATAAGAATTTTACTTTAATCTTAGAAAAAAAAGCTAACTGGGTAGTTATGAACTAGCATCTCTCATTGAATAAATTGCTTTCCTAATTCTTAAATCTGTCAAATGCAGCTCATTAAGGTTTTGTTCTTTGTAGTCATTACAGTACTACTCTGAGTTTTTCTGTTATTTTTCTTTATAATCACCCAATGAATCATTTAATATGTAAAGAATCTTAGCTTACTTACCCAAGGAGTAGAATCTCTTAGTTTCTTATCCAAAAATACAGTTTTGAAATAGTGTGTGCTAGTGTATGAATTGTTTTATGAACTTTATATAAACTATCATGGAATGTAATGTAAGCAATAGGCAAGTATATTCCCATAGTTCTAGAGATGAAAACTTCCAGGTCTATGTAGTAATACAGGATTATGGTGGAATGTCTTAGCTGATTGCTAGATGCATACAATCTTGTCTATGTGTTCTTATGCTTTCACTTAGTACAGGAAGGAAGAAAGAAAAAGATACAAAAAGACATACACATAGGGGAAAAGTAAGAGAGAAACATAGAAGCAGAGAGTGACTCTTGTCTTTCTTTTATTTTTTAAAGACGTTCTTTTAAGATTTATTTATTTATTATGTATACAACATTCTGCCTCCATGTATGCCCACAGGCCAGAAGAGGGTGTCAGATCTCATTACAAATGGTTGTAAGCCACCATGTGGTTGCTGGGAATTGAACTCACGACCTCTGGAAGAGCAGCCAGTGGTCTTAACCACTGACCCATCTCTCCAGCCTCCAGACTGTTGTCTTTCTTATTAAAAAAGACACCAGTGTGTCAGATTGACCATTACTCTGGATTTTTATCTCATTTAACAATAATCATCTTTATTGAGTGTATTATTTCTGGCCCTCAAAAATAAAGTAGATAGCAGTACCCTGTGCATGGGGAGACTAGCCTTGATTCTTTTATAAATAATATAGACATTATTTTCCTGGTCACTCTTCAAATCCGTATCACTAACAGCTTTTTGGTTGAATTGAATCCAAAAGACTGTCATTTTTTTCATTCTTTTTCTAATTTTTCAGTTCCTAGTCTTTAAGTAGTCTGCTTGCATGCCTCTTCGTGGAGTGGATTCCGTTGAGATGAGTGATTAGGCTCAGGAGCTGTTCACGTGACCTAAACTTGCATAGCCACACTCGGTGTTTGTTTCAAACACAAATTCCCATTGTTTGCAATATAAAAAGGAAAGGAAACGTACAAGCCTGCATGTTTTCTCATGACAAGGTATTCGCTGCCCTGGTAAAGTGGCCGAGTGTGAGTATCCCCAATCCAAACAGAAATAACAAGTGATGGTCAGTTTAAAGAAAGCTAAGGAAGAACACATTTTACCTCCTCCAGCTGTGTCTGGACTCTGGGGCACGTTGTGGTATAGCTTTCCTTTAAAAAAGAAAACTCTCTTTTTCATAATCTTTATGTTAAGCCTATATTAACCATAACTATTATTCTGGTTTATCATTCTATGAGATAATCTTGAAATTCTTTCAACACCCAGTTCATGAATATCCATTTGGACTGAGTTGAGCTCCCTTTAGGGATCTACCAGCTTCATCACACTATAGCACAGACCCTGCAAATTGAGCTGTATGGCTGACATTTAATTTAATCTAAATGAGAAATATTAGATTTAATCCAATTCATATTTTTGTTTTGGAAATTGAATTATTTTTGAGTAAATTACAAGAGCCAATCTTACAGCTGATTTAATTAGAGAATTTTATTTAAAAGCATAAATACTCACTCATAGGTGGTTTTTAAACATAAAGCAAAGAAAACCAGCCTACAAACCACAATTCCAGAGAACTTAGACAACAATGCAGACACTAAGAGAGACTTACATAGATCTAATCTACATGGGAAGTAGAAAAAAGAGATCTCCTAAGTAAATTGGGAGCATGGGGGAAAACTGGACAGGAGAGGGGAGGAGAGGAAAATGTAGAACTCAATAAAAATCAATGTAAAAAAGGGAAACAAAAGTAAAAAGGAAAAGAAAATGTTAAAGGTACCAACTCCTCAAAAGTGTCCATTTCTTCACAAATGACACAATCACAATTACATAGAGTTAAATACCACAAGTAGCAGCCATTTATCTCTATCACGTTCTCCTCTTTAATTTTCTGTATTGATGAACAGAGAACACTGTTTAAAAAACACATTTGAAATTTATCTACAAAATCTTCCAATAATTGCCAATCTCAAATAGGAGAAACTGAGTTTTATAGAAGCTATGAATTTACTAATTTTTGTGTATTTGTAAAACAAAACAACAAAACAATTGGCTGGTTATTCTTGTAAACACTGAAAAGCTGTGAAAAAGTTGCAGTAAATTAACGGAGTGAATTATTTGTTTTTGAAAATTGATGCTTCCTCATTTTTAGCCTAAGGACTGTTTTATTCATTACATTTCAAACACAAAAAAAAATTTCCAGAGACTCTGAAGGTTGCAGTAGTAACTCTGGAAACTATTGTAAAAAAAAAAAAAAAAAAAACAAAACAAAAAAAAACAGTAAAGTAACTTGGTCTAGAAAGTTTTCAGGCGTTGACCATCTACTTACACAGGAATGTAAATGTACTAAGCAAAGAGCAGTGAAAGTTAGGTTGTTTATATATGTATTTTGTCTATTTCTTATGTTTACTTATTAGAGATAGGATTAAAATAATATGTTGTGGAATATTCTCAATTACAAGAATAATTTTTCAGAAACTTGTTTCTACTTTAAATGAAAGATTCTGAAGATCAACATGAATTACAGTTCAAGGTTGAGAGTACTACAATATTAAACATTAACTAATTAAAAAATAATACCTCAAATGTGTTACAAGCACCAAAGAAATTATATTTGCCTAAACTCCACAAATGGGTTAATAGCAATAACTAAAATAGATGAATAATTCAAAGATAACTTAATTCTAGTATACCGTGTCTTTAAAATGTAATATTTGCCAATATAATAATTTCAGCTTATCATAAATTTTAGACTCAGTATATTTGATTTTGTTCATAAGAAACATGAGCATTAGTGGTTAAGAGCACTGAGTGCTCTTCCAAGGAACCTAGGTTCAATTCCCAGAACCTACATTGAAACTCATCATTATCCTTAACTCCAGATTCAGAAGATCTGGCATCCTCACACAGATATATATGCAATCAAAACAGACAAAGTACATAAAGTCAAGTTAAATTAAAATATTTTTAAAAAAATATTTTAAAGTAAACATAAACTTAACGTAAAAAGCACATCAAAGTTTTATCTCCCATATAGAAACATGCACACAGACACACACAGACACACACACACACACACACACACACACACCATCTACCTCAGTGTCTCAAATTTGTAATGTGCTACATCCCCACATCTAATATTTTAGCTTTCAGTTTAATGGCAAACAACTCTACTTATGCCACTTCAAAACGATACAAGATTCCCTCCCGCCAATGTGCAGTTCCCTTTCAAGACAGAATGATTTATGTATTTGAGTTTTGTATATTTTCAACTTTTAATGTTTCTAATTCAATCTTATCATTTCATTACATTTATTTCTTTGTTCTATACATTTTGTATATCTATACTATTTTCTCATAATTGACAATTAAAAGAATGTAAGGTCATAGGATAGCCAATATTATATTAACACAATTAACATCTCAATGTGCAAGAAACATCAATGACTCATACCTATATGCTTTCTCTGCTTTAAAATTATTAACTTGTCGACATGTCAGCGTCTACCCTTGGATTTGTGGTAGATACCAGACAGCAAAGAAAGTCCAGGCAAAGAAACAAACAAGTGAAATAAATAGAGCACTATCAATTCTAATGTCACAAAATTTTAGTCCTAGAACAGGTCATTTGGTTATTGCAGAAGACAGACAGAACTACCATCTGTATATAGGAAAGTGAAGCATATTTATCAGTGTTGGAAAGCATTTTACAAAGTAATGTCATTAGAGAGAAAGGAGAGAATTGATACAAGATGAAATCCACAGTTAACTCATCCAGACTGCTGTATTCCTAAGCCTTTATACTTTGAAATAAGCAAAACAAAAATGACAGAACTATAAGAATAACTATATAAATCCACCACTGTAGTTGGAAATTTCAATATTGTTCTGTAAATGATAAAAAAGCACGCAAACCTATGAAAGTTTGCAGTAGTTAGCATTTTATTGTTACAAGAAAACAGTCTCAGAAGTCTCAGAAGATCTGACCTGGACTCAGTCGACATATACTTCTAGAATTGTATTTGAAACCTATTTTTCTGACTCAAAGCTTAGGGCTTTACTCAGCAATAGAACTGCTTGAATGACTCCTTCAATTATCTCAAATCTAATGCATACTTACATACCGCAGTGGAAGTAGGATATTAGTGTTGTGTAATAGCCTCAGGTCATGAAGAATTGAGTCAGGCTGTATTGAGCAAGAGTCTCAAGCCATAAAGAATTGCTTAACCCCAGCCTGACTGGTCTACTCCACCTGAAGATGCAATATGAAGGCAACTCACCCTGTTCTCAGTTAAACACCATTAAAAAAAAAAAGCTGCAACTTCCTAGTGGACGTGTTGAATGGGGTTGGTGTGTGTATGTGTGTGTGTGCTCTTTTGTGAATGTGTATATACTTGTATGCTAGTGTGTGTGTGTGTGCATTCTGATATATTGTGTATATGTGGGTGTTTGTGTGTGCGTGCTGGTATGTGAGTGTGTGTGTGTGTGTGTGTGTGTGTGTGTGTGCATGCTGATGTGTGAGTGTGGGTGTGTGTATGTATACGTGTCTCCTAACTCCTCAAAAGTTGTTCAGCTTTCATACCTTGGAAAGCTTGGGCCCCCTCCCTCTCCCAATAAAGCAACTCAGTTTGTTGTTTGACATTGAGTCTGTTTTTTTCTCTGCCTCATTTTCCTCATATTTAATACTGTGTTAATATTTTAATATTAATGCATAGAGAGTCAAACAGTCAGAAGTAGTCACATACTTAAAATGACGCCATACTAAAATGTTCCCTTTTTGAAAACTGTTTTAAATATGATGGGACTATAGTATATGGAATTAAAGTTTATGATGAGATTCTGTTGCTCTCATCTTAAAGAGAGTAAGAGATACTTTATTCTGGAGTCATTTTGAGTGACAGTTGTTACAACATAAAGTCCCAGACACTGCTCAGCATGACCAAAGTTCAAATTAACAGTCTGTATTAAATTTGGATACTGCCTGAAGAGAAACACTTCTCACAGTGCAGTCCTGAATACATATTACAGGGAGATTTTATATACAAAGAACACAGAAAAACTGTATCCTGATTGGCAGTTGCAGGGGCAAGCAAAGAAGCAGTTTAACAAGAGCCCAGAACATGCAATTAACTGGGAGGGATATTTCAACACTGAGTTTATGGAACAGGATTGGGTGCCTTTTCATGGGACTTTTTAGGGGAGGGGCTAGAAACCAAAGATGGCTTCAGCTAAGACAAGATGGAGAAACCTTTACTTACCCTGTTACCACCATGACCAAGGAGGTCATATTTTGCTTGTTTCAAACACACTGTTCCAACATGGAAGCAGTTTTGTGAAGTTTACATAGTTTTACGTAACAAAAAGTCATAAATCCAGGGAAGTTTGAAATACACTGGTGGATATATCAGATAGATGGATTCATCAAGATAGAGGAGGTTTTCTCCAGGCCTGAGATGCAATCTGATAGGATTCTTAACTACTGGGTTGTCAGAAGCTAATAGTCTGCTAACTTAAAACGTTACAAATAGGGCTTTTCATCTGTTGTCAGAAGATGTTAGCTGTCACACAGAGGTGGACAGGGAATGGCTCTTACAGAGGGTCAAAATTTAACCCAAGATCAGATCATGAACCTCTGGACCTGCAGCATTCCAACCTCTATGGTCCGGAAATTTTCGACAATCAGCACCTGCAGGCGCAGATTTCGTTCAGGAGCTTTCATTTGCAGACAGATAACAGTCTGTTTTCGGGAGTGTTTGTTCACTCTAGGATGCTGACTAACCTTTCTAACCTCAATATTCTCAAGACAGAGGCATCATAATTGGCAGGAGTTTAAGGACAGCCTAAGCTACATAAAAAGCTCTGTCTCAATGAAGAAGAAAATTATGATATTTCAATATCATATTAATAGTTCATTTCTCCAAAGTAAAAAATAATTTAATAGTTGTAGTTTAATTTATAATATAGTTAAACTTATAGTTTAATAGTATCTATTACATTTGGGACTTAATTGTTTTTCTTAATATTGAGATATAGTTTTATTACAAAATATATAATTTTTATATATAAACTTTATAAATATATATATATATATATATGCAAAGCAAGACAGTGAAAAGTTACTCCAACTTGTATTCTTGCTGACATTATTTCAGATTTAAGTAGAAGCTGATCTCCTTAATGGAAAAGTACCCAACTCTATTCTAGAAGCCCAAGGTCAATATGCTAACATAGAGCCTGGTAAACTGCTTGTTTACACAAAGGACCCACAGCAGCTTCAAAGGAAGATGCCAGGATGTGGTCTGGGGCTTCAAAACCTCATACTCCAGATTACATTTAGGTCCTAAATACCTGAGTGTAATCCGATCCAGTTGAAATAAAGACTTTTTAGTTAGGAATAACCTGTAAACTGTGTCAGAGTGAGCATCTCTGATGGGCTCCCCATAACAATATGTTCTTTCTGTTATGCATATAATCTTTAGATAAGTGATTGGTGTATCTATAAATTTCTTCACTCAATTGTTTCTGAAAACGGAGAATGAGAGCTTTCAATTCTCAACTGACTCAACTCCAAAGTGCTTTTATGACTTTGTGATGATATTATGTAACTAAAAATATTGTTGATATGTTTTGGGAACTGCAGAGTAGATGCAAACAATTTCATAACATATAAATATTATTTTAATTATAGTCCCTTTAAAAAGTCACAGATTATATAGGTATCAACCCATTTGTGATTCACTATATAGAAAAAAATGGAGTAAAGAGAGGTTAGATGATACTTTAATATCGATGTGTTAGTGCCAGAAATAGATGTAGATCTATTCTGTGCTATGTGGCTGTAAGTTTTTTTCTGAAGAATACATTGTATGTCTCCACCATTAAATTTTGCGTCATAGAATTCTCATACTATCTTTTTGTTATAATATACACTTACATACATCAAAAGGTTATCTAATTATAAACATGTTTAATTGAAAATTTCCTTAGTTTTTTTGTTTATACTTTCCTTGTAAGTCCCAACATAACTCAGCAATTAAACAAAGAGAAGAATTACTCTCAAAGAAAATTTAATCTTCTGCATTAATGTTCTAAATCTTTTCAGATTTACTATACCATTTCGAAATCATTTGGAAATTCCTCCTTTTGTCTTGTCTTATTTCTATATGTATTTGAATCATACAATACTTATTAATTTTGATCTTTATGTAGTTATTATATAATATGGGAGGCTAAAGTGTTTACTGTGTTCAAATGTCAATCACATAAAAATAAATGCTAAAAACTAAAATTATTAGTATATTCATGTGTAGATTATTTAAAAACTGATTCAATGTAAACAATGTCAAGAAAATTTAAAAAATGGAACAACTTATATTTTAATGAAAGACCATTTCAAACTATGTTATATCCACATTTTTTCTAATGAATATTTAATCATTCTCACTGCATATCACATTATCTATGAATTTTTATTGGTTTAAATATATTTATTAATTTCTGAAAAATCTGAGATTTTTGCTTTTCGTAAAAATATTTTGAGTCCTTGAGCACATATTATCATGTTATAAATTTCTCCAGAAATAATCATTTCTATTCCCCATATAGAGATTTTAGTCCATGAGTTCCATCTCAAAAATATGTAAAGTTCACACCTTTTATAGAAATACTTATAGAATTTCTACCTTAAGGCAGGGTTTTAAGATGGTGTCAACACGAGAATAAAGACAAAATAAGGAACTTTTAAGCTGATTATTCTTTAATGTAACATGTATATGTTTTATTGTCTTCCTCTGTACCTCTTCTACCCATAGAAAAAGACAAATGAGATAAAGCCTCAGGGTTTCTTCACCAAAGAATACCCTAAGTCAAACTCTCCATTCATTGTTTGCACTGAAAATTTTACGCTAATGTCCTTATAGTGCCAATTAGAGTTGACTTAACCAACTGGAGCTTTACCGAAGGCTATAGTCTAGCTTTATGTTATCTGTAATACTGGCTGATTTTTTAAAAAATAGAAATACTTTTAGTTAAACTTGAATTATTTGCAACTGCACCTGATAAACAGACTTTAGAGCAAACATATTTAGTTGTGGAAAACTTCAGGGTATGGTGATGCCAAGATACAATGGCAAATGCATCCAGTCTTCTGTCTGTAAATAAACAAGCAGCAGCCCTTCCTGTACAGAGTTACAATCATATGGCAATATTATTCTCTGTCCATTCCTTTGTTTCCTTTTTAAAGAAAACTCTTTGAAGTTTCTAAATTTAACTTTTTTAGATGCAAATCATTTCAAGTTAAATCCTGAGTTTGAAAAGATACTTTCTAGTATGCCTTGCTCTTCATAAATAGTAAATATTGTACATATTTTATAGTTTAACTCTCATAAAATATATTGTGTATTTTTTGTCATTTTGTAAAGTACATAGAAAGGGGTAACTCATAAATAAGTGTGGTGACACATGCCTTTAATCCCAGAATTTGTGAAGCAGAAGCAGACAGATCTCTGAGTCAGAGAGAGAGAGAGAGAGAGAGAGAGAGAGAGAGAGAGAGAGAGAGAGAGAGAGAGAGAGAGAGAGAGACAGAGAGACGAGAGGGAGGGAGGGAGGGAGGGAGGAAGGGAAGGAAGGAAGGAAGGAAGGAAGGAAGGAAGGAAGGAAGGAAGGAAGGAAGGAAGGAAGGGATAACCTTCCTGTAGTTCTTAAAATAATGCCAAACATATCTTTCTATTTTAGTTGAAGTGCCATTGGCAAATAAAACTACATGTTGTGGTGGCTTGAATGAGACAGCTCGCCTTAGGCTCATTCTTAGTCCTTAGTTGGTGAACTGCTTGGAAGGGTGAGTAGGTATTGCCTTGTTGGAACATATGTGCTTCTGCTTCAGGAGCTGTGTCTCTGGGGATGGGGTTTGAGGTTTCAAAAACCCAAGTCAGGCCCAGTGTCTCTTTCTCTCTGCTGCCTATGGATCAGAAGGTAAAACTCTCAAGTACTGTTCCAGCACTTCTCTGTGTACAGCCAAGCCCTGTGCCATGGTAACCACGGAATAATGAAGAAGGATGCTTAAAAGAAATCCCACACTAGCTCAGAATTGAGTATAATAGATGGTTATTTATGTAGGGGTAAACTCACACATCAATATCCTCTGCTGGAACAGAGAGCTGCAACCGAGTCCCACAGCCAGAAAAGAAGCCAGATGTGTGCTTTACATCAGTATAAATAGTATAAGAGGCCATGCCCAAGTGGGTGGGTAACTTAAAGGCTACTGGCAGTAGGAATTCCTACAGCAGAGTAACCTAGAATTGTAAACAAGATTCTGATTAAATACTTTTTAAAATAAAATTTTCCTTGGCTGTTGTATCTCGTTATAACAATTGAATATTGGCTAAGAAAATGTACATTGTGAAATTATGAGCACAAATAAATTAACAGAAATGTTACCTAACTATTTGCCTGACTCACACATTAATTTGAGAAAAATTAGGTAGTAATTTAATTTCAGAGATAACAAGCACCATGAAAATTTTTCTCATTATAAGTATTCATTTTAAATCTGAAAATTTGGAATGCTTAGTACAATTACCTTAATATATTTGTGAGTTTTGCTGATATTTATGACCATACACAAAATAAATCAAAGAAAAAAATACCAGCACTTCTTAATTCCATATTTATACATAAAAACAGTGTGTCCCACCAAATAACTTTTTCTCAGCTAGACGTAATCATCAACTCAAAAATATCTAGAATTACCAAGGGTACTAATCTCTGGAAATTTGGGGAGATTTTCTAAGTGACATCAACTGAAGAGGTGGTGGTATTTCATTTATTGGGGTCCTAAGTTATATAAAAGGGAAGTGGATCTGAGCATGATTATGCATTTCTTCTTCTTTGTGGGATAATGTGACTCATGCTCCAGAGGACATGCCTTGCCCATCATGACTGAATAATTCCCTCAAACTGTAAGCCAAAAAACATGCAAACAAACAAAAACCAACCAAACAAACAAAAAAACAACCAAACAATCAAACAAACAAACAAACTAAACACCTTCATTTCTTAAGTGGCTTTAGCCCAATATTTGGAACAGCCATAAGAAAGGTAAGTAATATAGAAAACTGGTAGCAGAAGTCAGGATGCTGTAATAAACCTCATCATGTGGTCCTGAAGAGTTTGCAACCAGTTTGCAGGAAGAATGTAGAAAGTTTGCACCTATGAGCTGGAGAAGTAAATGAACAACAGTGTTAAATAGGTCACTTTGACATTGGTATGAAGAAAAGAATACATGAGAGATGCAGACAGTGGACAATGAGGTTCAAGAAGAGAATTAGAACTACATCAGAACTGAGTTAGAGGCCATTTCTCTTATATTTTTTAAAAGAATCTGCCCAGGTCCTTAGACTTTGCATGCAACTAAAGCAAAAAGTGGTAGACTAATATTTTTTTTGATGGAAGAAATTTCAGGTCACTGTATCATTTAAGCTGTAGTAAGATGACAGCTCATTGTTTTTATTTACATCTACAGTGAGAGTAAGTATCAAGCAGAGCAAACATTTATAAAAACCTAGTTTGGTGCAGATGGCAGGTGTTTGAGCAACTTTCATCTTTTGGACAAGAAGAACATAGATAACAAGGCCCTGAGTTGTTGAAGAGAAGGGTATTATTAAAAAAAAAAAAAACCCACTCTCTTCACTGCAACAGGACAGGTATTCAGAGGGCAGAATCCAACCACCAAAATCTCCAACTTCTAAAATGTAGACACTTCAATTATATTGTAGATTATACTGTAGACAAGTTCAATTATAATAGGTGACTAATTACTAACCTGCCTTTTCTTATTTTCCTAAAGAGTTGGTAATAATACCTTTCAAAGACTAGGAATTTGCATTACATTTTTGAATGAGCTGTATAAGGACCTTAAAGAAGGTAGAAATATATGTACAATACATTCTAACAAGATTAACCTCAAATTTGTATACAATATACAAATGTCTAGCCCAAAGTAAAGCATTTAAAATTAATAGTTGCTTTTTAAAAGTAGATTTGGCTATAAACAAAGGACATTGATTCTAAAAGTCATCATCCTAGAGAAGCTAAGTAATAAAGTGACCCCAAAGAAAAACATATATAGATCCAACTGGAAATTGGAAACAGACAAGATCGCCTGACAAAATTGGGAGTATGGGTGCTGTAGGAAGACCATCAGCTTGTAAGTACCCACCTACTGGAGTATGGTCTCTTATACTATATATGCAAATGAAAAATCTGGGTCCATCTCTTTTCTCCTTCTCTTTGCTCCTTTCTACTGGCAGCCAGTTTTGGATCACATGATTCAACCAATCAAGTGTAGGATTCTAATGTATGAGTTTACCCCTAAATAAATAACTATCTATCAATTCTGAGCTAGTGTGGGATTTCTTTTAAGCATCCATTCACACATGGAGGTGAAGGAGAAGGGAGGGTAGAAGGGGAAAAAGAGGGAAGAAGGGGAAGGTTGAGGAGAACTTGAGGCAATGGTATAGTTGAGTTGGAAGAAGGACAGAGATGAGAGCAAGGAAAGAGATATCTTGATTAAGGGAGCTGCTATAGGGTTAGCAGACCTGGCTCTAGAGAAATTTCCAGGAATGCACAAAGATGACCCCAGCTAAGACCCTAAGCAATAGAGGAGAGGGGGCCCAATCTTGACTTGCCAGTCAGACTGATGAATATCTTAAATATCACCATGGAACCTTCATCCACAACTGATGGAAACAGAGAAAGAAATTCACATCAGAGCACTGGACTAAGCTCTCAAAGTCCAGCTGAAGAAGAGTGAAAGGAATGAGAATATGAGCAAAGAGGTCAAGAATATGATGGGTTCACCCACTGAAACAGTCTACCTGAGCTAATGAGAGCTTACCAACTCTAGCTGGACTGGGTAGGAACAAGCATAGGACCAAACCAGACCCTCTGAATGTGGGTGACAGTTGAATGGCTTGGGCAGACTGAGGTTCCACTGACAATGGCACCAGGATTTTTTCCTACTGCATATACTGGCTTTGGGGGATCCTATTCTCTATGGATATATACCTTGCTCAGCTTAGATGTAGTAGGGAGGGCCTTGGACATTCCACAAATCAATGTGCCTTACCCTCTGTGGATTGGATGGGGGTGGGGTAGGAGGGTATATGAAAGGAATGGGAGGAGGGGAGGGAGTGGGTGCTTGGATTGGTATTTTATAAAGGTCTAATAAAAAAGGCAAGGAAAAATAAAAGTAGATTCGGTAATCTACCTTTTTATCTTATATCTTTATCTTCCCCTTTTCTTCTCAGAGTAGAGTCAATAATATCTCCTTTTATCCTATCTATATGCCCCTTTTTTCTTTTCAAAACAAGCTCAGATCTATATCTTTCCTTTGTTTCTTTTCAGAGTAGATTTAATAATCTATCCTTTTATCCTATCATATCTATAACCCACTTTTTTCTTTTAAAAACAAACTTATATCTAAATCCTCCCTTTTTTCTTTTCAAAGTACATTCAATAATCTATCCTTTTATCCTGTTATATTTATATCCCTCTCTTTTTCTTTTCAAAATAGCTCATATCTAAATTTTTCCCTTTTTCTTTTCAGAATATATTCAACAATCTATCCTTTGATCGTATCATATCTATAACCCTTATTTTTTCTTTTCAAAACAAGAACCTTGAATCTAATTTCCTTTGTTTAGCTTTTTTCCCTCACCATTATGCATAACAACTTGTAACCAACACACTAAACAAAGAGAAACATCCATAATCTATTTTTGGGGGGGGGGGGGGATGTGGACCAAGAATGAATTCATTGGCTTTCATTTCCTGTGGAAACAAAAGCAAAACCTCTTTTCCAACATGGCATATCTTTGGACTTAAATTTTGAAGTCAAGACATTTTCAAAATATATAGGTTGGATTAATCCAGCAGCAAAATTAATCAAATGTCTTTTAGCAGCTGTTACTTCTTCCTCAGCAGTCAAACAATTCAAAGACAACACAATAACATATAGTATCCAGATTCTCTGTGTATTTTCTAGCTTTTATTCCTCAACCCAGGTGGCTAGGTTTGGGTTCCAGTTCATAAAAATGGGATTCCAAATCCCAGCTCTGGTCTGGGCTGGTTACTAAATGTTTCAGGCATATGGATTTTTTATAAATTCATACCCTAAAACTTGGGTGCCAAATGAAGCATGATTAATAAAATCTCAGAGAAAAATCGCAGTTTAATTTATAGTTCCAAAAAGTAAAATAGTCTACTACTGGCTGACCACAACCTTGACCTCAACCTGAAAATGGCAATCCTGTCTCCAAGAATCTCAGAATGAGTCTTGGACTGTGAGTATCTGTTCCTGTTTTATAATCCTTTCTAGTACTAGGATTAAAGGCATGCACCACTGGGATTAAAGGCACACACTGCCCCATTTCTATGGCAACTAGTGTGGGATACTGGGAATAAAGGTGTGTGTTACCACTGCCTGGTCTGCAAGGCTGACTAGTGAAGCTGTTTTACTCTCTAACTCTCAGGCAGGCTTTATTTATTAAAACACAGATGAAATGTCACTACAGAAGATTGTGAGCTGGAGGGAGTTTAGAGTAGGGGAATAAGTGGGAAGGGCAATGATGCTAACATGGATTTTAAAATGAATACAAGGTATTGTGATACGGACTGAGGTTGGTGGTCAACATGAACTTTGATATGCTAATAGATACTACAGGCAGCCATTTGGCCCTTCTGCCAGAGGTAGGGAAATAGCTCCTTTTGGTAGAAGGGAACAGGTTTCACTAGCTCCTGAAGCATGCTAGTTTTTATTTAGCTGCCAGAAATCTTCCTAGAATCCAGGTTGCATTTCTTTCTGCATATTTGGATTGGATTGCCTTTTGGAACTTGGGGAATTGGAGGGTTTTTTTTTTTTTTTTTTTTTTTTGTTTGCTTGCTTTGTTTTGTTTTTTGACCTGACATAAAATACATCTGGTCCAAGGGGAGGCCACATATGCTACAGGAGAAAGAACAGAAGGAGTGGAGTTACCCAAGCCATTGGGAGCCCAGATGATTCATCACAAGACTTAAAGGTCCAACATTGAGCTGTAAGATTTACTGTTTGCCTTGCTGAGTTTCATCCTTGTTTTGATCTCATATTTCCTTATTTTGCCATCACTAATTCCTTTTGGAACTCTGATATTTATTCCATGGCTTTGTACATTAAAAATATGCCACTGGCTTTAATTGCAAAGGAGGTCACCATTAGGAGATAACCCAAATCTCAGAAAGGATTCTTCCCTTATACTTTTTAAAAAATATGTGATTTTTTTAAAGACTCTGGAGATTATTGAAGCTGCAATAAGTTTATGAGATGACCACATACCTATTTTGACAGGGAGCAGAAAATTAAGCCTTAAAAGTATTAAGTTTAGAAGCCAAATTAACAGGAGGGTAGGTGTATATTGAGTACAAGTTGAAACGATCTAGAATCACTGAGGAGGCAGAACTCTGGACATGTTTGTGAGGATTGCCTAAACTATGTCAGTTGAGACAAAATCAATCAATAATATTGGTGGCAGCATTTCATGGAGTTTTAAACCTCACATAAACGATAAAGCTATCTATCCATGGACATTCATCATTCCCTACTTACCGACTGAAGAGGTAATGAGACCAGCAGCCTACCACCTTAGTGCTGCTCTTCCATACTGGCTGCTCTGTTTTTTCCACCATGATGGAATGGGACACTGAAAATATAAAACAAAAATAAGCAAACAAACAAAAAATACCCCACCCTACCAGTTTTTCAAGTTATTTTGTTCATAGAAACCAAATAAGTAACCGATACACTAGGCCCTCAAAATATATTTCATCAAAACCGAAATTGCTATGTAAGTATTTCTTAATCCAATTAGACAAGGTATAATTTTCTGAGTTAATAATATTGAGACATTTACACTTATAATTTCTATTACAAAATTGCAATGTTCAGTGATCTAAAAAACACATACTTCGTAAAGTGAAGGATGAAAGTAATTTTATTATATTGAATGGAGAACTTAATTTTGTTGAAAATAGGTATAATTTATTTAAGCATTAGATTTCATTATTGATTTTAATTAAAATATGAAAATCACAAGAATATATGTCATTAGAAGAGAAAAATGAACTAAAATCATTAAAATTAATTTTCTTAGATTAATGTAATGAATTCCAAAAATATTATGCCCTTTGCCTATTTATCTTCACCACAATATGAGTGGTAAAGACTGTTGCTAGGTCTCAAAGAAACCCAGGACAAGTCTCACTCAGTACCTGTGCTTCCTCCCGGCACTTCTCAGCCTGACCATATTCTAAAGACCTCTCCAGCCCAGGTATTGGGCAGGCTTCCCTTCCCCCATCCTCTGAACCCTATGTAACTGAACAGTTTTTACGTCCCAATAAACCTCCCTGCCAACACAATAATTCAAATCAGACCAAATCAAACTGAATCAGAAAAAGTCCAGATTTAGTAGACGCTAGCGCTCCCCAGTGGCCTTCCAAGTCCTCAGCTAGAAGAGGGGAAATGATGAGCAGAAAACCACATGCTGGACTGGGACTGAACAAGCATAGGATCAAACTGGACCCTCTGAATGTGTCTGACAAATGGGGCAGGCAGAGAAGCCAATGATAATGGCACTGGGATTTGTCTCTACTGCATGTACTGGCTTTTTGGGATCTTAATCTATTTGGATGCACACCTTCCTAAGCATGGATGGAGAGAAGAGGGCCTTGGACTTCCCACAGGGCAGGGTTTCCTGCCCTCCCTTAGGATTGGAGGGTGAGGAGAAGAGGGAGAGTGGGGGAGCAGGATGGTAATGGGAGGAGGGGAGAAAGTGGAAATTTTGAATGGTATTATTTATAAAGCAATAAAAATAAATTAATAATTAATTAATTAAAAAATAAACACGTTTGGCTCACAGAGGCAGTTTAAATACCCTGTTAGAGTGGTCTTGAGTCTCCCTGGGGATGGCCCGTTGTTTGGAAGGCTTTCTCAGAGGTGGAGTCTGGTCTGAGGCAATTCCCAGAGGAGGGGACTTGGGATGGAGCTTTCTATCCAAACATTCCAGTCTCTTTGGGTAGAGGGATGCCAGGGGCTAGAGTATAGCCTAAGGCCAAATATTCCAGACTCTTTGGGTATAGGGGTGCCAGGGGCTGGAAATGCTTTAACCGAAATAATAACTCCAGCCATTTACACCATGTGGTCTCTTGGCTCTTAGCTCTGTTGGCCTCTTGCCTTCTCAATGGCTCTGTTTCTGTATCTCTCTTAGTCCACTTGCTTACTCAATGGCTTTCCTCTCCCTCACTCTCTCATTTCCACCTCTCCCTTCCCATAATCTGGTTCAGTTTGCTGGCCATGTTCATTTGGAACCTTCAAGATGCCTCTAGATGTGCTCTCCCTCATATCTACAATAAATCTTGTCCTCAACTACACGTAGGAGCCATCATATCCTCTTATTACATTCAACTATCATGGTAGTAGAATTTTTCTTGAACAAAAGTAAAATTGTTAAACTTTGAATTTGCATTTATAATTAGTACAAATAGTTTCAAAGAATTTAGATGAGAACATTTCTTTAGAAAACATCAAACTAATGTGACAGGGCAAGATAGTTAAGCGGTTCCTCCATCTTGCATTCCTGCTGAGGCTTTTTAAAATTTAAAGTAGAATTTGACCTTCTTGATGGAAAAATACATGAAAAATTACCCAACCCTATTCTTGTTACCTGAGGTCAATTCCTAGATAATTTACCATAAATTCTGTTAATCTGCCTGCTTGTATAAACTTCCAGACCAGCTAAATGCTTATCTTACTTCTTGTGTAGAACCCCCTCAAGCCAGCCACTTATCTTCCTTTGAATTGTTTGCTTATTCAAAGCACCCATTGTGGTTGCAGAACCAGATGCCTGGATGTGGTTTTTGCCTTCAAAATCCCCATGCTTTGTGTACTTGTTGCTACACTTAGGACCCCAGTGCCTTAGTGGAGTCCCAGACAACTGGAATAAAGACTTTCAGTTGACTATAAGCTGTCTTAGTGTTCATCTCTAGTGGGCTCCCTATTATACTATGCTATTATATTGGGGGAAAGGAGAGATAATGGATTAGAAATCAAGACATTCCTAAATCTCCCAGAGAGACAAGACAAGAAGTTCTTAGCAGCAAGTACATGTAGAATAAGGTAGAAAAACACGAGAGTACAGCAGTAGAGAATATACAGCAGCCTAATTTAAACAATGGAATATTGGACTTCAGATTTTCAAATAAAGAAAAAACCCTAACATTGGGTGTTGAGCAACATAGTAGGGATGGTAGTAAGTCTTTTTCATTTGAGCTTCAAGTGAATGGGAAAGGAGCATCTGTATGATCCACAGTGCTCATGTGTGGTTACACAGTCCAACGGGAGGAACTTATTACTGTTATAGCTGAATGAATACACTTCAAACTGTTTTCAAAACACTTGTGTTTATACTCATAGGCAAAGGCTACTCCTAGTCTTAATAGAAGAAACTTCTCACAATAACTGACAGCAAATGCCAAGTGACTCAGAGTGATAGCATAAATAAAGGTCGTGTTCAGCCAGAAATAGGATATTCACACTACCCACTCGAATGCTCTCTCTCTCTCTCTCTCTCTCTCTCTCTAGGAGAGGGAGAAAAAAAACCTAAGAGCCAAAAGGTAAGAGGAGTACTAGGAATAACTGTTTTCTGGGCATGACATAAACAAGATAATGTCACAACAGTGGCTGTCTGCAATGGGACTCTACAGTTTGGACCTGCCAACAATCAATCAAAGACTGGGGAGGCTCCTATGTAGTCCTACTCTTCCCTGATGAACTAAGAGCTATTGATAGATTCTCTGGGAAGGGAAGACATTGTCTTTGATTTTGCATCTGTGGATTGTTTCAGTATGATCTAATGGATAGCTCCAAACCAATAATCATGTGGATAACCCTGGGGAAACTTACCAGGTCTCAAAGGAAAACAAGACAACATAGGAGTGGGAGGAATTATGTGGGTATAGTAATAGGAATGGGAAGAAGAGGGGAGAATATGGGGGAGAATAGCAGTAACAAAAGTGTACTATGTATAAGTCTGAAATTGACAATGAACAAGCTTAATAAGATTAGAAAAAATGAATACTTACACTAAGGGGAAAAAAACAGAAAACAAACGGATGCTATTTTGTTGTAAGGAGGCCATTTGTTTGTTCATACCACTTGGCAGCTCAGAACTGAAATAATCACACAGAAACTGTTATTTATATCACTGCTTGACCCATTAGCTCTAGTATTTTATTGGCTATCTCTTACATCTTAATTTAAATCATCTCCATTAATCTGTGCATCACCAGGAGTTCATGGCCTACCAGCAAAGTTTCAGTGCGTCTGTCTCCAGTAGGAGCTCCATGGCTTCTCTGTGACTCTGCCTTCCTTCTCCCAACATTCAGTTTAATTTTCCCCACCTAGCTAAATTCTTCCCTGCTATAGTTCCAAAGCAGTTTCGTTATTCATCATTAATGGTAATCACAGCACACAGAGGGGAATCCCACATCACCTCCCCTTTTCTGTTTGAATAAAAAAGTTTTAACTTTAGTATATTTACTTTCTACCTCTTATTCAACTCCATGAAAGATTCCAGAGGGAGATAATATTACCTAAGTAAACAGGAGGCACATTGTAAGCAACTTCCAAAACTCTAAAATTGACAGAGACATTTCACTGTCTGAACAGTCATTCAAAGATTTTCTGTACTGTTGGGAAATACATCCTCAGCTTACAGGCCCATAATGTCTGGCAGACTTTTCCACAAGGCAAGAAATTTCAAAGGCAGCTCCACAGATATTGGCAGTTTGTCAGTCACTTTCTTCTGTGTCCTGCAGAATGTCTGGTAGACTCTTTCATGAAGCAGAAACTCTGAAGGACTGTCATGCCTTCTTTAGTCAACTTCAGCAGTCATTTTTCTGTGAGTAATGCATGTCCAGTACACACAGCTTACTATCAAACAGTCAGGCAAGAACAGTTTCTTACCCAAATGGCTAATCAACTCTATAAGGAGCCTCTTCAATGCATGTTATCCTCTTGAAGTAGATTGCTGCTGCCAGGAACAGATGTGTCTCACTGTCATGAAAAGTCCTAAATTTTTAAACATTTTAAATGCCATATTATGTCATCTTTGAAGGATTTGAAGAATACCTATCTAACTGCAACACAACTCTGTACATCTAGAAAATCTAACTAACATGACTACAAGCTTGACTATTATAGATGATTATTTATTAACCTATATTTCTTAATTATACATTACATTTTTAAATGAGCTATACAAACATAATACCTTAATCAAGAGCAGTATAACAAAACTGACCTTAAATTTCTATCAATAAAGCAAGATCTATACCGCTGCAAACCTCTATAACATATCCCCTTTTAAATGTAAACAAATATGTATAAATAATCATTTAGAAAATTTGGGTATAGTTCTCTCTAAACTACTTTCTGCTGGTGATTGGGCAAAGTATTTTTAGGGGGTGTTCTCAGTGACCTTTTGGAGGGTCTTGGTCCATCAAACCACATTAGCCTGGAATGAATCCATAGGTTTGTATTCTCTGTGGAATAAAAAAGCAGAACCTCTTTTCCAAATTCTGAAGTCAAGATACCTTTATAATATAAATCCTGGTTTAGCTTAGCAGTCCATAAAATGAAATGCCTCTCTGTACTTAGCTCCTTCACAGTCAAAATATTCAAAGAAAACACAATAATATACATAATTCATATTTTCTGTGCATATTTCATCTTTATGTGGCTTTTTTGCCTGTACTCTGTCTCTTTAAAATCTTTGTTTTTTTTCTTTATCGATCCCAAGCCTACATACATTTATCCAACACTGTGACCCATTTATGATCCTTTCAATCTGAATTTGTCTTTATTGTGTATTTATAATTATTTTTTTAAGCTAAGCACTTCTTAAGAATCTGAGCTGCAGTATTGCTAGGGTATATACATCCACACAGTCCAACATGGTGGAAGTCTATTCACTGCCTCTGCAAGCCATGCACATTGCTCCAGTTCCAAGTATGCAGTGGCTCTATGTCGAGTCATTAAACAGTTTGTAATATGCTTCTCACAGACCCCACGTAAATGCTTGGTCTCCTGAAAGAGCCAGAGGTCATGCTGGCAGCACATCCCAGCAAGCTGTCCTTTCAAAACAGCGTGTTTTTTTTTCTGCTACTGCTGAGTCAGGAAAACCTCTCTTAAAGAAGCTGTGGCATGCTGGCAGCAAATAGCAAAAAGTTTTGTTAACCTCTGTACTTTTGTGTCTAGAATTCCTTTTTAAGCTCTCTTAGGTTTTTAAGTGAATTTAATTGGCCACGTTGACACATGAAATTTGTTGTAAGCGACTGCTTGTTTGTTCCTGGCTGCTCAGCCATAAAATAATCACACAGAAACTGTATTATTTAAATCACTGCTTGGCCCATTAGCTCTAGTTTCTTATTGGCTAACTTTTGCATCTTAATTTAACCCATCTCCATTAATCTGTGCATCACCAGGAGGTCATGGCCTACTAGCAAAGATTAAATGTATCTGTCTCCAGTGGCAGCTCCATGGCTTCTCTCTGACTCTGCCTTCCTTCTCCCAGCATTCAGTTTAATTTTCCCTCCCTCGCTAAGTTCTGCCCTGCTATATGTACAAAGCAGTTTCTTTATTCATTAATGGTAATCACAGCATACAGAAGGGAATCCCACATCACTATTCATTTCTAATAAACCATAATTACAGAAGATACAAAACTAAATTCTACACATAGAACAGTAAGAATGACATACACAAACACTAAAGCAATAAATAAATTATTAAAAAAAATAAGAAAAATCATCCTTCATCATGTCAATCCTGTTAATTCACAATGGCAAGGAATAGGTAATGAAACCACCAAAACAAAGATGTACTGATATGGACCATCGATGAATCATTGTTTTGCATGGCAATGTACCCCACAGATAGTGAGGGGGGACTGAATACTCAGTCAACAGGTGGCAGTTCTTTTTTGGGAGATGAAACAACACTAGTTATCAGATCATTTGGTACACAACTTTGAATGCTGTAAGTGATCCTTGACATTTTCTATATTTCTCATGAGGTAAAAAGTATATTTCTTCAAACATTCCAGATATAGCAGGTCAAGCAAGCATGCAAATCACCCACTGAAAACAATAAACAAGATAAATATTTTCTTCCATAATAAATATTTTCTCTCTTAAAGTGATACTTTTCATATGTTGGTCATAGTTGTGTGATAGCAGCTTACATTGGTAATATGGTATATATCCAAAGGATACTCAATCCTGCCACAGGGCATGTGCTCAACTATGTTCACAGCAGCATTGTTTGCATAGCTAGAACCTGGAAACAATCTAAATGCCCATCGACCAAAGAATGGATAAGGAAAATGTGGTAATTTACACAATGGAGTACTATACAACATAGAAAAATAACATCTTGAAATTTGCAGGCAAATGGATAGATAGAGAAAACATCATACTGAGTGAGGTAGTCCACACTGAGAAAAATAATAACCATATGTACTCACTCATAAGTGGCTTTTACACATAAAGCAAAGAAACCCAGCCTACAAATCACAATCCCAAAGAACCTAGATAACAATGAGGACCCTAAGAGAGACATACATAAATTTAATCTACATGGGAAGTAGAAAAAGACAAGATCTCCTGAGTATATAGGGAGCATGGGACCATGGGAGAGGGTAGAAAAGGAGGGGAGAGGCAGGTAGGGGAGCAGCAAAAAATGTAGAGCTCAATCAAATCAATAAACTAAGAGAAAAGGAGAAAAAATTAATAAATCTTTTTTAAGGAACAAAAACATCTAGGAAGGGGGAAATAAAAACTATTCTTTGATAAAATGAGTTACATCTGGTCAAGGTAAATATAATAGTATACTAGAGATGCTGGCAGTTATGTGACTATATTAAAAAACATATCACAAATAAATAGATCACATACAAACAGGCCTTATAAAACTATACAGAATAGAAATAAAAAATCATAAGATAAATGCAAAAGTAGTTGAAGGACAGAAATAATAAATATCAGAGTTTAATTAATGAACTATTAGTAAAAGAAAAATGGGAAACTTTGAAACTACTAGAGGGAAAGCACTTGGTTTAAGCAACAATTTTCTTAGAATTTCACTAACAATAATGGACAATTTCATCAAATGTAAAAAAGTTTCTTAAAAGCAAATGAAACAATTAATGCATTAAAAAGACTGCTGAAGAATGGAGTGAAAACTGCCACCTGGTAACTGATAGGAGATTATACATATAATATATAGAATTCAATATATTAAATAGAACCAAATATCTAATTATCAAGCAGGTAAATGGACAAAGTATACAATTTTCAAATGATGAGCAAATATCATCATTTAGTAATCTCACTAAAAATAGTCAATATTTTTATGTATAAGGAAAAATTAGAAAAAAACATAATTTGAGATTCCATGTCACCCCCGATGAAATGACCATCTTCAAAAAATCAAATGATAATCAATGCTGATGTATGTGGGGGCTGAAATGAAATCTACATGTTAGTGGGAGTGATTAGTAGTCAAACTACTGGAAAACATCGACTGTGGATGATACCCCAAATAATTTAAAACTAGAAGTGCCATATGATCTGTTTCTACTATGTCTGGGACTATGCCCTGCAAATCTCACTCAACTTATGGGAAAGACCCTCACACTTACCTGTTTATTGTGGCACAATAAGCAGTGGGAAAGTCATGGTTTCTGCTTACGTTGACAAAAGCAGATGAACTGGTGAATTTTATGTACATGGAAGATGTGAGTACTCTGCAAATCTGTGTGGTAGCTGAGAAGACATCATTGCCTCCTGGTGATGAATCAGTCATTAAGAATCTTTTTTTCCTGAATTTTAAAAAGGAAAAATTAAGACTGACTTCTGTTATAATTGTTTCTTGATGTATTTCCTCTTAATTCCATATAGTTACCGGATTATCTTGAGCCTTGACAATCTGCAATAGAAGGCATTCCTCCCTACTAGTTTATGACTATACTTTAAAGTAAGTTCACTTTTCTATTCTACCATTCCTTAGCTATTTTACATTCAATTTTATTTATAATTTTATTAATAACAATAGACATAAAGTTCAATTTTACTTAAAATCTTTAAAAAGCATTTATATTTACTTCTCATTGTTACCCAACTGTTTCCCCAATACAATAATAATTAAGTAAACAACAAATGACTTTATAGAAGTATTCAGCTGAAAATATGGATCATGTACTTTAGATAATTAAAGATTACTCAGTTCAGATATTGACATCTTTAATTAATAATTTCCTAGAAATAGAAATGTTCCTGAATTAAAACTAAACACAAAATAATAAGGAAAGCTCTTCTTCCTAATACTATTTCTCTATGCCCCCATTATCCAGTGTTTGGAACAGAAATGTGCAGATTTCTGCTCTAGTCAGTTGGTCAACCTCTAGTGCCTTGATTAAACTATGTGTCTAAATTGGCTCAGAAGAATATATACTTGAGGGCCCTGATTTTTTAAATTTGTTTATATGAGATTATAGGTTTCAGACATGATCTGATGTCATATTAAGGTGGTATTTTAGGGATTTTTTATATCATGAGAGAAACACGAATTGCAAGTGATTATATTTTAGCATATAGTAAAATTTGACATTATAATTTCCTATGGAAACATGCTCCCCAGTCTTCACAGACATGAAACCATAACCTTTGAATGTGCAATTTGCTTCCCTCTGTTAGTGCTGTATAGTGTTATGGAAGTGTAAGCCAAATGAACCCCATCTTGCTTTTAGATCATTGTGTTTGTTGAAGCAATAAAAATCCTACCAAAGACAAGTTGGCACCAGCACAGTGGGGTTCTGCTGTGACAGACCTGACTAAGTTTTTTGAGGATTGCAGAAGGCTTTGGAACTTTGTGCAAAAAAAATTAAATAAATAATAAAATAAAATAAATTTAAAAGGCCATTGAATGTTGAGAGCTCAGTGGGGTGTTTTGTGGGAGTCTAGAAGGCAAGAGTGCTGAGTGCAGTGCAGAGTGGAAGCTGCCTGCTCTGTAAAGTTTCCAAGGGAAGTTTAGAGACTCTTTCAGAGTTATTGGCTGTTTTGATTTGAAATTCTATCTTTCTGGTCAACTGGGGCCAAAGAGTCAGTCGTAAATAATGAGAGACTGGCAATAGAATTGAAACCTTTATGTTACAGAGACAACTGATACTATAAAAATTAGTGGTGGCTGAGAAGAGACCAGCATCGCTGAGGTAAAATATTCTGGGAATTGTTTCCTCAAAGTCAGCACACACAGCTGTGTTCCAGAAGCGTTTGGGGTTGTACTTTGTGCTGCCAGCTGATTTTGGGAGTGTAAAAGTCACTCAGGTGGTATTGGTTTTGAAGACGTTAAGGGATCCTGGAGAGTTGCTGATGTTTGGCATGGTTAGAGGCCAGCAGAGGTCATCAGTGAAGGTCTGCCCCAGTGACAACTGAAGACCCACAACTGAAGGGGTCATGCAAAGAAGTTGAGGTTTGGCATCATTCAGAGAGCCTATGAGTGACTATTGGTGAAAATGCAGCCCAGTTGCAGCAGAGGACCCCAGCACTTTGGAGATACCGGTACCATGGGATGACTGCCAAGAACAACAGAAGCCGTAAGTGGAGCCAGCCAGAGCATAGAAAATGAGCTGTGTGCTGCAGAAGGCAGAGCCGGAGAAGGAGCTCAAGCTCCTTGGAGAAGTCCAGAAGAGCATGCATGAATCCTAGAAAACTGGGAATCTGGTTATATATACTCTTGGAGTTTGGTTTTGCTCGATTCAGATTGTGACTGTGTCCTAATTGTTCCCTCTTGAAGAACACAGCTAATTTAATTTTAATTTTCATAGGACCCTCCAGCTGAAAGACTGAACTTTTAAGAGAGATTTTGAATTTTTAGAGAGATTAGATATTTGAAAGACACTGAATTTTAATGTGTTTGGATTGGTAAAGATTCTGAAAATTCTAAGTTATTTATACTTTTGAAATGAGAACTTGGGGATGAATAGGAAAGGAAGAGTGTGGACTAATAGAGATGAGTTTGTGTGTTAGGTTAACAAGGGATGAGTTGTGCTGGCTGGTCTTGTGTCAACTTGACATAATCTAGAATTATCTGAAAGGAGGAAAACTCAATTTAGAAAATTCTTTTATAATATCCAGCTTATGGAGGCATTTCAACAAATTAAAATGGATTCACCATTTGTGCATTTAATAATATTTGATAAATTGTGGAACACTACTGTCAGACACATTCAGTACTGCCTGGTTTTGTTTGTTGATTTAACACAGGCTAGAGTCATCAAAGAGGAAGGAGCCTCAGTTGAAGAAAGGCTTCCATGAGATCCAGTTATAAAGTATTTTCTCAATTAGTGATCAATGGGGGAGGCCCAGACCATTGCTGGGCAGGTGCCATCCTTGGTCTGGTATCCTGGGTTATATAAGAAAGCAGACTGAGAAAGTCATGGAAAGCAAGCCAGTAAGTAGCACCCCTCCATGGCCACTGCATCAGCCCTAGCCTATAGGATCCTTTCCTGTGTGAATTCCTGTCCTGACTTCCTTGGATGATAAACAGTATTGTAGAAATGGAAGCCAAAAAACCCTTTCCTCCCCAACTTGCTTTTTGATTATGGTGTTTTGCCCCAGCAATAGAGACATTAAGACATATGCCTTGTGCAAAGTACTTAATGCACCCCATTTTTTGTTTGTTTTCTGAGACATTTCCCTGGTAAGAATTCATCTATTTGTCAGAACTTGCTTATCAATAATATGAATAAAAACTTAAGGAAAATGAGTCCTCCCTTCATGGCTTGCTAGTTCTGTTAGCATACAGTAGAAACAAACCATATTCATAGAACAATAGAACATTTCTATAATGAAAAATGTATAAATAAATGACTAAGTTGCTGAGAATTGGGTTAGTTTATTTATTCCACAACATGTTCATAGAAACAAGAACCAAAGTCTGTGTCCTTTTATCTGTTCATCTATTCAGTTGACAAAAACTGTTTGAATTAGATATACTTACTAAAATATCTAAACAATAAATTAATATCCTATCTTCCATCATGCATTTATAACTAACATGTTACTTTGACTACTTGCTGAAGGAAATAAATAGACATAAATTTTTGAAAACTGAGTAATTATTTAGAAAATAAAATAGTTTTGTTGATTTATCAGAAGTTATGCAGTAATAATCTTGACTTTTCACATATCCAGCTTATGAATTAAGAAATGACATTTGTAAAAATAGACCAGTGTCAAATATAATCAGTTTTCATACTTAATAATCAACACTCGGATTCATATACACTCATTTCTTGGAAATAATTTGCTATCAGGGTTTTATAAAATAAAATGTAACGTTATAAATTCATATAGTTTACAGAAGTTTTGGTTCTTTTTTTTTTTTTTTTTTTTTTGGTTTTTCGAGACAGAGTTTCTCTGTGGCTTTTGGAGCCTGTCCTGGTACTAGTTCTTGTAGACCAGGCTGGTCTCTAACTCACAGAGATCCGTCTGCCTCTGACTCCCGAGTGTTGGGATTAAAGGCATGCGCCACCACCGCCTGGCAAGGTTTTGGTTCTTAAAGGACTATGTAACCTCTTCATGCTCTACTAAAAAGGTAAACAAAAATCCTTAAGTGATGTTATTATGTGGAAAACTATTAGATGTCAGTTTAAAGAGATATTGGTGGATATTTTGCCAAATATCAATTATATGTTTTAAGATTATGGAAATGTTTTCTCAGTATGGCAATAGATTTTTAATTAAAATTTTACTAAAATATTTTAGCTCAGTCTAATCATTTTGTATGTGTTATTCTTATTTTAAACCATTTAGTTATTTAATTTTTGCTATTATTACTTTAATTATTGTTTTTTTTATTAAAAATTTCTGCCTTCTCCCCGCCTCTCATATATATACCTCCCCCCCTCCACTCCCCCTCTCTCTCCTGTCCGAAGAGCAGTAAGGGTTCCTTGCAATGTGGGAAGTCCAAGGTCCTCCTCCCTCCATCCAGGTCTAGGAAGGTGAGCATCCAAACAGGCCAGCCCCCCCCCCCCCCTCCCCAAAGCCAGTATATGTAGTAGGATCAAAAAACAGTGCCATTGTCCTTGGCTTCTCAGCAGCCCTCATTGTCCGCCACGTTCAGGGAGTCTGGTTTTATCCCGTGCTTTTTCAGTCCCAGTTCAGATGGCCTTGGTGAGCTCCGATTAGATCAGCCCCACCATCTCAGTTGGTGGGTGCACCCCTCGTGGTCCTGACTTTTTTGCTCATGATCTCCCTTCTTTTGCTCCTAATTTGGACCTTGGGAGCTCAGTCCGGTGCTCCAATGTGGGGCTCTGTCTCTATCTCCATCCATCGCCAGATGAAGGTTCTATAGTGATATGCAAGGTATTCACCAGTATGGCTATAGGAAAGGGCCATTTCCGGCTCCCTCTCCTCAGCTGCCCAAGGAACTAGCTGGGGGCATCTCCCTGAACACCTGGTAAACCCTCTAGAGTCAAGTCTCTGCAAACCCTAAAATGGCTCCCTTAATTAAGATATATACTTCCCTGTTCCCATATCCACCCTTCCTATATCCCAACCATCCCATTCCCCCAAGCTCTTCCCATCCTCCCCTTCACACTTTTCTCTCCCCATCTCCCCTTACCTCCATCCCACCCCACCCCTAGGTTCCCAATTTTTTTTTCATGGTTTTTTTTTTTTTATTTAAAAATTTCCATCTCCTTCCCTCCTCCTCCCCCTTCCCTCCCCTCCCCTCCACCCATATCCCCCCTCCCTCCCTCTCCGGGCCAAGGAGCCTTCAGGGTTCCTTACTCTATGTTAAGTCCAAGGTCCTCCCAACTCCCCCCAGGTCCAGGAAGGTGATCAACCCAGCTGATAAGGCCCACACAGAGCCCGTCCACACCGTAGAATCCAAGCCCATCGCCATTGTCCTTGGCTTCTCAGTCAGCCTCCACCGTCGGCCACATTCAGAGAGTCCGGTTTGGTCGCATGTTCCATCATTCCCATTCCTACTGGAGTTGGTGATCTCCCCTTAGTTCTGTCCCACTGTCTCCATGGGTGAACGCACCCCTCACGGTCCTGACTTTCTTTCCCATGTTCTCCCTCCTTCTGCTTCTCATCAGGACCTTGGGAGCTCAGTCCGGTGCTCCAATGTGGGGCTCTGTCATTTTCTTCAACAATCGCCAGGTGGAGGTTCCCTCACGGTCCTGACTTTCTTTCTCATGTTCTCTCTCCTTCTGCTCATCAGGACCTTGGGAGCTCAGTCCGGTGCTCCAATGTGGGGCTCAGTCATTTTCTTCATCTATCGCCAGGTGGAGGTTCTATGGTGATATGCAAGAACTTCATCAGTATGGCTATAGGAACTGGCCTTTTCAGGCTCCCTCTACTCAGCTGCCCAAGGAAATAACTGGGGGCGTCTCCCTGGAAACCTGGGAACCCCTCTAGGGTCAAGTCTCTTGACAACCCTCAGATGGCTCCCTAAATTAAGATATATGCTTCCCTGCTCCCATATCCACCCTTCCTGTATCCCAAGCATCCCATTCCTCCGAGCTCCCCCCATTCTCCCCTTCATATTTTTCTCTCCTCATCTTCCCTTGGCCGCATCTCGCCCAACCCTCAAGTTCCCAATTTTTGCCTGGCGATCGTGTCTACTTCCAGTATCCAGGGGGATAACTATATGTTTTTCTTTGGGTTCACCTTCTTATTTAGCTTCTCTAGGATAACGAATTATAGGCTCAATGTCCTTTATTTATGGCTAGAAACCAATTATGAGTGAGTACATCCCATGTTCAACTTCTTGGTTCTGGGTTACTTCTCTCAGGATGGTGTTTTCTATTTCCATCCATTTGCATGCAAAATTCAAGATGTCATTGTTTTTTACCGCTGAGAAGTACTCTAATGTGTATATATTCCACACTTTCTTCATCCATTCTTCCACTGAAGGGCATCTAGGTTGTTTCCAGGTTCTGGCTATTACAAATAATGCTGCTATGTACATAGTTGAACAAATGCTTTTGTAATATGATAGAGCATCTCTTGGGTATATTCCCAAGAGTGCAATTGCTGGGTCCTGGGGTAGGTTGATCCCGAATTTCCCAAGAAACTGCCACACTGCCCTTCCAAAGTGATTGCAAAAGTTTGCATTCCCACCAGCAATGGATGAGTGTACCCCTTACCCCACAATCTCTCCAGCAAAGGCTATCATTGGTGTTTTTGATTTTAGCCAATCTGACAGGTGTTAGATGGTATCTCAAAGTTGTTTTGATTTGCATTTCCCTGATAGCTAAGGAGGTTGAGCATGACCTTAAGTGTCTTTTGGCCATTCGAACTTCTTCTGTTGAGAATTCTCTGTTCAGTTCAGTGCCCAATTTTTTAATTGGGTTAATTAGCATTTTAAAGTCTAGACTCTTGAGTTCCTTATATATTTTGGAGATCAGAACTTTGTCTGTTGTGGGGTTGGTGAAGATCTTTTCCCAGTCAGTAGGCTGCCTTTGTGTCTTAGTGACAGTGTCCTTTGCTTTACAGAAGCTGCTCAGCTTCAGGAGGTCCCATTTATTCAATGATGCCCTTAATGTCTGTGCTGCTGGGGTGATACATAGGAAACGGTCTCCTGTGCCCATATGTTGTAGAGTACTTCCCACTTTCTCCTCTAACAGGTTCAGTGTGTTCAGTTTAATATTGAGGTCTTTAATCCATTTGGATTTGAGTTTTGTGCATGGTGATAGATATGGATCTATTTTCATTCTTCTACAGGTTGACATCCAGTTATGCCAGCACCATTTGTTGAAGATACTTTCTTTCTTCCATTGTGTACTTTTAGCTCCTTTATCAAAATTCAGGTGTTCATAGGTTTGTGGGTTAAGATCCAGGTCTTCTATTTGATTCCCTTGGTCGACTTCTCTGTTTTTATTCCAGTACCAAGCTGTTTTCAATACTGTAACTCTGTAATAGAGTTTGAAGTCAGGTATGGTAATGCCTCCTGAAGTTCCTTTATTGTATAAGATTGTTTTGGCTATCCTGGGTTTCTTTTTTCCACATATAGTTGATTATTGTCCTCTCAAGATCTGTGAAGAATTTTGATGGGACCTTGATGGGGATTGCATTGAATCTATAGATTGCTTTGGTAGAATTGCCATTTTTAGTATGTTGATCCTCCCAATCCAAGAGCAAGGGAGATCCTTCCATTTTCTGGTATCCTCTTCAATTTCTTTCTTCAAAGACGTAAAGTTCTTGTCAAATAGATCTTTCACTTCCTTGGTTAGAGTTACCCCAAGATATTTTGTGCTATTTGTGGCTATCGTGAAAGGTGATGCTTCTCTGATTTCCTTCTCTGCTTCCTTATCCTTTGTGTATAGGAGGGCAACTGATATTTTTGGAGTTGATCTTGTATCCTGCCCCATTACTAAAGGAGTTTATCAGCTGTAGGAGTTCTTTGGTGGATTTTTTGGGGGTCACTTATGTACACTATCATATCATCTGCAAATAACAAAAGTTTAATTTCTTCTTTTCCAATTCGAATCCCCTTGATCCCTTTATGTTGTCTTATTGCTATTGCTAGAAATTCAAGCACTATATTGAAGAAAGAAGGAGAGAGTGGACAGCCTTGTCGTGTTCCTGAATTTAGTGGGATGGTCTTGAGTTTCTCTCCATTTAATTTGATGTTAGCTGTCGGCTTGCTGTAAATAGCCTTTATTATATTTAGGAATGACCCATGTATCCCTAATCTCTTGAAGACCTTTATCATAAAGGGGTGTTGAATTTTGTCAAATGCTTTTTCAGCATCTAATGAGATGATCATATGGTTTTTTGGCCTTCAGGTTTTTTTATATAATGGATTACAATGATAGATTTTCATATGTTGAACCAGCCCTGCATCTCTGGGATGAAGCCTACTTGATCGTAGTGGATAATGTTTGTAATGTGTTCTTGGATTCGGTTTGCCAGTATTTTATTGAGAATTTTTGCGTCAATGTTCATGAGTGAGATTGGCCTGTAATTCTCTTTCTTGGTTGAGTCTTCGTGTGGTTTAGGTATCAGGGTAACTGTAGCTTTATAAAAGGAATTTGGCAATGACTGTTCTGTTTCTATATTATGAAATACATTAAGGAGTATCGGTATTAGGTCTTTTTGGAAGTTCTGGTAGAATTCTGCATTGAAACCATCTGGTCCTGGGCTTATTTTGGTCGGGAGGTTTTTGATAACAGTTTCTAATTCTTCATGACTAATGGGATTATTTAGATTGTCCACCTGGTCCTGGTATAACTTTGGTATATGGTACTTATCTTAAAAAAATGTCCATTTCTTTTACATTTTCTCTGAATTTTTATTTTAACAAATTGCTTAGATTTAGAGGATAGCCACTGCCGAACTCCAAAAGCCAGTTTTAAATGTTAATAAATGATGAATATAATTATATGTATATCAATAAGATCTTGCTGCTGTGTTGGTGCTGTGAATCAAATCTGGATCCTTTGGAGGAGTGGCTACTGCTCTTAACTACTCAGTCATTGGTCCAGTCCCATAGTCCACCTGTTTTTAAGTTGCTGAAGCCCTATGTATTCTGTAAAATAATCCCTTATAAGACACATAGTTTCCAAATAAATCTCTATTTATGTATGTCTTATATTTATTCTAATAATTATTTGTGTAGCTGCACAGAGTTCTGTAATTTTGACTTTATTTTGTCTTTATTTTTGTTTCTCTGGCTACACATTCTTGCTCATTTTTAACCTTTTGCATATAATGGAAAATAATGAATACAAAAATAAAAAATAAATATCCATTTTCCTTGCCTTTGTTATGCCCGTCTTGTGTCCCTACCTTAAATATCGACAGTATTTGCAATTTCCTTTCTTAGCTTAAATGTCTGTTCAATTCATACTTATTAAACTCTCTTATATCTTTGAAGAAATATGACATATAAAACATTAGTAGATTAGGCAGCTAAGACCAACCCACCATCCTTTGATACTAATGTTGCCTTCTTTACACCTTAACAAATATCATTATTTTATGTAAACGACAAAAATAGAGGGGAAATGGAAATTAATTTTGTCATATGTGTTGGGGGTTTCTATATACTTCTGTGGTGACATAAGAAAGATAGTCTTGTTCCTGGATCATAGACTAGCCTTGAAAAAGTGGCAAAATGAAACTGATTTGGATGATAAACTGTCCTCTTTGCTAAAAGACCACTTAATCTAGGTGCTCTGAGAGAGATTTATTTCGCTTTTCCAAGAATTTATATTACTCTTTCGGAATAATTCATAGCCTTCGTAAAGAAGGTCATAAATAAAAAAACATGGCAATCTACCTAAGGTGGCTGTCATTCAGAAAAGGATCATTACGTAAATAATTATTTTTCATCAGCCTCTATAAAAATGCACTTATATATTTTCCCAATTATAATTATTTGGAACCCTGGATGTCTATAATCATTTTTCAGCTTAGTTTAAGGTTTCCCTTTATTTTGTCAGGATAGTTCTAAAGACAGAGCCTCTTCTTCCCTTGGTTAGCCTGTTCCCTGGGGCCTCCCACTAAGGACGTTTGCTGATGCATTAACTTTTTTATTGCCGATTTTATGGGTCCTGGCTTCCTCTAGAGCCATGGCACAGATCTGGAGAAACAGTTGAAAATATTCTGTCAATACAGCAAGATAGCTCCCCCCACAAAAAAAAAAAAAAAAAAAAAAAAAAAAAAAAAAAAAAAAAAAACAAAAAAAAAAAAACAGAACATAATGAAGCAACTAAATTGTTAAGTTAGTGGTCAATAGACTGTGATGCAAACCACAGGCAGGGTGCTTCGGACATCACAAAGACAAACAGAAATTCTTCCTTGTTGTGGCTGGGCTGATACAGCCTATTCTATGTGTTGATCTAAAGGAACAGGAAGCTGTTCAAATGTCATGACAAGTATCAGGTTGTACCTCTGGGCTTGACATGTAGGCCAAACAGTAAGAAGACACAGTGCCAAGGTACTTGGTGGGTATATTTAAATTACTGTGCCCAAGCTTTTCCAGAAAAAAAAATCGGATCAAAACTGTCATGAATTATATTTAAAAACATCTTAGACTAAGCACTAATAAATAAGCAGGAAAGAAGAGCTCTCTTTCCCTTGGCCACAGAAACATTTAATAAATCCTGTGGCCATTGTGTTACATTCGCATGTTCCCCCTACATGGTCCTCTCACATTTACAGGGAATATAATATTCTTGAGATAGAGGCTCAGTTGGTGAAAGAGTTTTCTCAAAATTCAGTACAAAATCATTTCTGTTATGTTTTCAACTCTCTATATGTACATGTTCTAATTCAGTCTGTGAGGTAAGTGTAGATAGAGCCTTCTGTAAACTGTCTTTTCTTCTTTTTGTACACCATATCTTAACCAAAATGTGCCTCAGTGCACCGGCTCTCGGTGTCCGATGGGGCAAGTAAGGCACATTCATAGAAGAGGAAGCAAGCTGCTAGAAGAGAAAGATGAAGCAAGATACACTGGTTTGTAAATGGAGCTCAGTCATTTTACAAAACTCACAATGTGAGTACTACTTATGCTACTGGATATGAGAAGTCCCGTGTTTAAAAGCTTTCATCCTGTCTGGTTGATTCTCTGTTTCTGACAAGTAGATACTGGACTCAAGTTTCCATTAACTATACTGTCAAAAGTACCCTGAGAGGCCTACAAGAAGATCCAATGGGTGAAGGTGCATGTAAAATGCATGTAAAAATCCTTCCTAAGATACAGTAATGAAATGACCTGTGTCTGCCATAGTAAGATTCCCAGAAGACACAGTACAATTGAAAGCCATATAATTTTTTTAAGTTAAATGTGAGATGTTTACATTAGATAATCAAAAATAAACTTTTCTATGTAGGTGGGTTGATCCAATAATAAAGATGCCAACGGTTAGACCTGAGAACCAGAATTCCATCAGCAGGACTCACGTGGTAGAGAGAAGTGACTCCACCGAATTGTCCTTTGACCTCTAGGAGCATATTGCAGTAAGCATGTATCCCCTTAAACATATACACAAGAGGGGAAGATTTAAAAAAAGAAAAGAAGTAAAGAATGGAGTGAGGGAGGGAAGGAGGTAGGTAGGGAAGGAAAGAAGGAAGGAAGAAATAAAAGAAAGAAGGAAGGAGGGAAGGAAGGAGGAAACAAAGGAAGGAAGGAAGGAAGGAAGGAAGGAAGGAAGGAAGGAAGGAAGGAAGAGAGGGAGGAAGGAAGAAGGAAATGACAAAGTAAGATGTGGTTTAAGAATAGTGCATAAATCAATGTATCTTCTCCTTTCAGAATTTGACCTGGGCTGTCCTATATGGTAGCTATGAAGCAGAAGACATCAAAAGTCTTCGAAATGTGATGTGGTTACTACAACTGTAGAAGTGGACTTTGGATCCTATTACACCAAAGTATTTAAATTTGGAGTTTAAATCTGAAGGTGTATATCTGTTCCATCAAACACAATTTCATTTTCTCATTGAAATAATATCTCATGTTGTGACACTTTAGATATAATTATATTAATTTTATGTTTTAGTTATGATTCCTTGGTCAAATTCCCCTAATCCCTCCAAAAAAGCCCAATATCTCCAGCCATCTGGATCAAGAAGGCAAGCTTATTCATTTTTACTACTTTAACTTTGTATAGTGTCTGCTTTAACTTTCTACCTTGACAGTAGGAAGATTATAGATACTTGAATAAATCTTAACTTATAAATAATTAGAAATATATATTCATGACAGAATTAACACTACACCCAATAAAAATATATCTTAATATATCAAAAAAGCATGTGTGAAATTTGTAGCATTTTCTAGCCTTTATTATTTCGGTCAGCAAATAGAAAGATTGGAAAAGAGTACATTGTGAATTTTAAAGTGAACACGAATAAAATATTTACTAAAACAGCATGAAAACAAAAACTATCTCTACTGTGAGTTTGTTAATTAAACATTAAGATATATCTTTAGCAAAACACACTGTGAATCCCATAATAAATTTTCTTCAGCAGTAAAAAATAAATGAGTGAACTATCTAATTTGAACTAAAAAGTCAATGCCTGCCAACAATGTTCAAAAATTTCCCATCAAAAATGCTCAACATGGGCACTGAAATGGAAGATAAAAATCTGCCTAATCATTTTAAGGATTTAAATGTGAATATGATCTCAGAAGTAGAAAGTCCTTGAGTTTATTTATTTAAATACTGTTTTGTTGCAGTCTTAAAGCTATACACAAATGATATATATTGTAAAAAAAGTTTTGTCTAGGTTTCTAAATCAAGGTTTATTAATGTGAATGTTAAACTCTATTATGTACATAACATGAACCATGGTTGTTATATGAAGTGTCGAACTCCTGAAAAGCAGCAGATCCAATGACCCTGGGAGCTCACACTTTTCTTTAACGCAAAACAGCTTTCCATTTTACCTAGAATTTATCAGGCTGCCCAATCTTGTTACAAACAAGAGAGCCCAAATCAAATATATCTTACCATTGATTCATTCTTGAGGAGTTTTGTAAGAATGACTGAATACATGAATATAATTTCTTGACGAGAAATGCATACTTGTATAACATGCCTCAAGCAATAAAACAGATGTTTAATTTTCTCTTCAATATTGTAGTTTATATTAGAAAAGATATCTTTGTTTTTCCTAGAGAAGAAAATAGGAATAACAAATTGTATTGAACTGGAAATGTTGAATAAAATAGGCCAAAGACAAGCATTTTCTAATGTGACACATTAATACCATTAACATTTTTATTGTAAGCAATACCTGCTGCTTTTCTGTCTCTAAATCAATTAAATTTTAATATTCATAAAATTATAGGTCCTTCCCATTGGCTCAATATTTCTTTATACACGGAGTTGGTAACTCTAAGAGGTAGTGAAGGAATAGTCTTCCTGTCTGGATTTCTCTTTGTTAAAAGTTTCTTGTGAAGTACATGAAATAATAAAGACCCCTGAACTTAAGGAACAAAATTGGAACAGAGAAGACGGCTTCATCAGAAAAGTACTTGCTGAGACCTGCAACAACCTGATCTGGCTCCCTAGCACGTACATAAGAAGCTGACTGTGTTGGCATGTACTTGGAATCCTAGCACTGCTGAGGCAGAAACAAGGGGATTCCCAGTGATTGCTGGCTAGCTCATCTCCCCAAATTGGTAAGATCCAGACTCAGCAAGAGATCATTTTAAAACAAAATACAGAATGATAAAAAAAAAAAAAAACACCTGGCACCAGTCTCTTATTGCCACACATTCAGACAAGTACCTGCATTAATACACACACACACACACACATACACACACACATTTACACACAAGAACATGTACACAGACATATGCTGTCCACATGTTTACTTCACCACACCAAACAATATAAGAAGTCATTGCATTTGAAAGCTGTATATTTCCTTACATCTCCAAAGTCCAGAATAATGATACCATGGAACTAAAATACTGTGAAGAAGTGTAAGTGAATTAAAAAATTAGCACGAATAAGTTTTTTTTATTAGCCACCAAAATTTTAACCTGGGAGTTAACTTTAGATACTAGTGTTGAACTTTATAGATTTCATTTTCCCATATGGATATCTCTAATACTGTAGTCCAGCACATCACGACTTTGTCTGTTGTTTGGCATTTGCTTCAGTAGTTTGATCAGAAGTACTTTAAATCAAAGAGGACAAATCTAAATTATGTTTTATAAATTCATAAAATATAAGTTATTTCTTAAACAATATACTATTTTCAGAACTGCATATGCAATATTGTCATATCAGATGATGATTTGTTTTTTTCTTTTTAATTAGCTCTTTGAAAAATTTATGCAGTGAATTTTGATTATATTCACACTCTTTCCTAATTTCTCAAGGACCCCCTAGACTTTTTTTTTAATCTTTCCAGTCCAATTTGTACTTTCTGGGTAATCACAGATATGTGACCTTCCTGAAATGTGTATTCATGGATTTGTTGCCTTCCACTGACATTCATATTCATGGATTTGTAACCTTCCACTTTAATGTGTATTCATGGGTTGTGGTCTTCACTGACATGCATATTCATGGACTTGTGGTCTTCCACTGAAATGTGTATTCATGGAATTGTGACCTTCCACGTAAATGTGTGTTCATGGATTTCAGGCCTTCCACTGAAATGTGTTTTCATGGAGCTGAGGCCTTCCACTGATATATGCTCATCCTACCTGTAGCAATACTTATAAAGAAAACTGACTCCCCTTTCCCAGCTGGTATCAGCTGCCCACAGCTCATTGATTAGGTGCAAGGCTACATATCCATTTCCTGTCTCTATGCTGGGATTTATTTAGATTGAGTTTGCATGGGGGTTGGTGCATTCTGTCTCTACAACTTGTGCGGGTTTCTACGTGCATCTGCCCTGTTGTGTCTGGTGACACTGTATCCTTATATCCAATCATTCCAAGATCTCTTCTCCAATGATCCCTGAGCCTTGGGAGGAGAGGGTGTAACATCAATTTTCCATTAAAGACTGAGCTTTAAGAAGTCCCTTATTCTCTAAAAATTTGTCAATTGTGTGTCTATGTCAATCAATATCTTAGATTGGATAGCTTCTCCAATGAGGTTTAAAAGATTAATTAATCAATGTGTATAATATTGAGTCATTATTCGTTATTTTAATAATGTGTGCATTAAACAGCATACTAGTTGTAGGCTTTTTCTTAGGTCCCTGTCCTGTCTAGCCACAGGTTCTTTGTTTAACGATAGTGCCAGTAATGGACTTCATCTTGCACAGCAGGTCTTAGATTTTATTAGAAAATAGTTGATTACTATGATGAGGCTTACACCACTACTGTATAGCAGGCATGTATTGACGGGCCAGTCATTATTATAACTTGCAAGGTTCACAATTGAATAATATTTATGATCAATTTTTTCCTCTGGTAGCGTGCACAGCCTCTTCCACCGCTATGAGTGTTAGCCAGTAGGGATTGATAGTTCTATGATTTGTGATTCAAGTACTTAATGTCTGTAGCAATAGGGCCTTTCTGTCTAGTCTGGATGGTAAATAATAACGATGAAAATAGTTTGGAGACCTATGGGATCTTACTGTATGAAAATGCAGGGAGAGAATACCCATTCTTGGCTTCTCATTTGGTATTATGAAGTATCTAGTAGAGTCATTGTTGTTCCTTTTAAGATAACTATATTTAAATAGATAGATGATAGATAAATAAACAGATAGATGATAGATAGATAGATAGATAGATAGATAGATAGATAGATAGATGATAGATAGATAGATAGAAGATAGATAGATAGATAGATAGATAGATAGATAGATAGATAGATAGATACATAGATACATAGATACATAGATACATAGATAGATAGTAGATATGGTAATATTCTTAAAGAAGCTTCTAGGGCAAAAAGGCAGGTTTCCATATGACCTTATAAAGTCTGTAGAATTATTTGTCTCTCCCTGTATTCCTTTCTTTACACTACCAGCCACCTTCACCCCATTTTAAATCTTTCTATTCCATTAATCCTTTTCTAGCTTCCATGGCTACTTACTAATTTCCTGTCATTTTCTTTATTGCCTTCACTTGTATGAACTTAGCACTTGAAATGGATTATAAAATTGGTTTGCACTACTACTATATCTAAATCCTTGGACCACCACATTCCTCGCTGTCCTTCCTTTCTTAACATGACTTTTAAGGTCCTCTGCATACTACCAAAGCCCAGTTATATATTCTTTGATCTACAAGGGTGACTTTCTTATAAGACAAGCCAATATAAGCGTAACGACAAAGTCTGTGGTACTAACCAATTAATATCTTGCAGGAATTAAGTCCCACTACATGATAATTCCTCACCCATTGTCAACATTGCACATGTGACCAACATCTTGAGAGCAAATAGGCCAGGGTCCTAGAAGAAAACTAAATACTACTGCTCAAATAAAGGAATGTACCATAAGAAAATGACTCCTAATGACATTATGCAAAAATCTTTAAAAAAATCAGTGTTTCTCTCAGTCAACATCATCTAAGCCTCCTCCTATAAAAGATAGGAACAACTATAGAAACTCAGACCTGGTCAATAAACAGAGAGTGAGAGACCTTGAAAGACTCAGTACGAAATGGGTTGTCTCCATTAAAGCCCGCTCCTCAGAGATCAGTAAACTCTGAAAAAGAGGAGGTAGAAAGATTGTATGAGTCAGAGAGGATGGAGTATACCAAAGAAACATGGACCTCTAAACCCAACAGGACCGACACACATATGAACTTACAGAGACCTTGACACCGTATACAGGATCTACACAGGTCTAGGCCAGAGCTGAGAGGGGAAGTAAGCACACATCTATCCCTAACCTGAAGTTATATTCAACTGATAACCACTCACAGATGAAAAATTAGCTCTTTCTAGCAGTCTTACAAGGTATTTAAAGTACTCTTAAAGTCAGGCCATGCCCAACACTGGATGCTAGCCCACAGCTAACTCAAGTGTACTTTAGAGGTTTTTAGTCTCGAAAATATCATCAAGGCATTTTTCTCTCCTTTCCTTTCTTTTTCATTCTTTCCTCCCTGCCTTTTTTCTTTTTTCATTCTTTCCTTTCTCTGTCCCTTTCTCCCTCTTCCCTCCTTTCCCTCTGTCTCTCTTTTCTTTTCTCTCTTTTTCTTGCATTCATTCTTTTCCCTTTCAGATCATTTGCATACACATTATGGTTTCTAGTTTTTATGTTATTTCTGTTCATGTAAATGAGTGTGTCTCTGTGTCTACATATGCTTCTTGAATTTTTTCTCTGGAAGATTTTCTTCTCTTTGTTTATTTTCTCCTGTTTTGTTTTGCCTATTTTATCTCATCTAATTTCATTTTACTATTTTTAAGATGCCTATTTGTACCCTAATAAGAGAGAAAAGGAAAGGGTGTGTGTTGATTTTTGTAGGTAGGAAAGTGGGGAAGAATTTGGGAGAAGGCAAACCTTAATCAGAGTATATTATATATTTAAAAAATCTATATTCAAATAAAAGGTAAAATCAGTAAATAAGATATCATTTGAGAAGCATGACTCTTTGATGTGATCCTGCTTCTTTTGTTGTCTTTGGAACCTTACAAACCTTATGTGCCCAGATGCTCATGTCTCTGCTGATGTTCTGAGTAACCACTACAAGATGGCCTTGTTCCTTCTTTCTTCTTGCCAAACACTGAAACTCTGATGTGATTTTCAATAGTGGAAGCAATGTATACATGTACATGTAATTGTTGTATTCATATAATGACAATGTCAAGTGAAGGACTTTACTCTTGACTTCCAACAATGGACATACTGCTTAGCACTCCTGCTAGCATTGACTCTCAAACTAAGGTCATGCATCTTATACGTTATTGCTCTGGTTCCCATCCCTACACAATCAAGGAATAAGCAGCAGGACACTCAGAAGTCACTTCTGCTTTGTAATACAGAAGCACTAATAGCTAAGTATTTCATACAGTTTTTGCTTTCAAGCAAAATAATGAGGATTTCCAGACTTGAACTGTAAATGTAAAAGTCAACAGCTATTTCAGGCCAGAGGAAAAACAAACAGCACATTCAATGTGTTTACCATTTTGGTTCACCTGTCTTCTAACTAGGATAAAACTTCAGAGTAGATCATCCATGTGGAGGTGGAGTGATACTTAACATCCACTCTCAATGGGAAGTCTTGCATTTCTCATGGAGATCCCAAAGAAAAAAATGAAACAACTGTGAAATCCAATGACGAATCAGTTTAACATGTCTGTGAGTGTATGGGGAAAATACTGCCCAGCTTACTTAAACAACAGAAAGTGATGACCTCTGAACCTCTGAACTTCAGCCCCTGGAGTCAATCCATGTTCCTTTTACCCCATTTGAGGTTGAGATTCTTACCTCAAAACATCCAGAGCTTATATGTGCTTCTCAGCTTGGATGTACTAGTGAAAGCAGATTTGAAATTATCTATGCCTACCTCACTCTTGGAAATTTTGAAGCAAAGTCTTTGCGACCATACATTTGAAAAGCTTTCCAAATATTGGAGCTAAAATCCATTAGCTAGAATACCAAACTTGATCCCAGCAATGCCATCACTTGAGAACAAGTGATCAACTGTCTATATTTGATATTTGATAACTGTTAGATTTGTGAAAATACCTGTATTGAGAACACTAATTAATTTAGATTTGCTAAAATTTTACTTGAGAAAGAGTTCCTTGAGAAGTCTGTCACCTGTGCATAACTCTGACCTTTTGACTCAGGCTCCTTTCTGCTCAGAAAAATTGAAAATGACAGTCATCTAACAAAGTCCTCCTGTGAATAGGGCAGCCGGGATTTTCTCTACAGGGTATAATGCATGCTCAGCTTCCTTCCTCGTCCTGTGAACAATACTAAAATAATTTTCTAACAAATCGAGCCCAAATGATATGATATCCAAATGAGTCCAAATTATACTGAGAAACATTAGCTTCCAAATTTATTAGTAAGAAAATTATTATTCATTATTATTCAAATTACTCAATCTTGAAATTTTTAGGGGTTGTTAAAGAAGAAGATAAGGCAATATTTCTTTACAATAGTTAAGTTGGTAAAGTTAAATAATAAATCCTCCATCTACCCTCAAGAAAAGTCTACTTTATCTGTCAGCACATCTGGAGGAGATGGCTTAATTACCACTCCGCCATTACTGTCGTTTTCACGCTTAGTACACCTGAAATGCTGGAATGTTTTCAAACACCAAAATGAAGTTTTCTGTCAGTTTCATGATATTGATATTGACAGCTAAATAGACCCAAGTAACTGTCAATCACGACAAAGCTCTCATTGCATCCTCTCAGACTGAGCATTTCTTATAGGTATTCATCCTAGCTGATGCACTCAGAGAAAATGACTCGTTAATGCACATCAAGAGTCATAAGATCTACCAAGGTATTTTCTTATTTGTTTCCTTTTTAGCTTCTTCAAATTATGTGTTCTAGTATCACTAGTTCTTAATTTTACACTGGTAAATAGTATTCTAATTCAGGACAATACCACATTGCATTAATCCTTTCTCTTATAGAAGGAAAATTATTTTATTTTTCTTACTGGTATGATTTGCAGTTATTAGCTTTTATGAATTATTTCACCATAAGTATATTTATACAACTCTTTATAGATTTATATGTTCTTTTTATCCCAGAGATTAATGCTGGAGTCAACATGTAATCTATATGTTCAACAGATGTTACTCTATCCTGAATTTTGCGTGCAGTTACATGTTTTGCCTGCATTTTTGCATATCTGGATGGAAAACTAGAAATGAAATACTACTGTTAAGTAACTATCACTGGATTAAGTAAATATGTTTTGTTGGGAATATATATTTTGAGTTTATGTATTTCAAAACTTAGTTAACCAAATAAGTATAGATATCAATAGCTCAGACTTCATTGTGAAGACGTATCTTTCATCTTGTAACTGTCCATAGTGTTTTGGGGGGTGGGGTTTCTGTTAGAGTGCTTTGAATAAAGCTGCAGAAACATGTGTGCCAGGTGTAACGTGAAAAATTATGTGGTGTGTGTGTGTGTGTGTGTTTGTATTTCCGACCAAAATGCTAACTAACTCAACAATGACATCAACAGAAGCAAAATATGGTTAAAACTAGTGTCAACATTGAAGAAGCAATTCTTAGAATTCATAGATGCCCTATGAAAAATGTCTCTGGAAAGGAGAAACAAATAAGATCTCCTGGGTAAACTGGGGGCAGGCTGTAGATGTGTGGAGGGGAGGGGATGGGGGATGGAGGATAGGGGATGGGTTGGTTGATTTGAGAGCAAGAAATAGGGTTAGAATGAGAGAGGTATCTTTAAAGGAGGGGACATTTTATAGTGAGAGAGAAATTTGATGCCAGTAAACCTCCCCGGAATCTACAAAGGTGACCCCAGCTCAGACTCCTAGCAATAGTGGAGAGGGTGCTTGTTCCAGCCTTTTCCTGTAGTCAGACTGGTGACTACCCTAATTTTGTTAACAGAGAAACTTCATCTAGTAACTGATGGAAGCAGATGCAGAAATCCAGGCAAGCACTGGGCCCATCTCAGGGAATCCGGTTTAAGAAAGAGAGGAAGAATTGTATGAGCAGGAGGAGGTCAAGATCATGAAGGGGAGACCCAGAAAGACAGCTGATCTCAGCTAGTGGGAGCTCAGGGGTTCTGAACCAACAGCTTAGGGAGCTTGTATGTGACTGACCTAGGCCCTCTGCATGTGGGTGACAGTTGTGTAGCTTAATCTGTTTGTGGGGCCCCTAGCAGTGGAATCAGTGCCTGTCCCTGGTACATGAACTGGCTTTTTGGAGCCCTTTCCTTATGATGGGATGCCTTGTTCAACCTTGACGCAGATGGAAGAGCTTGGTCCTGTCTCAATTTGATATACCATGTTTTGTTGACTCCTATGGGGGCCCTGCCCCTTTCTGAACCTAGGAAAAGTGGATGGGTTGGGATAGATGCGAGGAGGGGGAAGAAAACGAGAAGAAAGGAGGGAGGGGAAACAGTGGTTGGTATGTAAAATAAAGGAAAAAATAATTTATAAAAAAACAGAAAAGAAAAATGTTACTGTGAGCATATGCATTTTCTGGCAGGAGCTCTTCTCCCATGTGTGCAGCTCTATGCTGGTGATGTTGCAGAGAGACCATTTGCCTTGGGAAGGAGCTTCTTTCTCTTCCCACAATGGCATCTCTATTTAGAATATTTTTCTTTTCCATCTATTTCCCGCATCAAATATCTCTCTCATTCCACCGTGTGTTTGTTCTCATCCTGTATGGTGGCTACTTCTGCAGATATCTCCTGTTTTTCACAATTTTTCCTGTAACTGTTTGAATGCAGAGAAGTCTCAGCCTGGCTTTGGTGGTGTTTTTCTAAAATTGTAAATAGTAATCAAGAAGGCTTGTTAGTTTCTAACCCCAACACTGTCCTCCATGCTCATGTGTATAAACCAGCTGGAGAGCAAGCTTTGTTCAGCTCTCATAGTGCTCACGATGCACCTTGTGCTCACATTTTTATTGTTTTTACTGTTGCATGACATCTTTGGCTGTGGTATTTTTCATTTGTATTGTTAATTCAGCTTGACAAATCAACAGAACAAATGACAAATGATTTTGACTCCGATTGCACATAACTTAAGATTCACTTACAGAAAAGAGATGCGAATCTGAGAGAGATATCAAACTCACTAAAAGAGACCTAGCTCAGAAAGTCAAGAGCAGAATGAACTCAAATAGATGGTGATGGTTATAGGCTTAGCATGGCCATGGATAGAGATGAATTCAGGACCACAAAGATTCACTGTGATAAGAGAATCATTGAATAATACTATGGCCATTGTAGTCTGTGATAGTGTACTGTATTTTGTAGGACAGAGGAATAGATTTCAAATATTCTCTTCAAAAAACAAATGTATATAATATTATGGACATATAAATATATTTTATTTGATAATTTCAAAGTACATACATTTGTAAATACATCATGCTAATTACTATAATTTTTAATGCAACATTACAACAAATCTTATTTTAAAAGGTAACTATTGAGTGATTGATAACATTGCCTGCTGAAACATAGTGTTCATTTCACTATGTTTATCAAAATACAGTGTGGTATACATAAGATATTTACAAGTAAAGGATTTGTTACTTGATTAAATCAATATATCAGGTTTCTTTTCTGACAGTTAAGTGCTATCCCTTTCTTAAATTTCTAGGAAAAATACACTTTTTGATTTTATGTTCTCATTATATATACATTTTAATTAGTGGTACTTATTTGCAATAAGGAGCTTAAAATTTCATTATAAAATCCTCACTGTAAAACACCATAATCCAAATGAGAAACTATTGAGTGGGCATAGCTCAGTGGTATGATGTTTGACTACAGTATATGTGGTTTTCTGTTTTGATATTCTCTTGAAGAGTTTATTAAAAGTATTTCACTTTCAACTAATTTAATATTTCATATGTAATACAATCATACACTAACTTATATATATATATTATAGATATATGTGTGTCTGTGGAATAGAGAGACAGAGAGACATATTTTCATTTCCTGTAAACACATATGTTTAGAAAGAATACACAACTGCTCATCCAAATGCTAACATTGGAGAGATTATTTGAAAAAATAAACCATGAATGATACTTATTTTCTCTTTAAAGCTCATTTTATAATCTTTTATTTTTTGGTCCACAAATAATAAAAATTATTACCAGATTAAAGTGATTCGTAGGCTTATAACATTCTTCATAAACACTTAAAGCAAAATAAAATATATGGATTAACAGTTTATTTTGCTACTATGTACATGAAGTATAAAAGAAAACCACATATCCTCAGGTGAAGGTTATATATTTCTGGTGCATCTGATGTGGTATCTGAGGTTATAGAATGAGCAGAGAATAATTGTCATTCATGACCTACTTTTTTCAAATGATCATCCCAATGTTAGCCTTTGGATAAACAGTTATGTATTCTTTGTATGAATATATATTTATAGAAAAATGAAATCACAGTACCCTCACATGCTCACCTAGACAGTTGAATGTTCATAGACACACTGTATTCTAATGACAAAGAAAATGATTGTTTAAAACTGAGATATTATTAGACAGCAAAGCACCAAGGATTGTAATGAAATTGCACATATGAGAGTGAGAGCATTTGAGAGTTGTTAATATTTTATCAACAAAAGTAAAGCAGTATAGGATGTAATAATGAACATGAATAGCTCAGGAAATTGGAGACAAAGGAAGTCATAGATAACAAATTTATAAACACCACACTTTCATGTATTATACCTTAGTATTTTTATGATTTGGCGGTAGTGTACCAATATACACCTTAGTATTTTTATGTTTTGAGGGTGGAGTTGTAAGAAAACTGGGCCAAAAAAATTCAAATCTATAAATTTTTTTTAGTATCAAACCTTGGTTAAATACAAATATTGAAAATAGAATCAAGAATGAGTCTTTGTAAAAATATGTACAGAGTGTTGTGGTCAAGTAATATGATCAAATATCTTTTCAAAGAGTAATCATAAATGACATCTAAGGAGTGAAATATTTGAACTGGGTCATGAGGATCAAATTTAATGAAAGGAAAAAGAGAAAGAATGCATGTAAGACAAAAAGAAACCAGTATAACCAGGGGAAAACTCAAGATTAAAGACTATATAATGAGAATTTTATGGAATGTTGCTTCTGTCTTTATCACCATTTAGCATTATGTAGAGAAAAGCTAAGAAACCACAAATAGTCTTATATTGCATGGTGAATTTCTGACTATTAAAGTCTCAGTAGAATGGCATTATTCTAATGAATCATTAAACAATGGAATTATTTCACTTGTATTTAACAAAGCTAATTATTGTCTGAAAGCTAATTAATATGGGAAAAGAGGTACTTCTTTTGATCCAAAGAGATTGGAAAAGGTCTAGTGGGAGATTAGCTGTCTACTAACAGATATTGTTGATTTTCTGATTAGAGGGACTCTGAGCATAATTTCAGTAAGGAGCAAATATAGGGACGTAAAATGTACAAATTATAGCTTGGTATTGACTGAAATTCTTTCTTTTGGACCACCTAGAAATTAAAAGTTACCAAGTGCTTGATAAAGTTGAAGTCTAATCTTAAAACAGTGATCAGAGTCTGAAACAGAATAACCAATAATGCAACATCTTCTCATACTCACTTTAGCTCCTTTGACTTAAGAGAAAAAAATGAGAAAGATTAGATTTGACAGGGTATGAAGATTCTGAGCTACAGCATACTCCTGTTAGAGCGATGAGTGGAAATGGAGGTAGTGTGAGTGACCTGCCAGTCAAGAAATGGCCACTGAGTAGACGGAAGCTCTGGATACCAGGGTCCCCTCCTCCTCCAATGCACTGAGGAAGAGTGAGCTCCTCTGACCAGGAGCACAGAATGCTATGGCAGTAGTTGGTAAGGGTGCATCACAAACTAAAAACCAGAAGAGATGTTATTCCCCATGAGGTCGATCCTTCCAGAGGCTGGGGCTGGCTGTCATGGCTCCTCTATAAGTGACATATACTAACTGAGGCCACTGACACCTCAAAGTAACCAACAGTAATATTTGTTATTATGGAAACAGCACAAAATATTTAACAGTAATGACATGGAAACAATAAAGAGTGGATACTCCATTCACTTTTCAAAACTTTTTTATATTCATCTTATTGCCAGGTTTGTCTCTGTATATATTAAATTATCTTGAATAAAAGGAAATTACCATATAATGAAATTTCTTGTTTTAAAAATTTAAATAAAACCTTACATAAAACCTTTAAGTGAACATTGATCACAATTTTTTTCCTCTATTTGTTTAAGTAATTTCTGGTTTTCCATGTAATTTACTAAGTCACTTAATTACAATTTTTAGCTTTTCTAAAAATTATGGTACGTTTTAAATTATACACTTGTTTCTTTTGGGAGATGTGTACGCTTTTTGTTTCTTACAAATTATTTTCGATTTATATATGAATAATATAAATAGGAACATATTTGCCTTGTAAAGTTTTTAAAACTATCAGAATTGTCATTCTATAGCAAAGAGAATTTCAAAATACTGGATGAATATTTATTCATTTCCTCATTATTTTTGAACACATCGAAACATCAAATGACATGTGAAAAACACTAAGCAGAATTCATCATTACCATCTCTCCACTTTATGAATAAATTAGCAAGAGAATTATTCAAATTAAGCTTTATGAATTTGGTTTAATTTCAAATATTTTTAAAAGATGAATATAATAAATTAGTGTGAATGAGTTACATGCTATTTTCCGGGGGGAATTAAGAATGTTAAGTGGGTTAAAATGTAGATAATAAAGAAAGTTGAACTGAAGGTAGGACAGGAAGATTAATCTGTAAATTTAACATCTACAAACAAGAGAGTTTTTGAAAAGAGGCTTATTAATGTCATCTTACTCCGCCCAAAATCCCATAATCATACAAGTAATATGAATGAAAAAAGAATTATAAAGAGAGAGGACAAGACTGCTCCTAAATATCATGGAGGAGAAAGTTTGTTGTGGGTATGAGGGAGAGCATCACCAGAGGCAGAAACATCTGGGAGAGTCCAAAGTGAACATGACCCTGAGCCTGGTCAAATGAGGAGAGCCACAAGGGGCAAGGATAGAGCCCGGAGACCAGGAGACCAAGAGGTCAAATGGATAAAGGGTAGAGAAAAGGGTCAGATAACCAAATAACTAGATTATATGGGGAAGGGCAGTTGGGGGTAGGGTAGTCCAGACCCTGACCTGGAGAAATTTAGCGTAGGGGATAGGGTATGCCAGTCAAACCCCATAACAGGTATGGACTGAGGGATGCTTAGAAAACCTGAAATCCAGGTTTTCTTTGATATTTCAAAAAGGCACCTCAGTTAGCCACTTGTCTCAGATTTGAGACATAACACCACAATGTTTTAAAGTACTTTGTACAGTACATGCATATTTTACTATCTAAAGGTATATATAATAAAGATGGTTTCCAAATTCATTTTTAAATGGTGATAAACAGTATTTTTGAAGTTTCTGATTGATCACAAGTACTAACAAAAGAACATAGAACGCAAACCAGAATTGAAGATTTCTCTGGAAACTTACTGCTCAAAAACCTCACTCGTTTGTTCATAGAAAGAAAGATGCACTAAAAATATGCTGTTGGGTGCCCAACTTTCATACCCAGCTCTAAACGTTTCTAACAACACTTAGGGATTTGGCACTGTAAGATCAGTGCAATCCTTCAATATATCAACATTAATTTTATGTATTCTCTATTCAAATTTCAAATTCAGATTTAAAATATTATAGTTTTAATATTGGTTTCTAATATCACTAATACAAAAAGGATTAAACATTCTCCCATATGATGACCTACAGGATGTACATATAGAGAGAAAGAGCAGTTGAAGAAAGACTTTATTTGAGAAACATGCAAGCAGCAGGCACACAGAAAGAAAAATGCTCTAAAATGCAAAAGGGGATCTGATCTTGTACCTGGGAAGCAAAAAATCCAAGTCTCTTCTTCAGGGCTGCAATAAATTCTCTAAGGGCTTCCTTCTCTAATTGAGGGAGGATTGATCTGTTGGAAGGGTGGCTGATTGACTCACAACTTCTTTAAAATAATTGAACTAATCCATCACTAGAGTCCATCCTGATTGAAGAAAAAGCCTACAAGGCCGTTGCTTTAAGTTGTTAGGTGTTTGTCTCACATTAGAAGGGCGAGGAGGAATCCAAACTTCTTGGGCATTTAAAACCTTCATAGACTACCTATGCCCACACTCTGCCTGCCTACCAGGGAGTCTGACTGTAGTTTCTCATTTTCCTATCTTAGTGTTCATCCTAACTTCTGTAACGAGTCTAGTGGTGCCAACCACTCTTGCTTTTGTGAACTTTCCAAATAAACAAGGATGGAGAGGCAGCAGTCATTGTGCCTCAGATAGGGAGTCGATATAAGGGGCCAGAATGAAACTTAGCTAATGGTTAAGATCAAAGGCTAAGATAGGCATCCGGTGACAGTGCGTATTCTTGGTGTGTATCATATGAGGGAGATAACATTCTGATGAGTTGGTGATCCTCAGAAGCAATCCTGAGATGAGGTTCTAAACATACTGCTTGCTAGAGAAACTGGATTCATTTTTTTTCTATTAGTGAAAGAACTAAAAGGCTGAAAACCCTTGAGCTCAATAGGTAACAGCAGAAAAATATAAAACACAGCAAACAGGAGCAGACAAAATCAGCCATTGAAGAAAGGCTTTTATATTGGTGTGAGGAACATATATAAAGCAGGCACACAGACAAAAGGACCCTCCACAAAGCAGACAAGGGTCTCTAGAAGCTGAACAAACCCTATTTCAGAGATATTGATCTGGATGAACAAGTTCATGTTTACTTCCGTCTGAGAGTTTATATTTAATTTTCTAAGCATTATATTAAAAGAAACTTGTTTTGATAACTGGTTTGATGTCACACATCTATGCTCTCAACAAATAAGAAACAGAGCAGAAGAAACACTGGTAGAAAGCATGCCTGAACTTTTTACAAGTTCTAAGATGACCAGACCTTGAGAGTAAGAGTCTCTACCCCACGTCCCTCCTCATGTTGTGTGTGTGTGTACGTGTGAATTTGTGCATATGTGTACACATGAGTGTGCAAAGATCAAAGGTTGATGTGCAGTGTCTTCCTCCACTGTTGTTATATTTTATATATTTTCATTGAATCATTTTACACACAGAGATTAAAAACACTTTTCTTCTGCAGAAATAACCATTTCATGCAAATAGATCTTCTAGTTTGATGACTGTTCATATGGTAACTAAAATCATTTCAAAAGTATATTGTCATATACTAGGAAAATACAATTTGATAAAAGTAGTTTTGCATAAGATAATCATATCGCCATCTAACAGAACAACAGCTAGAATATTAATATACCTGTCCATGCTGCGGTGCCTCTTCTCATCCAGGGACTTTGTACACACTTTGATTTCATAGATTCAACTTAATTAGCCAGTCTTGGCAAGCATCCTGTTACTGCTTTCACCAATGCTAAAAATATGCCATCACTTGTGTTTTTTTATGTGGAGGTTGAAGTTCTAAACTTAGGAACCCAGCTAACACTTTACCCCATGAGATATGCCCTTACTACAAGCAAAACAACTTTTTTTGTATCATTTTCATTTTTTTTATTCAAAAAGAAGACAATTCTTTTAGATGTTACTTGTTTGTTTACTGCCTAACTTTAGGCAGTGGATTTCATTGAATCTTATCATTATTTACCACTGTAATTTCAATTGTTTATGAAAGTAAGAGGGTATCATTATCCAATGATTAGTGAAGTCATAATATGTCAATAGAAAATCCTGGAAGATGATTGCTTCACTGGACTGCATTAACAAATTGAAAGCATACAAAATATCTAGGCAGAAAACTACATACATGACATCATGCAAAGTTTAAAAAAATCATGTCCATAATAGTTTTTTAGTATAGAAACTTCTTAGAAGAAAATGTGATTCATCATTGTAACTATTCTTTAAGATGATAAAAGTAAGCCGATATGTCTGGAAGGAGAGATTGGAATAGGGTAAACTGTACTTTAATTGTCATGGCCATTCTTTAACAATGATGGTCTAGTCTGAGACCTTATGCTTTAACAATAGTTGAAAAATAGTGACTATGGCGGAATACTTTTAAAATCAAGCATGGAGTAAATGAAAAAGACAGACTAGATTTTACTAATTTTGAGGCAACAAATAAAAATATGAATAAAGTCAAAACAGGATTTTAATTAAACAAAACAAAAATATTTTGGTTGAAAAAGGTCTACCTTTATAAATTCAAGACAATTAAAGAATATTTACTTCAGATGAAAATTTTGTCACAATTGAATGTGCTATCCAAATGTTGTACTTCATTGAACAGAAAGAACAAGCTTTGTCACAGATAATCATCAGTGATCTCTGCATCCACAGGGAAGCTCAAACAGCCATTGGTAACTGTAATTTAAAGAAATCCAATTCCTTTTCCCTTTTCTGCCCTCTGTAGGCACAAGATATATACTTGGTGCAAACAAACCTAGGCAAAACACTCATATCTACAATAAAATAAATATTAAATAAAAGAAATGCTAACTTGGGCTTATGAAAATATGTGTAAGATGTTTTTGCTTGTATGATATTCAGTTATTGTTTTTATGAAACTTTAGTCACTAGGCCAATCAAGATTAAATAATACTTAGAAAGAGGACAATATTTAATAATGCTATATACTAACTACTGAAAGTTGAATGCACACACAAAGATACACAACATATATCACAGGTATTTTGAAGACAGACTATTATAATAGGTGATGTGAAGGAACCAGTGTATGCAAGATTACAACTTTAAACATTCTACCAGTTCAAAGCACTATCTTAATTACTTTGAAAATTCAGAAACATGTTGTTTGTAAGAATGTTAATCATCAGCAAATAGTACTTTTGTAAAGTTAAACATAGGTTCTGGTTACAGCACATTATGATGTAAGATTCTCTAATGAGTCAGATTGTCGATGCTGCTGTCTTAAAAAGACAACAACCACAATAACAAATATAACATGGAAGATGGTGAACAGGAACTAGGGCAGAGCCATCAAGTGATGCTCTTCTTTCAGGAAAGCTTTACCCCCTAAAAGGCTTCACAACCATCACAAACAGTATCACATTTTAGAGTTTGCATGTTCAAGCACACAAGCCTTTGAGAAACATTTCATATTCAAATCACTGTCTTCTGTCCCTAGTGCTAGAGACTAATGGATATCAGTTGATTTCAGTTTAACTTCAAAAGTCCCTAAATTCTTACAGTCCCAACTTTGTGCAGCATCAAATTTTACTCCTGTGACTCAAGGTAATCTTTTGCATGTGACCCTCTACATATTAAAAAAAAAAAAAATCCTTGGGACTGAAGAGATGACAGAGTAGTTAAAAGTACTTTCTGCTCTTGCAAAGTACCTGTGTTCAGTTCCCAGCTACTGTTAATGCCATAAAGTGAGAATGAGACCACAATCACAGTTTTTGAGCCAGATTTGAAGCTTTATTAAATACTGGCCAGGTCCATCAACACTGGCCAGGTCCATACCTCAGATTCCCCAGATTATGGTGCTGAATTACATTAGACTGTGGCTTACAAGGGCAAAACCCACAAGGCTATGTCCTTCCCACTGTTAGTAGAAGTTTCTATCCCACCAGGTCCTGTAGTGAGAGCTGTGGGCTATGTTCCTGCCGCCCAGATCCCAGCCGCCTGGCTAGCTTATGCCCCGAAATAACAACACACAAATTGTATTCATTTAAATACTGCCTGGCCCATTAGTTTCAGCCTCTTATTGGCTAACTCTCACATCTTGATTAACCCATTTCTAATAATCTGTGTAGCTCCACAAGGTGGTGGCTTACCGGGAAAGATTCAGCATGTCTGACCTGGTGGTTGGATCCATGGCATCTGACCCAGAGAGGAGAGGCATGGTGATTGCCTGAAGCATCTGCCTCACTGCCTTCTTCCCAGCATTCTGTTCTGTTTATTCTGCCTACCTAATTTTCTGTCCTATCAAAGGGCCAAGGCAGTTTCTTTATTAACCAATGAAAGTAACACATAGACACTCCTCCATCAAGGTCCCACATTTGTTCAGCCCCAAACAAATAGACAGAGACCTACATTAGTTATAAACTGGTTGGTCTGTTATCTCAGGCTTCTTATTAACTAAGTCTTACATCTTAATTTAACCCATAATTCTTATTTGTGTTAGCCACATGGCTTGGTACCCTATATCAGTGAGGTGTTCTCATCATGTTTCCTCTGCATTTGGGTGATGACTGCAGACTGAGCCTTTCCTCTTCTCAGAATTCTCATAGTTTTGTTGCCCAACCTATACTTGTGCCTGGCTATTGGACAATCCGCATTTTATTAAACCAATACAAGTTACAAATCTTTAAAGGATACAAGACCATTGTCCCATAATACTTCCCCTTTTTCTTTTCTTTTAGAGATAAGAGCTCTGAATCTAAACTCCTTTGTTTAGCTTTTTTCCTGATCATTATCCATAACAACTTTTAACCAACTTTCTAAACAAAGACAAGCTTCTATAATAAAATTTTTAGGAATGTGAGCATAGTTTTCTAGGCTATTTCCTGATGACTGGGGGAACTGATAATCTAATGGGGACCTAAAGAAAATTTAGGATTGTGGTGTAAAAAAAAATAACAAACATATAATGAAATACTATCCATCAAGTAAAGCCTAATTGCTAAGCATTCTGTTAAATTGTTTTTCTATATTGTATTTAATTCACAAGCAATCCTATAGGAATTATGTGGGATTTCTCAATCAGATGAGAAAACTAAGATAAGAAGAATTTGGCTGAGCTCACACAGTGCGCATATACAAAAGCCTCATTAAAATAAAGTCTTTTGGTTCTCAAAGCAGTTAATTATCTTGTGCTATGCACTCAGTAGGTAGGGATGACAGAAGCAACCGACTGACTGTTTTGCTTTGTTTAACAGAAAACCAGATTTCCAAAGTCCTTTCCAGCTTCACAGGAACTTAGAGATTACTTTAGACTTTGCCTAACAGTATAAAAGCAGTAGTACAGCAACAATAGGTCTGTTGCTTTCTCTTTACAGTTTGAACGTCGTGTGTATATACTGAAATGCACAGATTTGTCAGTTTCAGAACTCTTCATCCAGCTACTAGAAATCGCTGGGAAGGACTGCTCTTTTCCTGTCAGCTGTTTAAATGCACCAACCACTTTGAATTTCCTTTTTCCCAAATCCAAACCTTCTGAGAAATCTCTCCAACGTTGAACATTTATAATGAGAGGTTTTCCTTTAGAGGCTGTAAAAGTGGGAGAGAAATCTGAAATTCTTTATAGTGTACTCAACCAAGAAAAATTGGTGAACAGTGTTTGAAAATCCTTGGAATGTGGGAGACACTAGAAAAGAATCAGGTTTTGTGGTTCAGGATTTTTAAGATACTGGACAATGAAAGCCAAAGATACTTAAAGAAAGAAACAGAATCTGCATATTGGGGTGGGGGATAAACAGGATAAACAGGCTAAAGAGTAGTTGGCTCTTTGTTTTATAAACACAAAGTTGTTACATAACTCTGTCTAATGAAAGCAAGCCAAATCTGATATTGACACAGTAGCCAGAAAATTTAGACTGTAATGTTCACCTGATCAGAGCATATTGAGGTGAAAAACATTTTCAACAAGGTAAATGTTAATATTTTATTTTATAAACCAAGTTTTAAAAACTTTCTTTTGCTCTTCAATAAAAATTTTCTGAGATGATTTTCAATATCAAATAATGCTATTACTTCTTTAAAAATGTTCAGATATTTGATAATAGTAAATATATTGATGACTTCTCTGAATCCTAAATGTTTATTTGCTAATTTAGTTTTAAAATATTGTAAGTACAGTTTGTAGCAAGGGAAATAGGAGTGTTTTATCTGTAACTAAAAAGTACTTTAATCAGTGACTGTAGTGGCTTTTAATACAGTATACTTGATAGGCTTATTTGGACCCAAAGTCATTAACTTGGGGGCCATGATTTCAAACTGCACTGTTTGGCAGAACATCTGACAGTGTACAGCCTGTCGTTTAGAAATTACTCGCCCAGTCAGGGATGAGCATATGGCCAGATATATAGCATTTGTTTTGTCTCGGCCAGGTTGGCCCATTCCTTCAGAGTCATATAAGTGATAGCCAAGATTCAATGTTTCATTATTCGTAAAGGGTATGATATGCTGGAAAAATTTTTAAATGGCTTAGTAAAATCTTTATACCAAACTAACTTAATTTTCAACTGGTAACGATCAAGTGCAGCCAAATCTGCAAAACGCCTAGAGATGGACATGCTTTGTGAAAAGAATTTGTAGCAACAAATCCAAGAGACTGTAAAAGCCAACAAACAGAACTACCTTTCGCTGCACTAAAACAACATGAAAACTCCAGCTTGTTGGATGTTCTGTCTTCTGCATGTAATTGGCCAAACTGCTTGAAGAGAAAAAAAAAAAAGAGTTGCTATACTGGAAGTCATTTTATTTCCTTTTAGTTCTGCTTCAAAGATACACACTGATGAAAGGTACTCTAAAAGCAAGGTGGTTAATTACGGGGGTTGTTCTGCCCTGTGCTCAAATTTAAACTGCAATTACTCTAAAAGCAAGATGGGTATTTACTTCAGCTGCCCAGTTTTAAAGCGGGATAACAAGCAGCTTTTATGAGTATTAAATGGCTTGTGACTTCTGTGGGTTTTCTTTTTCTGAGAAAAGAAGGTAAGATTTATAACGTTGAAAATCTAAACCTGCAGGTTAAACTGACAGATTGCTACTAAACCGTAAGTTTTCAAATGTCCTTTGGCTTAAATTTTCCATTGTGTAACCTTGACTTCAATGCCACTCTGAGCTAAAAAACATGATTGTTTTGTAAATAAGAATATATGGTTGTGGAGAATCAATTCACATTGATATGACAGATTCTATGGTGCTCTGCAGGTAGCACATTAAGGATGCAGGGGAACTTTCCTTAATCTGATTGTAGTCACTGTGAGATATTTTTTAAAGAATTTAAGGATTGTAAATATTTTCTTTACGGCATATAAGCTGAATATCTAACAAAAAGTAACACTGTTAGGAAAACCATGCTTCTTTTTGTCTCTCATCTCTTTCTTCATGACAACTCAGCCATGACTAATGGAGCATATGATTTTAAGACCTTACTAAGCTTTATTTGATGGTCGTACAACATCTTATACTCCTTGCATCTGAACTACTATTTTACTATAATTTGCTATTAATTGTAGCCATATATAGTTACTTTTTTCCTATGTTTATTAAAGCATCTTCCTAATTACTTTCGTACTGATCTTCTCTTTATTGTGTACAATGAGGAATATCATGTCAGCAGATTGAACTGGGTCCTGACACAATATTTGCATAGCAAGTTGTGAAATTTAAAACTTTATTTGTTATGATTGATTGTCCACACTTATAGCAATAAAAATAAAGCAGGCTAAACTTATATTTCATAAACTTATAGTTTGTGTCGCACACATATTTTAATGATCTACTGTTTTAGTATGCATGTTGGGGTACTCATTTCATGGCAACATTAGTAAATGTCTGATATGCTATTTTATGTTTTCACTTTTGCAAGTTCATAACATAAATGAAGATATTAATAAACATACATGGTAGAATTGTACTTGTTCAAAATTCACAATTGTAATTTGACAGTAATAAATGAGCATCCTCATAATATGGATATCTTATATTCTTTAGTTTAATATCATAATTTATTATGGTTTATAAACTGTTATGTATTATGCATAAAAATAGCATATTATGTAACTATATAAGAATATTTGGTACAAATAAATTAAGGACAGTAAAACTCTTGAAAATGAAAGGCATGTTAAAACATTATTTTCCAAATTGTTCTTTTGAAAGCAGACATTATATTGGTGCATATATATGCAATGAAGATTTGTTCTTTATTGAACTAACAATCAATGAATTCATGATAATAATAAAGAAAAATGTGTGACTTATTCCTTAGAGAAGATATTCAGTATGTGTGTATGATTACTATATCTACATAACAGAAAATGTCAGGGCAAAATGACTGTATTTAGGAACATAGGTATATTCTGTAATTTCTGAATATTATGTGAACCATAGAACATATCTCACTAATTTTGTAGGATAGAAAGTTACTAAATATCTTCTCTAATTACAAGTACAATAGTAACATGCAAATTAAATATTTTGTTATTTCTCAAAAGCGTGAAACTTTATTAAAGTAGTAAATTACCTATAACTGAAGAGTAAAAAGCAGAAACAAACTTAGAAACCTACAGATTCCAAAGCTCTCAGCTTATGGTAAGTTGAAAATCAAGGGGGAAAATAAATAGTAAAGGACACAATTTAAAATTTCTAATAAAAATGAATTCATGAAGTCCTCAAAGGTAAAATAAGTGCCAAGTAAAGCTAAAGGGAGAGATGAAACATTGAAAGTATCTGGTCATCAGTGCTACCGTAATCAAGAGAATATGAAACTGAGAACCTTAAATTCTCTCTACCTGGTGTGGGAGCACATACCTGTACTTAAAGAACTCAGGCTGAGGCAGGTGCATTACTGAGTTTGTGACCAACCTGGTCTACATAGAGAAACCCTGTCTCTAAAAGCAAAATAAGTTGGAATTATATTCATTCATAGAAAACCAAAACATTTCTTTGAAACGCTAAGGATGTTATATATTTACTAAGAAGGCTCATCAACTCTGCAATCATATTTGTCTATCCCTCTAATATCTATCAAAACTATATTCATTTTATATATACATAATTATGTGATGCATAGACATATATAAATGCATTATTTATTCTGAAATATTTTTTGAAAAATCCAATTACGTAAGTTAAATGGTAGTATTTATTATTAGTTGAACTTTTCTAGCAATGAGATTTACTCTTCATTGAGCTAATAATAATTAATTGCTGTCAGAATAAAGAAAAATGTATGTCTTATTTCCTACACAAAGAAAAGATTTTTTCCATAATATTTAAAAGTTCTTGCCTCAGAGTAATCATTGATAGTAAGTTCTATGCACAATTTAGAGAACTTTCAAGCACCTGACAATCATCACAATTGATGAATAGCTTTTAATACATTTTTCATAAAGTTCAGGAACTAGGCAAATGTATTTGTACTCACCTTTATTTATTGATTGATTTTACATTTCTCTACAAAGCCAAGTCAGTGAAACAAGGAAAAGCCAAGGGAGAAAGAGAGAAGTGAGAGAAATGAGGGGGGGGATAAGAAAAGGAGGGGGAGAGGTAAAGAGGGAGGAAGATGGGGTGAGATGGAGGAGGGTAGAGAGGGGAGAAGAAAAAACTGGGATGAAGAAAGATAATTCATTTCTCATTTTCAGGCATCAGGTTGAATATAGAAAATATTAGAAATCAGAAAGCAAACAATCATAATTCACAGTTCATACTAAATCTGTATAGAATTCCATTGAACTTCATGGGTTGGGGAAGTGACCAAGTGAGTAAAGTTATTGTCCAGCAGGCATAAGAATATGCAAACAAATATCCAGTACCCATAGAGTGCCCGCTGACATGGTGGGGAACAAATCACAATTCTATTGCCAAAGACAATAGAGACAGAGAGAGGCAAATATGAAGTAAACTATCTTGCAGGCTTAGTCATATTGGTGAGTTCTAGGTTTAACTGATACAGCTTCCCTCAATGAATAAATGGATAGTGATCAAAGAAGACTTGGATTCCCAAGTACATATGTGTAAATGTGCCAGCACAATCACACGTACCTGCACACACATATATACACATATATACTACAATATCCACATGCAAAAATTGCAAGGAAATTTGAATAGAGACTAAACTCTTTATAATATCATGAAAATGATGTTTCTAAAAATAGATACACAGAAAGTTACTTCTATGCTCTAACTGATAACTTTTTAAAATAACTGGAAGTTAAAGAAGACATACAAACTGAGGGCTATTCTAGTATCATTGAATGAGAATAAAACACCTAAATTATTTTTAAGTTATTCTACAAACAATATCATCTTGATCATAATTAGTACTAATTTCATATAAATGAAAATTACAAATAATAGCCAAAACATTTGTAATCATTTTGCACTTATTACTAAGATTGTTTGAAAGGTTTATTAGTTCAGTAGGTGACTATTATATATATAGACATTTTAATGCAATCATTAGATAAATAGAATTAAGTTTTAGAAAATTTAGGATATTTATAAAGAACATTTGTAATGATATTGCTAAGATGATGTGTACCATCACAGGAAAATAAAATTTTTTTTGCAGGCATTACAGAATGCACAGCACTGAATATCAGTGGAATTGCAGAGTAAAATTTAATAGAAAGTTAGTCAGTAAATGAAAAGTTCAGGAATTTTGATTGGTAGTAAGCTATTTATCTGGAAGTCACAAGTCCTTGGCTAGATATCTCTCATTCACAAAAATTAATAAATTATCAGGTAAGAAATATGTGTTTATGCATGTATGTTTGTATTTCTGTCTCTATCTATCATCTATCTATCTATCTATCTATCTATCTATCATCTATCTATCTCTGTGCACTCACATATGTCAAACTGATTTTAACATCAGGTGTCCTCTATTAGTCTCCATTTTGGTATTTTGTTTTGTTTAGTTTTGTGACAAGATCTCTATATAAAACTGGAACTCATGAGTCCAGTTATCCTGGCTAGCAAAAATGTTCTGGAATCTATAAGTGCTAGGGTTTCAAAAGCATCTTGAAAACATCACATTGGCTTTTAAATGTAGGTTCTGAAGACCAGAAACTCAGTTCATCATGCTTACCTAAAATTTTAGTTTGGTTTCTATTGCTGTTATAAAAATCATGATCAAAACTTTTAGGGAGGACAGACTGTATTTCTCAGACAGGTACTCATGGCTCCAGAAGTTTTGTGTAACACTACTGACTAGCTAGGCAAGGATAGCACATTGATGTAGGCTGTTAAAGGAGTAAACAATCCCTTTGTGATTACATTTTATTGTTATTGCTCTATAGGTACTGTAAACCTGGTTAAAAGCTTGAGTCTGGGGAGGTCTTAGGACCTATGGAGCTACTACTTTCATTATGTCAAATGGATAAGATAGAAGCATAATATTGCCTTTTTTCTCACATAACTATTTTTGTATTTTTATGTTAGTCCTATTGCCAATCTTGGCCAGAGAATATATTCTATTTTTCAGTGGTCAGTGACAACTGCAGAGACATATAACTGGTGCTTACCAGCAAGTGGCTATTGGATTCTCAACTGTAAATGGGACAGCTGTCACTCTCATCAAGGCCTAGGGGGTATTATGGAAAATGAGGTAGAAAGGATGAAAGAGCCAGAGGAATTGGGATAGGAAGTTTGATATGCTGACTTTTGAGAACCACAAGGCTGCTACATTCTCTTTTTTTTTTAACATTTTTTAAAAATATTTATTTATTTATTATGTATACAATACTCTGTCTACATGTATGCCTGCAGGCCAGAAGAGGGCACCAGACCTTATTACAGATGGTTGTGAGCCACCATGTGGTTGCTGGGAATTGAACTGAGGACCTTTGGAAGAGAAGGCAATGCTCTTAACCACTGAGCCATCTCTCCAGCCCCTGAGACTGCTACATTCTTGAGTTTAATTATCTATAATTGCTTCCCAATATGTGCACAAGATTAGGGCTGTCAATATCATGTCACAGGATGGAGAGGAGCTCATGGGTCAATATTCCTACCTGAGAATAGGTGTAACAGGAGACTGCTCTTTCGTTTCTGGTCTTCTAGACCCAAATAATCACACAGAAACTGTATTAATTACAACACTGCTTGGCCAAAAGCTTAGGCATATTCCTGGCTAACTCTTATATCTTAAATTAACCCATATCTATTAATCAATGTATCACCACAAGGCTATGGCATATTGGTAATGTTTGGGCATTTGTCTCCTTTGGCAGCTACATGGTATCTCTCTGACTCCACCTACTTTCTCTATATATCTCTGTTCAGATTGTCCAGCTGGCTTAACTTTGATAAGCCATTGACTAAAACAGCTTTACTCATTAGCAGATAAAAGCAACACATATACAAAAGGATATCCCACATCAGATATAAGGGGAAGGGAGAGGCCCATGTTCTTAAAAGAGTATACTTCTTTAAATATTTTTTCCTTTCTTTCCTTTATGCTTTTTTGATTCTCTGTAGCTTTGAGGCTGTCCTGGAACCAGCTCTTGAAGACCATGTTGACGTTGAACACACAGAGATCTGTCTCTGCCTCCTGAGTACTGGGATTAAAGTTATGTGCCTCTGCCTCCCAACTTCTAAAAATCTTAATGAAGCTCACTAGGTCTCTCTCTCTCTCTCTCTCTCTCTCTCTCTCTCTCTCTCTCTCTCTCTCACACACACACACACACACACACACACTAAAGTGGAAAGGGATCAGTTAGGAAGAGGAAAATAATTAAAAGTGGTAGGAAAAGAGGGGTAAAAATGGGTTGTGTGTGATATATTAGAAATGCATTTTGTATATTTGAAAAAATTTAATATAAAACCTGCTATTATGTGTAGTTAATACATGTTAATTTCATAAAAACATTATAATGCTGGTGAGGTTGCTCATCAGGAAGAGTTAAATGCTACTATTTCAAGCTTGACAACCTGAGTTTGATCCTCTACAACCAAAATGGTAGAATGAGAAAAACAACTCTTTCAAGTGGTCTTCTGGCTTCCACAAAAAAATGAAGGATTACACACATATACACTCACACACATATGCACACTACTTAAAAATATAGTAGCAGTCTAAAAGGCATTAATATTTTCATTCAAATGTGTTTGAAAATCTCTCATTATGGAAAGATGTCATTCTTAATACTGGCAATAACAATCATATTTTGAGTAAAACAAAGTTTTAGAAAGAAGGAGAAGCTCAGGAGAGGTCATGGATGAAATGTAAATTGTGTATTCAAGTGCATGGAGCAGAAGGGAGCTTATGGGAAGCTAAATTTAGAAACTCATTGCTTTATTCCCCATGGTGCTAACAATCAAGCCCTCCATGAAACTTCTGTTTTATTTTTATAAATCCAAATTTTATTTTTTATCACTAGCCTAAAATACACTTGAATTCAGTGTTGAGAGTTCATAGGTTATGATGTTTTTGTAAACAGTCCTTATATGTCCCAATGAATAAAGCTAAAAATAGGTGATGGCAGAAATGAATAGTATTCACGGAGTGATAAAAAGAAGACAGAGACAACCATACAGGAGAATATGTTTTTCTTTTCTGCATCCTTTGAAATGTAGCAAAGAAAAAAAAAGCCTCACATAACGGCTGAAAATAAAACACCATACTGTGGATTACTCAGAAAGTCTATATTAGAATTTGAAGACATAACTGAAGTCAACCATACAAGTACCAAACAAAATACTGGTTTTAGCCTTCAAAAGAGGGCTAAAGGTGCAGGACATATACATTAATCAGCTTCTTAGAATTAGTTATCTGGCTCTATACAAACATCAGAATAGCGAAGTAAAATCAACAATGATACAAATTGCTGGCAAACACACCAAAGCCAAAAGTCTCTCACCCATTGAAACTCTGCTGCAGAAATTCAAATTGGTACAATGATTTTAGAAAAATATTGACTTTTGTGTGAATATAGAAGTTTATGGATTACAGCCTACAAATCCAACTTCTGGATATATTACCTCTTATCAGAGGCTGTGCAAGTTCCAACAGATAACAACTAGTGTTCAGATCTCAACCCATCGGAGGAATGATTGTCTGATAAAGGTTAATTCTGTTTGGGAAAAGCTCACAATTGAGTCTGGGAAATGTTGTTTACATTTGCTAAAGCATCTTAGTGTCTCCTAATACCTGCATTGTAGTGTATAATCTCATGATTACATCTCAATCTTATGGGCACGTATATCTGTGGGTGGCCAAGAAGATGGCTTTTAATTTACCTGCATAATTTTGATGTATAAGAATTAAACCAGAACATGCTTCATAACTAGATATATAAAAGTGAGCTAATTATGTACAGTTAGTGTGATCAAAAGGAACAAAGCAGACATTTACGTGTCTGTGGTCATCATGGAACAATATATCTAGTTATGAAGCATGTACTTGTTTACAGAGGCATACACAAAAATGAAACAACACAAATTTGCTCTGTTTATACTAAGTTCATGCAGTGGTCTTTGGTACATTATTAAATCTATTATTTATTATGAATTAGTAGAAAAGTGTATTAAAATTGGCCAGCTGCTATGACTACTGAGAATAGGAGAAAAGACTTTCTTCAGGGTGATCCCCATTATATTTTATCTAATGCAGAGAATTCAGCCTTGATATCATATATATATATATATATATATATATATATATACATACATACATACATACATACATACACACATATATATCCAAAACAAAATCAGCAGATCATTTACAATTTGTCTGGACTTATACATATACATGTACATATATGTATATATGTACATAGCAATAATAATCAATGAAAAAGATGTTATCAACTTGAGAGTCAGAGGTGAGGCATGGGAGAAGTTTAAAGGAGATTAACTAGGAGTGACTGTAGGGAAGAAAATGAAAGGGCAAGAAGTTTCTTTCTATTTCAATTAAAAATGTATTTTAAAAATCAGATAAGTTAGTTGAGAAGAGTGAAACTATCCATAATGGTTGGAACATTAGGAATATCCTTTGGATGGTCTATTCCTGGGTGGTGCCTGGGTGGTCTCAGTTTCTGGTTTTTCTTGCATCCAGGTATTGCCTTAGGGAAAACTACTGCGACTTAGGCCTTTATTAAGCTTTTCATGGCTGGGTCCTATACTTTCCCCTTCACAAACAGGGCCCAATTATGGGTCCTGCTTGACCATGGGTTTAAGAATATATTATTGATACCTAAGAACTATCAGCTAACAGATTTTTTTTCCAGGGCAGTGGCCAGCCAACCAGGTCCTGGAGCTCTGATCTTTTGAGTACAAACAAATTGTAACTATAATCCTAGATGTCTTCTTTGGTTCTGTGGTTCTGCATAGAGAACCAAAGTTTCTTTTTATTGTAGGACTATTTTAGTTAATAAATCCATTAGTTGACAACTCTAGGCCTCTTTTTTTTCTGGCATATCAATAGGAATATAGGTACTCATTTTGTCTCCCATGCCAGGGAGTTCCCTCTTGTCTCAGCCTTTCAACTTATTTTGGGTAGGGAGCATAGGATGATATATTCCTTTCTGCTACTACTTCAAGCTGCCAATGGGGCATTGTCATCAGGGCCCAATTACGCTGAAAAACTAGCCAAAGGTAAGAAGAAATTCAGGCAATGGGGCACTCATCAGAATTGTCTTGTTCACAGACTCTGTTGAAGAGACAGGGAGCATTTACATCAGCTTGACTGAGTCACATCAGCTTTCAGGAAGTCCAGGGCTCACAGTCATTCAGAACAGGTTGTAGTCAGCATCTGATGCTTAGATGTGTCTGTTAGCCAAGTGAAAACCTATTGAGATAAGTTTAAATGGGGAACAGATGTTAAAATTTATGTACTTAAAGAAAAGTACTATATTTGAAGCTTTCAGGCTCATATTGAAATCCATATGAGATAAAAGCAGATAATGGGTATCTGTAAACAGCAGGCATGGAATCATAACTTTGAGTGCTAAAAATAAACCACAGATTTTGGTTAGAAACATGTATATTTTTCTGCTGTACAGAGATCCAGATATGTATTGGACAGAGATGTCTTTGACCTCATGAAAAACACCTTTAAGTTCATATTTAAATGGCAATCAGAATAAATCTAAAATTTTGAGCTTGTGGCCCAAACAGTAAGTAGTCATTGCTTTATCAGCTTATCAGAACTATACCATAGAATGGGAAAAAATCAGAAACACGTTCCATATATTAACCTGTATTTAGATCTTAAATCACCTTTTAGACCCTCAAAGCTTATAATCTTTTATATCCTCAGACCTTTATATATATTAAAACATTTTTTTAAAATCAAGAGACTTAGTAGTTTTAGAAAAAGCAAGACATATATATACATACATACATATATATATATGTGTATATATATATATATATATATATATATATATATGAGAGAGAGAGAGAGGAGAGAGAGAATTAGCTGGCTATAGCTTTGTGGAAGGATCTGGATATCTTTTGTTGCTAAACTGACATTATAGCTGGCTTAGTCATCAATACTATTAGAGATCCCAGAATAATAAAGAAAGTATACCTAAGTACAGGCCAAGTAGTTTCCAAATCTTTTAAAAATGATAGGAACTAGAGTCCATATACAGTTAGTCATACCTGGGTCTCCATAGCATTGGAGGCAGAAGTATCCAGAACAGCAGTCTTACAGTCTTAACCAGGCCCACAAGGTGAATATTTTTTTTTCCTGTGGAAGAGAAACATGAAAAAGACTGACCTTATTTTGTCTAGGAAAAAGTAATGCAATCAATTCTCCAAAGTCCTGCTGTGAGTCCATAATCTGAATCGGGCTCTGACAACAGGGGTTGCACGGGAGAATCTCGTCCAGTTGTCAACATCATCATAATCCAGGTAGAGACATCATGGTGTTCCATATTCTGGGTTACTGCTAGAATCTCGGAGTCTGTGTCTAATATAATAAGCTTTCTAATCATTATTTTATGTGCCATATTCTGCAGATCTCGTAAGTGTGAGGGCTGGTTAGGTATATCTGATTGGACAAACTTTGTTTCTAGTTACTTGTTTTAAGTTTGACTTTCAAAACATACAGGGAACTAAATAAGGCTTATTCTTGTAATAATTATTATATCAACACTTTAAGAATGACTGACTAACTTGTATTTCCTAACAGTCTATAATAAGTAAGCAGCTTTTATTAGACTAGAACTTTACTTTCTGTCAGGTTTATCCTTAAACAATAATGGTTTTGAATTGAAGTTAATAAGGAGTCATTCCGAGGGTAAAAATAGAACAAGTTTGTATCCAGCTGGTAATGCCGTCCCCTGTGAAGTCAAGGAAAAGGTCTCAGGGCAAAAGAGGAACAGGAGGGAGCTTTATTCAAATATCCTTGAGAAAAGGACTTTGTAGTTTTCTCTGTTAAGTATGAGCCTTCGTAAACAAAAATTTTCCAACTGAAGTTCCTTTTAATATCAATACAAAAACTTATGACTCAGTTTATCCAAATAACTTAACCCCAACAGAGTTAGCAAGACAAGTATGCTAAGCCCGAAGAGACCTTGAACAAGGAAATACATTTTAAAATATTAGTTAATATTTTTAATGCTATAACTTTTTAATATAGTTCCCCATGTTATAGTGATCTCATTATAATTTTTTTCCAATTGTTATTTTACAATTGCAGTTTTGCCTACGTTGTAATCTCAGTTCAAATATCTGACATTCAGGTGGTCCTAGGCTACTCCTATACAACCCTCAAAGGATTGAGACTCATAGGCTTGAGTGTTGTTCCAAGGCCTGTTTAAACTGCCTGGTCATTGTCTTCTGCATTATAAGAAATGAACATTTCCATTTCTGGTTAACTTTTGGTGCTCATGGCTATGACCCTAATTTTTGGCTTTTTAATTTAAGCTCAAATATTAACAATAAACATTTTACAAACACAGATGCCCCACAGCCTTATAAATTTAAGTATTTTAAAAACATTTTTTTAAAAAATTAAATATCTTAAATGTATTCCTGCAATATCAAAAATAAAGTACCTCTCTGGCTCCGTCTATGAAAATATATACATAGTCTGTCTTTTAGATCCAGCCTACTCTAATCACTATAGCCGGTACCTCTGGTGACTATCACCTGGCAGTGGCATTTCTAAGACTGTTAATGTCCATTCTTGCAACTGCACATTTTTGGGGACTCTAGTCCTGCCAGACATTTGTAAACCTAAGCTATTTTCTGTGATCCCTGTATGTCTTTATGATCATTATCACCCAGGTGACTCTTAAATTAACAAAGTCTAGCTGGCAGAGCAAGGTACATTTTTGTGTATAAAAACACTGAGGTTTGGACATAATATTTAAATCATATCTATATGTTTATAAATCTATATATGTGTGTATATTCAATTTAAGTATATATATCCTACATATATTTTAAAACTATATATATGTACATATATTTTTTTAAAAACATATATTTAAAAACAAAACCCCCAAAAGTTACATTAATTAGCAGGATTTGAGGTGATGGGTTCAATCCTGATTAGCTGATATTTGTCTAGAGTTGTCCTGGTGTCCTGGTGGAAAGCGATGGGTGTGTGCTAGCAAGTGATACAATCTACAATGGCTGAAACATTAGCAATTTCCTTTGGATGCTCTGTTTTTGGGTGGTGCCTGGGTAGTCTCAGTTTCTGGTTTTTCTTGCAACCAGGTATTGCCTTAGGGAAAACTACTGTGACTCAGGCCTCTACTAAGTTTATCATGGCTTAATAATAATAATTTTAATATTTTATTATTTTTTACAAAGAAAAAGGCCTGTATGTTGTAATGGTCATTGTATGATTAAATGTTGGTACCCCAGAAAGAAGATGAAGGAAGAACGAAGTAAAGAAACATCATCTAGATAAAAGAACAAATGAATCTCAAGGGATGGCACTCCCCAAAATAAAGAGTTTAAAGTATACCCCACAAAGATGCTCAGTTGTATGAGAAAAACAACACACTAGTAACATCAGAATATTAATAGCATTTTAAAAGATTTTTTTCATGGTTATCTTTCTTTTGTTTATTATTTTGTCCTATTTTGGTTTGTTTCACTTTGTTTTGTTGTTATTCTTTCTGTTTGTTTTTGCTATATCTTACATTATTTTATTATTACTTTTTTATTTTATTTTGTTTTGAGGGTGAGCAAGGTTGTGGATTTGGACATGCCAATGTGGGTGCTAAAGCCAATCACTCCTCCTCAACAGAGCCATCTATCCAGAAATAGTGAAATACATTTCAAAGGAGGAAGAAAACAAAAATTATTGTAAATGAAAACTTTAATTATTAAATTAGTATGAGCTGAAAACGTGAATAGAAGAGTTCAACAGCAGTCTGGACCAAACAAAAGAAATCAGTTAGCTAAAATATGAACATTTATATTATCTAGTCAACAGAACTAAAAGAAAAAAAATATAAAGAAATTGAAAATGAAAGAAAAACAGTGGTACACTCTCAAACAGAACACTCTGTAATTATAGAATTTAGAAGCCTTTTGAAATAACAATGAAACTTTTCAAATAGCATAAAGAAATATCAGATTTTGTAAAGCAAACTGAACTTACAAGTAAGATGCTAATGAATAGTGGTGTAATGATTTACAGATAAATTTAATACTCAAAAAACAGAGAATGTTTGTAATCTGCTGGCATGGTCAGTCACTGGTTACCTGGGTACCTTGTCCCTTTAAGAGACAACCTCTCCTTTCAGCCAAGGCAAGTGAATCTCTCTCTCTCTCTCTCTCTCTCTCTCTCTCTCTCTCTCTCTCTCTCTCTCTCTCTCTCTCTCTGTCTCTCTCTTTTTCTTTCTCCCTCTCTGTCTTCCCTTCTGGAGAGGCAGCTTCTGTCTCTCTCTTTTCCCTGCCTTCTCCCCTTCCCCCTTCCCTTCCCACTCAATAATCCACTAAATAAACTCTATACCCCAGCTCTCTCTGCATGTATTTACCTATCTGACAGTCTCCTGCCAACCTCAGCCTATATGCCACCACCCCTCGTGGGGCCATTATGAATGATAGCAATGTTAAAGCCACAAGAAACCCTGAATAGGGAACTAAAAAGACTGTTGATTGATTTGTGAGAAAAAAGCTTGGTGTTCCGGAGGGAATGAAATGACCTTTGATCTTTGAGAAGAAAAACGAATAAATCTGATATGTCCGAATTGCACTTGGGGAAAAATTATCATTAAATAAAAAATAGAACATTATATTGCTAGCTAAGAGTGCTAAGAGTGTTCAGAATCTAAATTAAAAACAAAAGAAAATGGATGGCAGCACAAAAGCTTGTTAACTTAGAAAACTCCTTAGTAAACAGTAAGTGCAGACCCTGTGATACTGTGTCAATGGTAAGCCAAAAATCTGTAATTGATGTTAAAATATGAAATTAAACAAATAGGTATGTGTTGGGGGACCCTACAATGTCACAGTCTGCAGGGAAGCAATCCACTTAAGGAATTAAACTTGGGTCAGCACCACTGTAGCACGTGCTGAGTCAAAAACTTCCTGAGTCTGACCTGGTGATTTATTTTTCTTACACACTTAAATACAGTAAAATTTAGGAGAAATGTCTCCATGTGACAATTATTCCAACAAAGTTTTAGGGATGGCTGCAAAGAAACTCCCTTGCAAAGTACATCTCCAGTAAAGGCCCTGTGACCTTTACCATAAGAATGAGTTCTGTTTACAGAACTGTTTAATAAACAGTGCTCAGGGTAAGGGCTTGGGGAGGAAGGATTTGTGATAAGCATAAGGATGAATTGATTCTATTGATGGAGGATGCAAATTGCATGCGACCTCTTTCCTAAGCATGGTTTCTATTCACTGACAGGCAAAGCCCAGGATTAGGGCCTAAACAATGTGCAGGATTTGAGAGATTTCCAGAAGCCTGGCTCCATAGAAAGCAAAAAGATCACCAGGTAATTAGAAAACATCTACTCCATCAGTCATCTTCCCTTGAAGAGAAAAAGCCTACATGTTTGTTATTCTGATTCTGCTAATGCTTTCTGTAATTGTGCTTTCTACATGTAAGTATAAAATGTTATTAAAAATATAGATAAATCACTTTAGAAATGTGTTCATAGTACAATGATGTGATTAATTTATTTCAAGACAAAGTATGCAAGGGAATAAAAAGATATAATTGAAGGTCATTCATTATCAACTTAAATTAGACTTTTGCAAGATACCATGTGTGAGTACACATCTCATGGAAAGTACAAAGAAAACAGCTTCCAGACTGTTTTCCAGAACCTTGGTATTTGCACTTGTTCTTTGTAGATAGGATGAGACTTACGTTCCTATTGTGCAGACTGTTTTCCTAAACAACAGATCACAAAGACCTTCTGGAAATCGGGCCAACCAGGCTTGGGAAACAAGGTTCTTCGAAATTTGCCGGCTACAGTGATGTTAAAAAAGCTCTACACAATCTGTTTTGCTAGGAGTTAATCACAAAAGTTCTGCTTTTTCTAAGCTGTGTTTCCTTTCAAAGGTCATGAAGGACCTATACAGGAATCCTCATGCTGTAGCTTAGTTGCTACTTTTCTCCTCTCAAGGGGAACACGTGGGCCTGGCCATAATTAAATTTTCCTTGGAGTACTGCTGTCTCTGAGAGCGTTTGAGTCTCAACTCCAGCGCTATAATATAAGTAGAGGATAAACCAAACAATATCAAATGGGGGAAAATCATGTCACTACAAAATATTAAGCACAATGAAAGTGTGAAGGAAGATAAAAAGGACAACAGAATAGCTGACAAGACAGCAAGAGCACAACTGATGAGAGTTATTTTGTTACATCTGCTAGTTGTTCATTCCTTTGTTTCTGTGTTGTCTTGGGTGGATTTCTTTTTTCTCCAAGAGTTTAATGTTTTTTCGTTTATTCCTACTTGATAGTACAAAACACTTTACAGAAGGCTCATAAATTTATTTTTTCCTCCAAAAGCATAGTACCTTCTTTTTTACTTTTTAAAAATTTTGTTTTCTTTTTTGACACCATCTTGTTCTCAATATTTATTACCTGACCGTGGGTCTTTGCGAAGAGTTGTCCTCAATGTCTTTACCCCATTCGTTATAAGAAGTCTATCATTGTTCTCCTTGTTCAGCTCATGTTTAGGTAGTCATTGGTGAGATTTTTATGGGTGTAGTGCCCGACATCCCTAAGGAACAGTAAACTCCCTGTTCCACTGGCTCTGACAATTGCTCTATTCCTCCTTTCGCAAGGACGTCTGAGCCTCATGTTCAGGAATGGTATGATGTATGTATCAGTTGAGACTGTGCTCTAAAAACTCTCCTTATGATACACTGAAGTTTTCTGTAACGTTCTCAGTCTGTTACAAAGAGAAGTTGCCATAAAGAAGGATGAGGAGTACATTTATGTGTAGGTATAAAAAACAAATATTTAGCATGAATTGTTGGCTAAGTTTCAATACCAGAGGTTTCTCACTTGTTAGTTCAACTAGAGTGCTGTGGGTTACCACAAACATATGTGTGCCACTATTGCACCCTTAGAGCTATCTTGCCATACTGGTTGTTATGGTTTATAGGTGTCATAACTGGGCAGAAATGTTAGTTGCCTCCCTCTTTTGGAAATTTGCCTGACACATGCTAGTACCCAGAAAGCTAGTCATGAGGGAAGACCCATTCAGGCCAGATCAGCTCAGGGACTCCTGGCAAGTGCATGATGACTTTAGTAATAGAAACTTACCTATTGCTGGTGGTAGGGTGGAGGCTGATAATGTTTTGTGAATCTCCTGAGCAATCTTGACTAACAACTCAAAAAATAGCTTCTCATACATGTTTTAAGTGTAGACAGTAGCAGAATACCTTATTGCATTTTCAGACATCCTTACTCTTCCTTTTCTGTATTCATCTTCCAATTTCTAATTAGAGCCTCTCTCCCCATTTTTCCCATTTCCCTTATCAGATCACCTCTATCCTGCCATTCTTCTCTTTAGTGCTTCCCTTCATCCTTTGCAATAATCCATTTTATTTCCTGACTTTTGTAGTTATTCCAGGTTAGGTACTCACATCTGAAGATTATGAACTAGAAGTCTTATATTAAAGAGAACATGTGACATTTATATTTCTGGGGTCTGAGTTACCTCACTCCATGCTATCTTTTCTATTTCTATCCATTTACCTGCAAAATTCCCAATTTGTTTTTCTTTATAGATGAATAACTTTCCATAGTGTATATCCACTGTAATATCATTATCCATCTGATAGGTGAAAGATATTTAGATTGTTTTCATTTTCGACTTATTCTGAAGAAAGTAGCAGAAATAGCTGAACAAGTATCTGTGGAGCAGAATGTAGGAGTTCAGGGCATACGCTAAGGGGTGGTAGAGCTGGGTGATTTGGTAGGTATATTATTATCTGTTTGAAAATTTGCCATACTTTTTTTTCTTTTTTTTCTATTTTGGTTTTTTGAGACAGGTTTTCTCTGTGGCTTTGGAGACTGTCCTGGCACTAGCTCTTGGAGACTGGCGCAGGAGAATTGTCTGTATTCTGTCAATCATGTATTTTAATAAAATGCTGTTTGGCCAGGCAGGAAGTATTGGTGGGTCAACCAGATAGGAAGTAGAGGTAGGGAGATGAGAACAGGAGAATGCTGGAAAGGAGGAAGCCCATTCCTCCCATTCCAGCCCAGACCACCGAGAAGCAAGATGTAGCCTGCCCGGCTGAAAGGTACGGAGCCACACGGCTAACATAGTTAAGAATAATGGGTTAATATAAGCTACAAGAGCTAATAAAAAGATTGAGCTAATGAGCCAATCAGTTTATAATCTTATAGAGATCTCTGTGTGATTTTCTTTGGGGCTTGCCGGCTGTGGGGTACTGGGTGGGACAGAAACCCCAATGAGTAGCCCCTCTTGTTACAGTAGACCAGGCTGGCCTCAAACTCACAGAGATCTTCCTGCCTCTGCCTCCCAAGTGCTGGGATTTAAGGCGTGCACCAATACCGCTCAGCAAAATGTGTAGCCCAGGCTGGCCTTGAACTTGTGATCCTCCTGCTTCTGCCTCCTTCAGCAAATTCTACCAGCGTGCACCACCACACTGGCCCATACTTATTTACATACTGGCAGGATGAGTCTGCAATCTCACCAAAAGCAAATAAGGGTCTTCTTTTCCCATATTTTTTCCGTAATTTATTGTCAGTTGTTTTGGTGACCCTTGCCATTCTTATTGCAATAAGTTAAAGTATAATCTTACTTTGATTAGTATTTACCTACTTTATAAGAATGATGGACATTTTCTAAGTTATTTCTCAGCCATTTTTGTCTTATATTTTAAGAACTTTCAAAAAGACATTCTAAGTTCAGATCACAGACCCATTTGTGAATGGATTTTTATTAGTTTGTTTGTTAGATCATTTATATTTTGAGTTATCTATGTATTCTGGATATTAATCCTCTGTTGAATGTAGAGCTGTAAAATATTCTTTTTCATTCTGTGAAACTCCTTCATGTATTTTTTTTTATTATTTTTTGTTTGGTTGTTCTGATTGTTTCAGATGTTGTAAAATTTAATGATATTCTACTTGTCAATTGTCAGCCTTAATTATTTGGCAAGTAGAGTTTAATTCAGAAGAACTTTTCCTATACCAATATCATATAGGGCTCTGCACAAGTTCTTCTAGCAGTATCAGAGTTCAAGTTTCATCTTTAGATTTTTGATCCACTTGAAGTTAGTTTCTGTGCATGGCCATAGGCATGGTTTAATTTTATTCTTCTGCAATGGGCATCTGTTTTTTTCCAGCATAATTAAGTGATGGCGTTTTCTTTGTTCCCGTGTATTTGTTCCACTTCTTTGTTAGATATTAAATGGCTGATTCTGCGTATTCATGTTTGGTTCTTCCATTTGTTCCACTGGCCTAACTGTCTGCTTTTGTTCTTCTACCACATTGTTTTGATGACCATGACTCTGTAGACTCTATATATCTCTTGAGACTTGGTTTAGTAATCCCTTCAACTTTTTTTTTTTTTTTTTTTAAGATTGGTTTTGGCTATCCAAACGCTTTTGTAGTTCCACATGAATTTTAGGATACTTTTTTTGTTTTGTGCTAAAGGAGACTGAGATTTGATTGGGAATGCACTGGGTCTGTTCATGGCTTTGGTAGAATTGTTATTTTCATAATATTAATTTGAACAATCCATGGCCATGGTACTATCTTTCCATTTTCCAGTGTCTTCCTTTTTTACTTTCTTTTCAGTTTTCAAGGTTTACTTGTAGGGATGATTTAGTTCTTTTACTGGGTTTATTCTTTGATATTTAATTTTCTTTGAGGTAATTATAAATAGTAGTATTCCACAATTTCTTCCTCTATATGCTTATTGTTGGTGTAGCAAAAAGTATTTATTTGTGCAAGTTGATTCTATACCCTGCCACATTGCTGAACTTATCATTTCTACAAATTTTCTGGCAGTAGTTTTGTGATCTCATATTCTTAAAATTATCAATATTTCTAAAGTGTTAAAAATAAATCATGATGACTGAGGAAAGATGCTTAAAAGAAATCCCACACTAGCTCAGAATTGAGAAAAATAGATATTTATTTAGGGGTAAACTCACAAATCAGAATCCTCTGCTGGAATGAAGACCAGAAACTGAAATCTGCAACCATATCAAAGAGACTGAAATAAAGGCCAGATGTAAACTCCACACCAGCATATATAGCAAGGAGGCCATGTCCCAGTGGGTGGGAAACCACTAGCTGTAAGATTTCCTACAGCAGACAACTTTTCTCCATTTTTTAATCCATTAATTTTGTTCTAATTCTTTGTTTGTTTGTTTTTTTGTTTTTCAGAGACATAGTTTCTCTGCGTATCCCTGGCTATCCTGTAACTCACTTAATAGACCAGGCAGACTTTTAACTCAGAGATACACCTGATTCTGCCTCCCAAATGCTATGTTTAAAGGTGTATATTACCACAACCAGCTTATTCTAGTTCTGAATATGTCTTCCATTAACTTTGCCCTCTATTTCTTTTTCTACTTTTTGTTTTGTTTTGTTTGGTTTTGTTTTTTGTTTTTTCGAGACAGGGTTTCCCTGTAGTTTCTAGAGCCTGTCCTGGAACTAGCTCTTGTAGACCAGGCTGGCCTCGAACTCAGAGATCCGCCTGCCTCTGCCTCCCGAGTGCTGGGATTAAAGGCGTGCGCCACCACCGTCCCGGCTCTTTTTCTACTTTTAACACATATTCATCAAGTATCATTTCAACCTCTTTACTTTCAGTCTATTCTCATCCCACTTCTTACCATGAAAGCAAATATTTCTCTATTACATATTCTCTGCTAATATCCATGTACTTAAGTAAATTTCCTTATTTCAGCATTCAAAAACTCAAACCCCTTTAAAAGATACCCACAGAATTCAGTGTCTGCTAAAGTTAATATAATTTTTTTTTAAGAAAGAAAAGTAAAAATCAAACTTGTTTATTGTTGCTTTTTGCCATTTGGTAGCATTTTACACACAGGCTTCGATCTTCAGAATACCCTGGATTCAGTAGAAAAACCTTTTAAATGAAGTTTTGTACAATAGAAATTTCTCAGCAGTCAAAATTTGGACTGTAAAAAAAAATACATGCAAAACATGCCACAGAGCTAGGATATTGTTTGTGGACAATATTTTCTATTGTCTCCTGTTTAAAAAGTGAACAGTGCCTAGTGAAGTTAGGTGACTTTTACACCTTTTATGATGACTACTTTTGGTGGAGTTGAAATGCTGTTTTCATTCTGCATTTGTGTAGTTCGGTGCTTTGTTCAAAGTTAAGTGTTTTAAAGTTAATATAATTTTGATATTGATAGTTTAACATTATTTGAAATGTTGTTATTTAACTTCTCATTTTGAGTCATTAAGTATGTGTAATTGTCCAGACATTGCTATATATAACATGCCCCTCGAATCATTAATAATCTTTCTTTGTTAAATTAACCTTGAAATATTTTGTTGTTCAGTTGTTAAGCAGAAGCTGCAGATCAAACATGGAAAATTAGTCAACAACTCAAACTGCTGCACTTATATATTTTGATGGCCAAGGGATTCATTTTTATGATGTATTTCAGAGAACTTGGGCAAGTTATTTCATTTTACTGGTTCAGAAAACTGCACTATTTAAAGAAGAGGTTTCAGTAATTTCTATGCTGTCCAATTACTTTAAAACTCTATCCTTATAAGGCTTATCAGCTCTTTAATGTTTAATAATAGTGTTCATAGAGTATGTGATGGAAATAAATACTTTGAAAGTTTTAAAATATCTTTAAACAATGAAGGTCTTTGAAATTTTTAATAAATGATTTATCAATTATTTTATTGTGTTCAAAGTAAAATTAACTAGACTTAAGGGAGCTTTATCAAGTATTCTAACCATCATTGAGAAGATGAAATATATTAAATTTAAATGATTTCGTTCATCAAATGTTCTTATTTAAAACAGTTAATCTTCATCTAATCTCTTGAAAGCAGTAAGTTGGTAAACTATGTGTGAAAACCGTTAATTTAAAAAAATAACAAATCTAATATCTATAAATGTGGTATGTCTATTTTTTCACATTTCTGCTGTTATGGTAAAACATGATGACAAAAAGCAAATTATGGAAGAAAAAATTCATTCGGGCTTGTGGCTCCAAAGGGACATGACTTTATTGTGGAAGGGAGGCAGTAGGATTATGTCTGGTACAGCAGACATAATGGGAAGATGAGAGATCATATCATCAACCACAAACAAAAGCAGAGAAAGTGACCTGGAGGTAGGCCAAACCTATAAACTCTCAAAGCCCTCCCCCCACTGGTGAGTTACTCTTTCCAATGAGGCTGTATCTCTTACCAGCATTCCAAACTGTGTCACCAGCTGGGCACCAACTATTCAAATATTTGTGCCTGCTGGGGAACAGACTTTGTTTAAACCACCACAGTACTTAGCATCTTTGATTATAATATTAAAATAAGTGTTTCATGGATGTTGAATACCGTTTTATAATTACAGAAGAAACAGCTTTTCCAGTTCACTTAATTGTTTTTTTATCCTGACTCAAGTAATATTTTTATCTGCACTATACTGTCTGCATAGACTTGCCAGAAAGAAATTTCCACTTTTAATAAGCACTGTCATTGAATGAATCATACATTTTGATATCAGAAGATATTTCAGTCAGCATTGGTTTTCACCTGTTTCTCCCAATACTTGTGTTCTATGTGTGTTTCTGTATTTAATATTCAAATTCTGCTTTGCCCACAAATTCAACAGTGACCTAGTTGTTTCCTGACAGTTTTGGAAATAAAACTAATTGTAATTTGTATTAGTTGCATTTTTGTTGCTGTGATAAAATGCCATGACCAAAGGCTACTTAAGGAAGAATAATTGAGTTTGTGTGTGTGACATATATGGAGCTGCCTGTAGAATCCAGAAAAGGTCATTAGATCCTTGGAGTTTAATTTACCACTTGTGAGTCTAACAACTTCTGTTCTGGGAACCAAACTCCAGTCCTTTGGTAAGGCAGCAGGTACCCTTATCAACTAAGATATTATTTAAAATTTAAAATTTCAGAAAAAAATATATGATTGGCAGAAAAGAATTTTATGAAAGTCGATGTTATGGAATAAGCCCACAAGAGACCACCATGTGGACATTCTTGAAACCAAAAATAAAGTCTTTATTGTCCCCCTGAAGCTACATAGGGAGTTTGCCTAGATCATTCAGCCCCTTACAGTTCTTTTTCTTTTATGCGCAGAAACCACATTCTGATTGGCACAACTCAGTTAGCAAGAAGCAGAGCTACAAGAAGCCAAAAGGCAAGGTGAGCACATTTAGAGACTTTTTTACTCAGAAAATTTCTTTGAACTGTGGACTAGGTCATTGTTCCTGTTTTTGAAGACTGTGGGTCCTGCCTGCTGAGATTTAAGGTGGGAAAGGTGCCTCTTACATAGCTAGCACTAGTCATGCTAAGGTCTGGAGACCCTGGCCTCTCTTAGGACTGGATGGGGAGGGGGAAAAGTAGGAGGGAAGTGGGAGAAGAGGAAGAATGGGAATTTTGATTGATATTATTTATAAAGTAATAAAAATCTGCTGAAAAAACCCTATCTTTTCTCATATTTCATGCCATGTTTCTTGCTAGTTTCATAATGTCTCCCTCAATCAAGATATCTCTTTCTTTGTTCTCTGTCTCTATCCTTTCCCCATCTTGACCATCCCCTTCCCTCAAGTTCTCCTCCCCATTCCTTTTCTCCCCTAATTTTCCCCTTCTGACTTTCCTCCTCCTGTGACGCCCCATGCTTCCACATTTCTCAGGAGATCTTGTCCATTTCTCCTTCCCAAGAGGATATATGTATGTCTATTATAGGGATCTACTTGTAACTTAGCTTCTCTAGGGCAGTGTACTATAGGTTCCTTGTCCTTTGCTTTATAGCTATGATACATCTATGATTGGGTATATATCATGCTCATTTTCTGGGTCTGGGGTTACTTCATTCAGGATGGTATTTTTTCTAGTTCCATCCATTCGTATGCAAATTTCAAAATGTCATTGTTTTTTTACTACTGAGTAGTACTCTATTGTGTAAATGTATCACATTTTATTTATCCATTCTTTAGTTGGGGGGGCATCTAGGTTATTTTTAGAATCTGGCTATTACAAATACTCTTGCTATGATCATAGGTGAACAAATGTCCTTGTAGTTTCACTTGAGCATCCTTTGGGAATTTGCCCGGGTGGTTTTCCTGTGTCTTGCTGTAGGTTGATTCCCAATTTTCTGAGAAACTGCCATACTGATTTCCAGCGTGGTTGTATAAGTGTGCATTCCCACCAGCAAGGAAGGAGTGTGGCCCTTACTCCACATCCTCTCCAACATAAGCTATCATTGGTGTGTTTTTGCTCTTAACCATTCCGACAGGTGTAAGATAGTATCTCAGAGTCCATTTGATTTGCATTTCCCTGATATCTAAGGATATTGAACATTTCCTTAAGTGTCTTTTGGCCATTTGAGGTTCTTCTATTGAGAATTCTCTATTTAGATCTGTACCCCATTTTTAATTGCATTATTTTATATTTTGATGTGTAATTACTTTACAATTTAGAGATCACTTCTATGTCTGATATAGTTTGGTGAATTCTTTTCCCATTCAGTAGGATTCCTTTTTATCTTATTGACTGTGTTGTTTGCTTTATAGAAGCTTCTCAGTTTCAGGAGGTCCTATTTATTTATTGTTGCTCTCAGTGTCTATGCTACTGGCGTTACATTTAGGAAGTGGTCTCCTGTGTCCATGCTTTGAAGACTACTTCACATTTCGCATCTATCAGTTTCAGTATGGTAGGATTTATATTGAGGTCTTTTTGTACTTGAGTTTTGTGCATGGGGATACATATAAATCTATTTTTACTCTTCTACATGTTGACATCCAGTTATGCCAGCACCATTTGTTGAAGATGCTTTTTTCCCATTGTATACTTTTAGCTTCTTTGTCAAAATCAGGTATTCATAGGTATGTGGATTAATATCTGGGTCTTTGATTCAATTCCATTGGTCTACCTGTCTGTTTTCAAGCCAAAGCCAAGCAGTTTTCATTACTGTATCTTTATAATAGAGCTTGATGTCTGGGATGGTGATGCCTCTGGAAGTTTCTTTATTGTACAGGACTGTTTTGGCTATCCTAAGATTTTTGTTTTTGCATATGAAGTTAATTATTGTTCTATCAAGGTCTGTGAAGAATTGTGTTAGGATTTTCATAAAAACTGCATTGAATCTATACTTGGCTTTTGGTAGGATTGCCATTTTTATTATGTTGTTTCTACCTATCCAAGAGCATGGGAGAGCTTTCTGTTTTCTGGTATCTTCTTCAGTTTCTTTCGTCAACATTATAAGGATCCGTTCAACAGGTCTTTCACTTCTTCGGTTAGTTTTACCCCAAGATATTTTATGTTATTTGTGGCTATTTTGAAATGTGATGTTTTTCCAATTTCTTTCTCAGTTTCTTTATCATTTCTATATAGGAGGCTGACTGATTTTTTTTTTAGTTGAACTTGTGTCCTGCCACATTACTGAAGATGCCTATCAGCTGTAGGAGTTCCCTCGTAGAATTCTTGGGGTCACTTATGTATACTATCATATCATCTGCAAATAGTGAAAGTTTATCTTCTTCCTTCCAAATTTGTTTCCCCTTCATCTCATTTTGTTTTCTTATTGGTCCAACTAGAACTTCAAGAACTATGTTGACTAATTATTGAAACTAATGAGCAGGGAGAGTAGGTACAAGAAACGAATTTAGACTCACATGTCCATGTGAGAGTCAAAGATGACTTACCCAGGGTTTCAGCTACTTATTCTGTAGTAGTACCCTGTAGTCTCCTCAGACTAGCCTTCCAGTACTAAATACCATAAAGGATACAATGAATATAAATGGCAACCTATAGATATAAATGATCTGAAGGAAATTAAGCAAGCAATAGTATCTTATGGCTTACATTTACCATTTGTTAGGGAAATGGTAAAAACGTGAGCTTCAAGCAATAAGGCTACCCCACAAGATTGACTTCAATTAGTTTCAAGGTCCTTGAAGCAGAACCCAGCTGCTATGGAAGTGCTACTAGTGAAAAGAGGCAAAAATTTATAACATCAAGGAAAAGGAAAGGATTTGATGCTTCCTAAGATCAAATCTTGGTAAGGGCTATTACACAAATACAAAGGACCAGACCCTATATGCAGAACTCACCTTGTCCCTATGCCACACAGCAGCCTTAAATGCTTGAGAAAAGATTCAAGGACTAGGAAAAAAAATGAATCATATACTAGGATTAAACAGGGCCAGAGAGAACCCTTCTACGACTTTTTTTTTTTTTTAAAGATTAACTAGGGCTATGCAAAATGAAGTAACAAACCCAGAAACTAAACTAGTGCTTTTTAAATCTCTGGACTTTGAAAATGCCAACTTAGAATGCAAAAAATACCTGGGAATTTAAAGGTCAGAGAAGCACCAGTGCCTTAATGGTTCCTGCATACAATGAATCTTAAGACATTTGACTATACTATTGAGGCTTGGGTAGGAGAAGCAATTTCCAAAGGTATGAGGAGATACCAAAAAGACAAATGTTTTATTGGTGGTAGAATAGGACATCTGAGAAGGGATTATAAGAAAGGAATTCCTAGAAATAATGTTTCCTTTGGGAATGGCACAGTTAGAAGGTCTCAATCTTCCGACTAAGATGTGGCAAAGGCCAACATTGGACCAATGTAGATCAACAAAAGATAGACAAGGCAACCTGATACCATCAGGAAACTCCTTGGGGGGCTTCTTGTAAGCCCCCATGTCAAACGTGGTTCAGTCATTCCCAGTCTCTGTGGAGAACATGACTTATCAAGAAAATTAAAATATCTATTGCCAGGTATAAAAGACAAAAAACATACTAATGGATGACAGAATAGACATAGAGGATGAATAAAAAACTCCAGTAGGAAATAGAAAACATATTTTGGCAGACTTCTATAAATGGTCAACAACAAAAACTAAGAGCGCGTATAAATAATGCTGTGACGGAGGGATTATTGAACACAGGTGTGGCTGTGGTTATCATTATTTCAAAACATTGGCAACTGAATTGGCCAACATTGTTGACTTTATCCATGTTAAACTTGAGAAAGCTTGGAAAGGAAATATAAACACAAAAGAACAGTGTTAAGCGTGGCTTAATGCCATGGCTCCTTGAAGACAGGTTTTCCTGATTTAGTAGTAGAAAAAAAAAGCGCTGTTTTGAAATGGTGGCTTCCTGGGTCATGCTGATGCTAACTCTAATTCTTTGGGGCAGTCTGGCTACAGAGCATTTAAATGGGATTTGTGAACAAAGTCCTACAACTTGTTTAATAGCAACATAAATCTGCTGCATCCTTCATCTGGGCAGAGAGAATGGCTCTCAGAGGCAGTGAACAGTTGTACTGGGCAGAGTCAGAAGACAAAGCACCTTTAGTCCTATGCAAGCTGGTTTGCAATTTAAGAAGTACTCCTAGACAGAAAAGGATTTCAGATACACAATAGGACAGATTCAGACATAAAGGACCTCTAAATGAGATAAAATGTGTTTTAAAATATATACATAGACTTGGGACAGAGAAGAAAAAGAGTATAGTTACTGATTTATTAAAAAATAAATGATTTATTAAAAAAAACAAAGTCTTTAAAAAGATACATTACAGACAGTCATAGATTAAGGAGTAAAGATAATAAAATAAATATTAAAAAGTAATAGAGTAAATCAAATAAACCACGTGAAAATGAAATATACATAAAGAGTCTAGATTATGTATATTATTGTGTTTTCTTTAAATTTTGTAAGTGTGAAGGAGTTAAGTACAGAGAGGCATTTCATTGTACAGGCTGCTAAGCTAAACCATCATATATTATCTCAAAGGTGTCTTGACTTCAAAGTATGGTTTTAAGGTTATGTTGCTTTGGAAAAGAGGTTCTTCTTTTGTTTCCACTGAAGATGAGAACCTGTGGATTAAATCCAGAATAATGTGATTTGATGGACCAAGACCACCCCCAAAACGTTGCCATGAACACCCCCCAAAATTCTTCACCCAACAAAAATCAGGAAGCAGTTTAGAAAGAACTATGCCCAAATTCCCAAATATTGTTTATACATGTTTGTTTACATTTAAAGGAGGATATGCTATAGAGATTTGCATTGGTATGGATCTTAGTTTATTTATACAAATTTAAGGTCAATTTTCGTTATATGTATATTTCTGCTCTTGATTAAAGTATTGTGTTTGTATAGCTCACTGAAAAATGTAATGCTTATTTAAGAAATACAGCTTAATAGATAGTCATCTGTAATAGTTATTCTTGTTGTTATATTAGTTAGGTTTTCTAGATATAAAGAGATATATTTCAGTTAAATAGGTATTCTTCAAATCTTTCAGAGACCTTCAGAATACGGCATTTAAGATGTTTAAGAACTTAGAACTTATCATGACAATGAGACACATCTACTTCTCGCAGCCCCAATTAACTTTAAAAGGAAGACAGGCGTTGTAAAGACTCCATTTGGACAAAAATGGATGGTTTTAATTATAGTTAATTATAGTTTTACTTGGTTATAATAAAAGAAAAAATAGGTAAAAATATTGTAACTATAATTCTTGCTTGACACCTGTTTTGTTATATGTAGTTTTACTATGTTAAAGTTAAAACATTCCTTTTTATTTAAACAGAGAAAAATAAATGATGTGAAATGTCCTTCTGTATATGTGTTGCTTTTATTGGTTAATGAATAAAGAAACTGTTTTGGCCAATGGCTTAACAGAATAGAGCTACGCAGGGAAACTAAACTGAATACTGGGAGAAAGAAGGCGGAGTCAGGGAGGTGTCATGTAGATGCCAGAGGGTAACTGGAACCTTGCTGGTAGGCCACGAGCATCATGGTAAAACTTAAAATAGTTTAAATGAGTTAAATCTAGATGTAAGAGCCAGCCAATAAGAAACTAAATCTAATAGGCCAAGCAATGATTTAATTAATACAGTTTCTGTGTGGTTATTTCGAGTCTGGGCAGCCAGGAATGAACAAGTTGTCTTCCTATAACACATGGTCAGAGCAAGCAGCCCAGGCACAGACATGGCCATGGACCTGGGTGGCAATCAAGCCACCCTCCTCAACCTGCTACTCATCTCTTTCACCTTTCATATATGTCTCTGTCCACCGGCTAGTAACTGTTCTGTTTCTCTCTCTCACCCATACCACACCATACATTAGTTCACCATAATAGTGCCAGATTGCCCAGCACTGCAAGGTGTCTGGCAAGCCCATATTTTCAGCAGTCGGCCCTGGCCATTCATGTAAATTTTCTCATCCCCCTTAGCCTTCAATATAAATTTTAATGATTTTATTTTATTCAAAGGATATACTTTTTTCCATTCTTTTTACATAGGATCTTGCTGCTGTCTTCCTAGACTTTAATTCATCATTCTTCCCAGGCTGGCTCAAACTCCATTTGATTCTCCTGACAGATGCTAAGGTTATAGACACATGCCACCACTACTATCACTCCAGTATTTCATTTTAATGTTTTTTCTAGAGCTCATGATTTAACCACTGCCTTGGGCATGTTAGCAACAGCTGAAGTACTGGGTTACATCTTCATTTCTATTTGCGGGACATTCTGAAACTTTGGAGGGAACAAAATTCTTTTCCCTCAAGTTACTCATTCACGAAAAAGAAAATGCTGATTAAACCAGTTAGCTTAATGATAGGTAATAATAAACAATCATTTTAGCATTTGCACTATGTGTTTATAGAAAACAGTACTGTTATACAACTTTTAGTTACTGACGTATGGATCAAAATTTATTTGAATGAATACACATTAGGTTAGTTTTAGTCATTTTAGGTTTATAATAGTCTTAAGTCATTCAAGTCAAAGCGAATCCTGTAATTATGATTCTGTATAACAATAAAGAAAATTTAAAGCATAATGACAGTTTTTTCCAATGTTCCTTATCTCTAACAGATACCGTAGCAGTTACTGATGATATGGCAATTTATTTGTCCTAAATATCTCTTATTAATGCATTTTCTTGTCACACTGAAAGCAAGAAGAAATTAGAGAAAAATAAAGTAACATTATATATGGGTAACCCTAGACAACAGGAATCACAGTATATCGAAATGTCCATACTTTAGAAGGGAGATCATGAAGATATTAGTGACAGCTCAAAAGAGATTAATTAGAAAGTTTGAAGAGAATATTTTAACTTTTGTTATGCAGGTCAGTTTAAATGTGATTGAGAAATAAAGTGAGTGTAAGATAATACACAATTCCTTTCCCTTATCTGCAAGAGCTGGAAATCCTAGAGGAAACCAAATGTAACTAAAATAATAGCATAAATTTGAAATAAAATGTCTCTCATGAACCACTTGTTTCTTTTTTCCTCTCTTTTTTCTTATAGATATTACTAAAGGAAGCTAGAATTATATGTTTGAGTAAAATGTTTTTGTTTTATTTTTTTTTTCATTCTCATGGTTTATTTTTTTTAATATTTAAAAATTTCCATCTCCTTCCCTCCTCCTCCCCCTCCCTCCGCTCCTCCTCCCCCTTCCCGCCCCTCCTTCTCCCCCTTCCCTCCCCTTCCCTCCACCCATACCTCCCCTCCCTCACTCTCAGGGCCAAGGAGCCATCAGGGTTCCCCACTCTATGCTAAGTCCAAGGTCCTCCCAACTCCCCCCAGGTCCAGAAAGGTGATCGACCAAGCTGAGAAGGCTCCCACAGAGCCCGTCCATGCAGAAGAATCAGAGCCCAGCACCAATGTCCTTTGCTTCTCAGTCAGCCCCCGCTGTTGGCCACATTCAGAGAGACGGGTTTGGTCGCATGATCCATCAGTCCCATTCCAACTGGAGTTGGTGATCTCCCTTTAGTTCTGTCCCACCGTCTCCATGAGTGAACGCACCCCTCACGTTCCTGACTTTCTCCCTCATGTTCTCGCTCCTTCTGCTCCTCATCAGGACCTTGGGAGCTCAGTCCAGTGCTCCATTGTGGGGCTCAGTCACCTTCCCCATCTGTCGCCAGCTGGAGGTTCCCTCACGGTCCTGACTTTCTTTCTCATGTTCTCCCTCCTTCTGCTCCTCATCAGGACCTTGGGAGCTCAGTCCGGTGCTCCAATGTGGGGCTCTGTCATTTTCTTCATCTATCGTCAGGTGGAGGTTCTATGGTGATATGCAAGAAATTCATCAGTATGGCTATAGGAACTGGCCTTTTCAGGCTCCCTCTCCTCAGCTGCCGAAGGAACTAACTGGAGGCGTCTCCCTGGAAACCTGGGAACCCCTCTAGGGTAATGTTTTTGTTTTAAATAAATTGTGTTCACTAAAATTCTTATTTTGAGGTCCAAGCACTTTACTTGAGAACATACATGCCTTTTAAAAGATTGAATATGTTAAAATGAGACACTTAGGAAAAACTCTCCTTAAAATGCCTGGTACCCTTAGGAAATTATAATCGTGAGTGTCAGAAGGGCAGAGCACTGGACACTGAGAGGCCGAACATGGTGGTCCCAGAGGAAGTCAAATCTGTCCACATTGTGACCTTAGACTTCTAAGCTCTGGAAGTGCATGAGTTAATTTCTGTTGTTTATGTCACTGTTAAGAATAAAATTAATACCGAGTATGAAATCAAAGCTTTTTCAATTACTCAAGGAAGAAAGTGATTATTATGTTGCTACCAGACCCTTCTGCCTTAAAATCTATTTCTGTCTTTGAACTAGACCTCTTAAAAAGGTATTGCTCACAAGGTGTCCTCAATTCAAGGTTCAAACTGAACATAAAATTTAACTCTATACCAGCACAGTTTTGGTTGTTAAAATGTTTATATAAAAGGTAGAACAATTATAGGAGAAATAATTCTTTGACTTTTTATTTTCTATTTCCAACCATTATCAAATATTGAATATGTTTTTGTTATATTTACATTTACATGTTATTACTCACATTTGTTTTATTTCCTAGGTGTAGTTGGATTTGCCTTTATCCCAGAATCCGCAACATGGAAAAGAATGAGTCAAAGAAGAAGTCACACACCAAATAAACTTTCATTTATAACCAAAAGCTTTACCAGTGGAATTCAAAAACTCATTTTCAGATGCATCACCAGGCAGCTAAGAAATAGCACATGATGATAGGGCAGAAAATGCTGAGGTATATTTGGACATTGGTCTTGTCTAAGCAGCATGTATAGAGTCAGGAAATAATTTCACATTGGACCATTCTGTACTGCTATAATAGAGCTATCAGGTTGAGGGACAGCTTCTGATGAGTGAGTACTTACTGCCTCATTTTATGGCAGACGACAGAATGGAAAAGGGGAATAAGAGAGAAAAGAGAGATAAAAGGCCATATGTTTCTTCATAAGGGAACTATTTCCAAAATAAATCCTCCCCTGTGAAAACAGCCTTAATCTCTTCATGGCAGGGGACACCAAGTCATCTCTCAAACCTCATGGTCTAGCTCCAAATTCTCCAGATTGGGGAGAAGAGGGAAGATGGCAATGGGCTTCTCTAAACCACAGGAGAAAAGTAATTTTTATATGATATACAGCTAAGTCTTCTGTCAGGGCACAAACAGATGTGGGCCTGTTCCACCTTGTCTGAAGGTCAAAGAGTTTGAGTTTATCTTTGCTCTTTCAATGTTATTGACAACAAGTGTGGCTACAAAACAAGAAATCCTAACTTAGGATGTGATTACTTGGTGTTTTGGACATTAAGATGACCCACAAAGGTGGATCTACTCCACTCTGACCCAAGGTCAGAGAATTCAAGTCTACTTCTGCTCCTTATTTTAAAATAGGGGGTTTGACATAGGGATTGTCTGGCTATAGGTTACTTGGTCTAGAGTGTATCCTGCCAAAAATATCAAATGCTTTACTCAGAAATAATGACTTGATATCTCAAGTATTGAAAGAAGTAACTGTTGTGGTTGTCCTTTGTATCATGTTAAAGCAGTCTTTTACCTTCTTCTCCCACTTTTGTACTGGGATATGAAAGTGTATGAAAAAAAAACGCAGGTGAACTCAGAGGTCAGAATTCAGCATCCGCTGAGTTGCCCTCTCGATGCTATCTTATGTCTCTGTTTCTTTCTTAACTCTGCTCCTCCTACCTAACATTTCTAATCATCATGCCCCTACCCTGGAAGGTATGAACCCATCATGTCTAGGACCATGAATGAAGTCATCCCCCCAAAAGACTTAGGATAGTCTTCCCAGAGACTGTTTTGAAGAAGTATAATCAGAATCAATGAAATCAGAACAGTTTTTACCAAAAGAGTTTATATTTAACTTTGAGCATACCATCTTCTAAGAAAATACTTGAGGAACTGCATCCAAATCCTGATGGTCCTTGGATCTGAATGACCAGTCGTTTTATAGCAAAGAAAATAACAACAAAATAGTTTTTAAAAATGTGTGAGATGACATTCAGGGGTCAAATAAAAGAGGTCTTTTGTATGTTAGTTTTGGTTTTTTAAACTGACTAGCATGCACAATTTCGTTTTACCATCCAAAGAGCCTTCAATGCAGTTCTCTAATGGTATATGCAATGACTGTTCTCTAAGGATCTTGTGTTTTATAGTGAATAGCATAGACAACCAGTAGTTACCTAAATGAACTTTCCTCTGGCTTGCCCCATTGATAACTCCAGATCTATTATAATTACTGAATGGAACAAGTCATACACCTAATGTCACAATTTACCAAGCTCAACCCAACAAATTCTGTTTTTAACAAATTATCTCTAAGAGTTAATCAGGTTTTGCATTTTTGATTGGCATAGGCAATCAAAAAAATGAGAAAAAATGCAATATATTGCTTTCATACAACTTTCTCCTCAAGATGTGAATGCAAGCCTTGGAAGCAAACACAGGAACATATCACAGTTTCTCTTCTCCAATGAGAGAGGGATAAAAAGAGAAAGGAAGGAAAGGAAAATCAACTGGAAACATACCTGATACCCTTCCTTTGCAGCTTCAAGTCAGAATTCTACATGACTAGCCACAAACTACTACAAGATTCTCCTACAAAAGTCAGTTTTATAAATTTGAAAGATGAACATATCCTATACAAAATATTACAGGAAAATGTTTAAATGGGAAATATACATTTACATAGAAGAACTAGGTGAGTTCCTAGAAGACCTCATTTATGTTCAGTAGGGAATTTCAGATAATTTACATAAATATATTCACCGAGATCAGGACAGCAAGCAGTGAACACATTGAGAAATTAAAAGAAGAAAAAGTATAACTTCATGGTGCACAAAGTTACAGGCATTTTACTAATATGATTTTTGAGGTCAGGAAGATTGAGTTTTGCCAGGATTCAATGGTTAAATAGTGTCAAGACCAAGATACAAACATGATACTTTAAGACATTTTCACATGAAACTGTGGGGTTTTCAAAGTACACATCAAATGCTATATTAGTCTATTTTGTACTAATATGTACTTATCTTGTTTCTGTCTTAGGTTTAAATGTCTCAATCTAAAGAATATACTGACCCTTCTAGACCATGTGATGTGACCTTATTAAACAAAAGTATGAATACAGACATAATCTAGATTGGATGATCTCTGGTCTGAAAAGATAGATTTTCATTAAAAAAAAGTTGGAACCACACAGATACACCATGGGACAAAGACAGTGTGAAGAAGGGAGAGATTAGAATGGTATGTCTACAAACCCAGGAAAACTAATGATTTTTGATAACCAGCAGTAACTAGGAAGAGAGGAAGCATTCCTTCAAGCGTCTACAGAAGAATTTGATGACTGCATATACCTAAATTCATTGCTTTGCCCAGGAGTATGAAAAAAACAATTTTCTATGCCTTCAAAGAAGCAGTTAGGGGTGTGTTGTAATGGTTTTTCTAAGAAACTAATGATGAGTCTTACAGTCTTTCACCAATTAACTTGAAACTTTAAAACTCTTTCAGTCCACTGCCTTTCAAGCTTTATTTTAAGAGGCTACAGGCAAAATTTTAACACCAACAAGCACTACTAAAAAGCAACAAATACAAAAACAGCCCTGTAGGTTAGCCTCTTGACCCTCTGGTGTCATCCAGGAGATCCTATGACTTCCCAGTGCATAGCTGTGAAAACTAATTCCTTTTAATGAGCTCATTTTATTGCTGTAGAAAATGAATTGTACCAGGCTTTCCTCTCTCTTTTCCTGCATATGTCCCTTGGATAGGTGGTGGTAGAACACTCACACTGTAGTAAATATTGTGGCTTTATTACTTTATTAATTTTCTTACTATAACATGATTTAATTTGTTGACTTTAAAAATTTTATGCATTAACTTTCTCATTGTATAAATACACATTGTATTTAGTGAAAATTTATTAAGCCAAAACATTAACATGAAAAATAAAAGGTCAATAATTAACACTCCATAAAAGAATCCTAAACACATAACCACCTAATTATTGTATTAAAGTATGCAATCTCTATTTAAAAGAAAGAATGAAAATTCCCTGCTTAAAAAAAAACAAAGAAACAAGGTATTAGCTCAGACACAACAGTATCTGTGTTCTTTTGCATCACATGAACAACAACACTTTGGGAAACGTCTTCCCTAGTTTTCTCTCGCTATAGTATACTTACATTCTGCTACCACACTGAATTTTTGTTCTTAAGTCTCAGCACTTGTAGCGTGCATGGTCGGCCGGCAATGGGAAATAACCAAACTAGCCTTATCTGAAATAATCAGCTTTAATAAAGGGAGGAAAATGGGAGAGACTTACAGAGCCAGGTTTCCAGCGAAGAGCAGGGAACCAAGAGGGTGGAGCTTACCCAAACAAGGATCTTTTAAAGGTATTTTGTGCCCTGGAGCGGCCATGCCCCTCAGACAAGGGATTGGCCAGCTACCCCATCAAGCACTTTATGAACTCCCAGTCCCCAGAAACCGCCATGACTGTCCTTTCAACTTTATTGAAAGGAGATATATTCAAAATCCTTCTCATAAAGTCTAAGTGACTTTCTCAAAGAAAACACAAAAAGTTGATGAGTGTGGAAATAAACGAAGCTGATACCTTTTATTTAGCCCTGTCACTAGTACAAATGCATGTAAATAAGAAGCAAACTATACAGATGAATTATTGTAGCTTCATCAATTATTCTCTTTAAAAGTTTGTTCTATTTACCCATTTAAATTAATTTTTCTTGATTTAAAACTCAGAAAGACTACAGGGTTCTATACTTTAATTCACGTGAAGATTTAAATGGAAGCGATTTTATACACTTGTTCAAAATGTGAACAGAGTATTTAAATCAATAAATATCATGGGGAGTATTGTTATATTTCTAAGCCTTTCAAAAGTGGGTACATCGATGACCTTTTGGTTGCTTTTATGTGTGCCAAGAATTTAAAACTCCACACTCTCATATTTCAGTAAAAGAAATAAGATTCATAAAATTTAATACTAATTTTGATAGCACAGTTAAGACAGCAAGTGATTTCTTCAAAATTCAGCATGACAGTAACCAACAGGGGAATTTGGAGTAACCTGTAGAGAGGTAAATCCTGGCTCAGTTGAAGGAGATGTAATTGAGAGATGGCAAGGGAAATTCATCATAAAAATTCTTGACAGTGTTACGAGATGCTTTGGGTCTGTTCGAACATTGTGATTACCCCAGAGATATGAAATACCTGGGAACTCCATGCCCCATCCAAAGCTCGGAAGAACAATTTCACGAAATGTTCACAGAAGATATTGAAAAGCCTAAGACTATCTCTTTTGTAGTGCAGACCCAGAAGATAGAAAGAATAGATTTTGGGAAAGATTAAGAATCTGCATTGAGACTTTCTACTGAATTTGAGTTTTTATCTGTTGCAGAGGTGAAATAAAATACATGATTGTCTTTCAAAACAGAGAAAGTGTACTGTATACAGGAGAAGGGAGATGAAGAAAATGTACTATTCATGGATGCCAAACTACACTAATAGAAAAGAGAAATAAGATGAAAATATTTCCCTAATCAAAGATGAAATTCCAATGGCTGCATAAGACTAAACTTTAATCACACCACTAGAAAAAGTCCCCAAAGGGGCTGGATAGGTGGGTCAGAAGTTAAGAGCATGTACTACTCTTGCAGGGGACATGAGTTCTCTTCCCTGAGAACATGTAGCTCACAACATCTTGTAATTGTAGGGAACTCAATGCCTCTGGTTGCTGCGGGCAGCAGTATTTATGTTGCAGACACAAAAAAAATAAAATAGTTTTAAATGCCCTGTTTATAACCAATCTATAAAGTTTTAATGGGATGGTTGGGATAAAGGAAGGGTGGATATGGGAGCAGGGAAGTATATATCTTAATTAAGGGAGCCATTTTAGGGTTGGCAAGAGACTTGACTCTAGAGGGTTTTCCAAGTGTCCAGGGAGATGTACCCAGCTAGTTCCTTGGGCAGCTGAGGAGAGGGAGCCTGAAATGGCCCTTTCCTATAGCCATACTGATGAATATCTTGCATATCACCATAGAACCTTCATCTGGCGATAGATAGAGATAGAGACAGAGCCCTACATTGGAGCGCTGGACTGAGCTCCCAAGGTCCAAATGAGGAGCTGAAGGAGGGAGAACATGAGCAAGGAAGTCAGGACCACGAGGGGTGCACCCACCTACTGAGATGGTGGGGCTGATCTAATGGGAGCTCACCAAGGCCAGCTGGACTGGGACTGAAAAAGCATGGGATAAAACCGGACTCCCTGAACATGGTGGACAACGAGGGCTGACTGAGAAGTCAAGGACAATGGCACTGGGTTTTGATCCTACTGCATGTACTGGCTTTGGGGGGGGGGGGCTAGCCTCTTTGGATGCTCACCTTCCTACCTAGACCTGGATGGAGGGGGGAGGACCTCCCACAGGGCAGGGAACTCTTACTGCTCTTTGGACTCGAGAGGGAGGGGAAGGGGAGTGGGAGAGGGGGAGGGAAATGGGAGGCAGGGAGGAGGCAGAAATTGTTTTTTTATTTTTTATTTTTTTTTCCTCATGGTTTATTTTTTTTATATTTAAAAATTTCCATCTCCTTCCCTCCTCCTCCCCCCTCCCTCCCCTCCTCCTCTCCCTTCCTTCCCCTCCTTCTCCCCCTTCCCTCCCCTCCCCTCCACCCATACCTCCCCTCCCTCCCTCTCAAGGCCAAGGAGCCATCAGGGGTTCCCCACTCTATGCTAAGACCAAGGTCCTCCCAACTCCCCCCAGGTCCAGAAAGGTGATCGACCAAGCTGAGAAGGCTCCCACAGAGCCCGTCCATGCAGAAGAATCAGAGCCCAGCGCCATTGTCCTTTGCTTCTCAGTCAGCCCCCGCTGTTGGCCACATTCAGAGAGACGGGTTTGGTCGCATGATCCATCAGTCCCATTCCAACTGGAGTTGGTGATCTCCCTTTAGTTCTGTCCCACCGTCTCCATGAGTGAAGGCACCCCTCACATTCCTGACTTTCTCCCTAATGTTCTCGCTCCTTCTGCTCCTCATCAGGACCTTGGGAGCTCAGTCCAGTGCTCCAATGTGGGGCTCAGTCACCTTCCCCATCTGTCGCCAGCTGGAGGTTCCCTCACGGTCCTGACTTTCTTTCTCATGTTCAGGCAAAATTGGGAACTTGAGGGTTGGGCGAGACTGGGCCAAGGGAAGATGGGGAGAGAAAAGTGTGAAGGGGAGAATGGGGGGAGCTCGGAGGAATGGGGTGCTTGGGATATAGGAAGGGTGGATATGGGAGCAGGGAAGCATATATCTTAATTTAAGGAGCTACCTGAGGGTTGTCAAGAGACTTGACCCTAGAGGGGTTCCCAGGTTTCCAGGGAGACGCCCCCAGTTAGTTCCTTGGGCAGCTGAGGAGAGGGAGCCTGAAAAGGCCAGTTCCTATAGCCATACTGATGAATTTCTTGCATATCACCATAGAACCTCCACCTGATGATAGATGAAGAAAATGACAGAGCCCCACATTGGAGCACCGGACTGAGCTCCCAAGGTCCTGATGAGGAGCAGAAGGAGAGAGAACATGAGAAAGAAATTTTTAATAAAAAAATAAATTAAAAAAATTTTACTGTCTCGAAAAACCAAAAAAAAAAAAAAAGTTTTAATGGTTGAGAACTACAAAGACAACAGGATAGGAATAAGAAAATGCAGAGGACCTGTCTGTAGACAAAACAAGTAGAGGAAGCAAACATACAAGCTTAGTAGAACATGCTTGGACAAACCACTTTGTGAACTGCCACTTGGTGTTTTTAAGAAACTGCATATTCTTGAAAATTGATAATTACCACAGCAATAATATATATCAATTTCTAACTGCATTGACTCATATTTCTTCACTAATTAAATAAAAAACCGTTATAAACATTTTCTAGTATAAGAAAATAATACTGTTTTTTGTCTTTTATGTAGTGAAGCTTTCAATGAACAGTAAAGGGCATATTTGAAAAAAGGGGGGTAGGCAACACACAAATCAAAAGTACATACATAAAAGCAGATTTTAAGCTTACATAGACACTAAAACTTATAGTAATAAATTCTAAACAGTTGTAGCTAATACATTTAAAGATAACACACGTGCCTGAATAACAGTTAAAGGAAGAAGAGGTCATGAATTTGACAGAGAACAAGGAGGATGATATGGGAGGCTTTTAAGGGAGGACAGGGAAGGGAGAAATGATGAAATTATATTATAATCTCAAAACCAAAGAAATAAAAATTAAAAAGAAGCCTGTAGAGAGAATTAGACATCTCTTGAATATAGGTGATTTCCAGTTCATGATCAAAACCAGTGTTAGTGATAGTTAAGTCCATTATCTAGATAGATTCTTTTGAAGATATAGATAACTACAAAAGTAAATTTATTTACAATCACGCATTAGATCATTACTGTGTTTTGGATACTTCATATTTTCCACCAATTAAGTTAATAACCTTATACTTTAATCTCATTCAGGTGATGACGCTTTCATGACCTCTCAGCATTGAGTCCTCAGATAATGTTTCTACATCACAGAATAAGCTGTTTTTCTGATCAACAGCCAAAGTTTGGAATACTTTTATTTTGCCTGACGCTTTTAAGTTGCTTATAACAACTGGAGAGGGCTTTGTGTGAATAACATTTCCTTTATTTGAGTAAGTTTTCTAGGGATCTTCATTGATTGTATTTCTTTGGATGAGAAATACAAACTTCTATATTCAAATCAATATTGTGTTGCCTGAATTATATTTTTGCCTTATAACTCATTTACCATAAACTATTGCAAAAGAATTATTACTACATCAAATGACCTATAAAAATAATTGAAAAGAGCCATTATTTGTGAGTGGCTTTTCTTTTTTTTCTTTATCTTTTCTTTTTTTCCTTATTTATTTTTTGACTTCTCAATTTTGAATATCAAATTTCGATCTTCATGCTTGCTAGGCAAGTAATCTATCATTTGGCTATTACAGATTTTCCAAAGGAATCACTTTAAGCTTTCACCTCTGTGGCTTCTTGATCCTCAAAATTATATACCCTTATAAGACGTTTTTTAATTCTTGGCTCTAAACAAACTTCTGACATCACCAATTACAAGCAGAAAAGAAAAAAAAAGAATGCTTAAGCAAGCACTGATGTCAGGAAATGGCTCTAAATTTTCTTGTAATAAGCCGCATGCCATGTGTAGGTAGTCTCATCAAAGTGAATTCAAGAAAGACTCATATTCTTTAAGATCACCATTATCTCCGTGATCTCAATTAGCATTACTGAATCAGAATCTTGCTAAGGCCCTGAACATATTTTGAGTTACTTTGCACATTCTCAGCCATCTCATTCATTACGCCAATTTTTAATATAAAGCCCTCCAAATGTCCTTGATGGACTCAGCTGAAAATAGAATGAATTGATTCTTTCCAACAACTTATCCTCTAAAATGCCAAATTCTGAAACATTGAATATATGTAAAATTATATGAATTATCAAAACTTCACGATTAATTATGTGAACTATGAAATTACTTAATTTGCCACGTCTTGATTTCTGCTGTTGAAAATTCATTAAAGCAGCTTTTGGTTTCCCATGTTCTAGTGGATGGTCCTATGTCCGTGTGCATATGGACAACAATCTAGGGATGAGTGTCTACAAAAAAAAGTAAAAACAGAAAGTCCATGACACTGGAAAGAGAACATGTTGAGGGACATGTAGGGAAATTTGATGGAAGAAATGGAGATTACATAAGATTATATTTTATTGCATGTGTATTTATTATACAATGAGATAGAATTTTTTTTTTTTTTTTTGGTTTTTTGAGACAGGGTTTCTCTGTAGCTTTTGGAGCCTGTCCTGGAACTAGCTCTTGTAGACCAGGCTGGTCTCGAACTCACAGAGATCCGCCTGCCTCTGCCTCCCAAGTGCTGGGATTAAAGGCGTGCGCCACCGCCGCCTGGCTAGAATTATTAGTATAAACATTTTGTGATGTTTGGATATCCATATCATAAAACCTTAACTCATTTCAAAATATATAATGTGCACATAATGATAGAAAGGAAGTATATATTTGTAAGTAAAATGTAATACTTTGCAACATTCATAGCAAACACTTGAGAAAGTATTTGCCTCCCAGTGCTCTGCGTATAGGTATAACATAGATACCAAAAACTCAATTCTGTAATTGGTTTTAATTGATTATATTTATATTGATAGAAATTGAATGATTTAAAAGTCATAAAAACTGATACCAAGTATTCTGTCAAAGCTGCCAAAAGATTTTGTTTTAAAAAAATGAATTAGATAAGTCACTGACAGGAAAAATACTTTGTAGTTCACCAAGAAAGAATTTATGTAAAAATACAAAATTCTTAAATTCTTCAGTAATAAAACAAAACCAAAATGATCAAATCAATATGAACAACAAAAACAACAGCAACAATCCTACAAAGTATCATACACAAATAATGCTAATTTCCTATCAGTAAAATATTGAGTGATTATACCACATTTTTCTTCACGATGTTGTAATTGGATTAGTTTATAGAATAATTAGAATAGTCAGGTGTTCCTACTGGTTTGGATAAAGCCCTTGAAGTTGTTTTATACTGGAATTTAAATCTCATATCCTAGCAAACATGAGGTTGAACTAAAAGCAAAGTCACTAATCCTACATATAAAGTATTTAGCGTGTTTTCTCCATTACCTCCCAGTGTTTACCAAGCTTCTAGTTTTTGTTTGTTCTTTACTCCCCTTTAACATTTATTTTGTGTTGCTCATAGGAGAAATGATTTGTCTTATGCCTTTTGTAGAGATGACCTTATACTTACAGGACGGATTAATATGCTGCAAAGGTTCTCCAACTCACCCTTCTATTCTTCTTCATTGATCCTCAAATTTCTTCCTTACCAGTGGAGCATCTTATCACCAAAATGTTGTACAATATTTATCATTTTGCCAAAATGTCTAATGCACAATGAAGACAAATAAGCGTTGAAACTATTAATATTTGAACAAGTGACATCTCCCTCTAGTAGTGGGTTCTAAGATCCTTACACATTCCCCAGGAAGCCTGAAGGCAAATAAATGTTTGGAGTAGAGCTTTAAGAGCACAGCAAAAAGGAAAATGTAAGGGGTTTGAAGAGGAACACTGCTCAAAATCAAGCTCCACAATTGTCCCTCAAGTTCAGATCCTTTGCAAATATAAGAATGAGTAGATGTAGGCAGTACTTAGCCATGTACTACCAAGAGACATAGGTCTATAGTGAGAAAGTGTAGTTTTCATGTATCATTGAGATGCGTCCCTCTATGTGCAATTCTAGCAGCACATTCAGAGTACATAGTGTTGATTGTGTCAACATTTTACATCAGGAAATCACCCATTAAAAGCATGAGCAGGAAGACTTCTAAGTGCATTAAAATATAGGAGATGAGATGTTTCAATTTTGTAATAAAAAAAAAACAGTAAATATCCGGGTCTTCTATACGATTCCATTGGTCGACTTCTCTGTTTTCATGCCAATACCAAACTGTTTTCAATACTGTAGCTCTGTAATAGAGTTTGAAGTCAGGGATGATAATGCCTCCAGAAGTACCTTTATTGTATAAGATTGTTTTGGCTATCCTGGGTTTCTTGTTTTTCCATATAAAGTTGATTATTGTCCTCTCAATATCTGTGAGGAATTTTGTTGGGACCCTGATGGGGATTGCATTGAATCTATAGATTGCTTTTGGTAGAATTGCCGTTTTTACTATGTTGATCCTCCCAATCCACAAGCAAGGGAGATCCTTCCATTTTCTGGTATCCTCTTCAATTTCTTTCTTCAAAGACTTAAAGTTCTTGTCAAATAAATCCTTCACTTCCTTGGTTAGAGTTACTCCCAGATATCTTATGCTATTTGTGGCTATTGTGAAAGGTGATACTTCTCTGATTTCCCTCTCTGCTTCCTTATCCTTTGTGTATAGGAGGGCAACTGATTTTTTGGAGTTGATCTTGTATCCTGCCACATTACTGAAGGAGTTTATCAGCTGTAGGAGTTCTTTGGTGGAGTTTTTGGGGTCGCTTATGTACACTATCATATCATCTGCAAATAACGAAAGTTTAACTTCTTCCTTTCCAAATTGAATCCCCTTGATTCCCTTATGTTGTCTTATTGCTATTGCTGGAACTTCAAGCACTATATTGAAGAGATAAGGAGAGAGTGGACAGCCTTGTCGTGCACCTGATTTTTGTGGGATGGCTTTGAGTTTCTCTTCATTTAATTTGATGTTAGCTGTCGGCTTGCTGTAAACAGCCTTTATTATATTTAGGAATGATCCTTGTATCCCTAATCTCTCCAAGACCTTTATCATAAAGGGGTGCTGAATTTTGTCAAATGCTTTTTCAGCATCTAATGAGATGACCATATGTTTTTTTTTCCTTCAGTTTATTTAAATGATGGATTACATTGATAGATTTTCATATGTTGAACCAGCCCTGCATCTCTGGGATGAAGCCTACTTGATCGTAGTGGATAATTTTTCTAATGTGTTCTTGGATTCGGTTTGCCAGTATTTTATTGAGAATTTTTGCGTCAATGTTCATGAGTGAGACTGGCCTGTAATTCTCTTTCTTGGTTGAGTCTTTGTGTGGTTTAGGTATCAGGGTAACTGTAGCTTCATAGAAGGAATTTGGCAGTGACTCTTGTGTTTCTATATTATGAAATACCTTAAGGAGTATAGGTATTAGGTCTTCTTGGAAGTTCCGGTAGAATTCCACATTGAAACCATCTGGTCCTGGGCTCTTTTTGGTAGGGAGGTTTTTGATAATAGTTTCTAATTCTTTGCAACTAACAGGACTATTTAGAGCATTTCCCTGGTCCTGGTTTAACTTTGGTATATGGTATTTATCTAAAAAACTGTCCATTTCTTTTACATTTTCCAATTTTGTGGCATACAGGCTTTTGTAGTAAGATCTAATAATTCTCTGAATTTCCTCTGTGTCTGTGGTTATGTCCCCCTTATCATTTCTGATCTTATTAATTTGTGTGTTCTCTCTCTGCCGTTTGATTAGTTTGGCTAAGGGAGCCGAAAAGGCCAGTTCCTATAGCCATACTGATGAATTTCTTGCATATCACCATAGAACCTCCACCTGGCAATAGATGAAGAAAATGACTGAGCCCCACATTGGAGCACTGGACTGAGCGCCCAAGGTCCTGATGAGGAGCAGAAGGAGGGAGAACGTGAGAAAGAAAGTCAGGACCGTCAGGGGTGCGTTAACCCATGGAGACGGTGGGACAGAACTAACGGGAGATCACCAACTCCAGTTGGAATGGGACTGATGGAACATGCGACCAAACCGGACTCTCTGAATGTGGCCGACGGTGGGGGCTGACTGAGAAGCCAAGGACAATGGCGCTGGGCTTTGATTCTTCTGCATGGACGGGCTCTGTGGGAGCCTTCTCAGCTTGGTTGATCACCTTCCTGGACCTGGGGGGAGTTGGAAGGACCTTGGTCTTAACATAGAGTAGGGAACCCTGATGGCTCCTTGGCCTGGAGAGGGACGGAGGGGGAGTATGGGTGGAGGGGAGGGGAGGGAAGGGGAAGGAAGAGGAGAGGAGATGGAAATTTTTAAATATAAAAAATAAACCGTAAAAACAAACAAAAAAACAAAAACAGTAAATAGATGATGTTAAGAATATGAGATATTCTTTTAAAAATTTGTATACTTAATGATACATAGAAGACATAAATTCTGAGAGAGACATTTAAGAAATGTATACTTTCAAAAAATCATAAGAGAAATTATTGATTTTAATAATAAGCATTTATTTTTATAAACTGCTGTAGGAAATCCTACAGCCAGTGTGGCCTCTTATACTATAAATGCCAATATAAAGCATGCATTCGTTCTCTCTTCTGGCTGCTGAATTCGGTTTATGTTCCCTGTTTGTGCAGAGGACTGTGATCTATGAGTCTACTCCTAAATAACCCTTTATTATACCCAATTCTGAGCTAGTGTAGGATTTCTTTTTAGCGTCCATCTTCAGTAAACAGTTTTAATTTCAAAATATCAAGTTAAATTCAAAGTCACTGACAGGCAAAGGGGTTAAATAGTACATGTTACACATGCAACACAGAACAACGTTTATTAGTTGAAAAAAGTCTTTTTTATAACCTGAAATGTAAAGATTTCTAAGTTATACTATTGCCAAATATGATTTGCAGAAAACCATATATGGTATAGTTTATGCAGTAAAATAAAGTTATTAAAATGGGAACCAGAAATGGAGTGAAATATATTTGCTATTAGTAACATAATGGACTACAGTCTTGACATGTATAAATACATCTAATTAGAAGTTACTTACAGGGAAGGTAATAGGATAAGTCAGACTCTCTCAATACAATATCCTATTTATTGAATACAAAATAAGAAAATACATATAATAGAATGAAGTTTTTGATTAATTTAAAGGCAAAAAAGAAAAATATTAATGTGAATGTGACAGGGCAGCTTTTATGATTGTACTCTATGTACTCTTTTTAAAAATTTTTTTGCTGGTTTTCTCAAGACTGGGTTTCTCTGTATAGCCCTGGCTGTCCTGAAACTCATTCTGTAGACCAGCCTGGCCTTAAACTCACAGAGATCATCTTGCCTCTTGCTTCTGCCTCCCAAGTTCTGGGACGAAAGGCATGAACCACCAACACCAAGCACCAAATGTTCTTTTATTATATAAGTAACCATCAACATGTTAGAATGGTTTTGGAGTATATATTTAAATATGTATGCTCTTTTCTAGATGGTATCATAAGTATTTACTAACTGAATATTCTTTACTCTTCTGCTTCTTGGTGGGATAACACACACACACACACACACACACACACACACACACACACTTGATATACAAGGGTATGAAAGCCATGAAGATGATGCATTAAAATCACAGACATAACATAAACAAGGTCAATTGTAACTGCCATTGTTACATTAACTTCTGCTCTGGTAAACTCTGAGTATATTAATCTGCTTCAAATAGATCTGATTTTAGTACATGACAAATATTTGATATTGCTATTCTTATAGCTAAATAATAACTGTCTTACTTAGGGTTGGTACTGCTGTGAAGTGATATCATGACCATGACAACTCTTTTTTTTTCCAGTTTATTTATTTTTTATTAAAAATTGCCATCTCCTCCCCTCCTCCTCCTCCTTCCCTCCCCTCCCCTCCACCCACACCCCCACTCCCTCCCTCTTGAGGCCAAACAGCCATCAGGGTTCTCTACACTATGTTGAGACCAAGGTCCTCCCAACTCCCCCCAGGTCCAGGAAGGTGAGCAACCGAACTGACAAGGCTCACACAGAGCCCGTCCATGTAGAGACCAAGCCCATCGCCATTGACCTTGGCTCCTCGGTCAGCCTCCACCATCAGCCACCCTCAGAGAGTCCGATTTGGTCGCATGTTCCATCAGTCCCATTCCAAGTGGACTTGGTGGTCTCCCATTAGTTCTGTCCTGCCGTCTCAGTGGGTGAACGCGTTCCTCATGGTTCTGACTTTCTCATGATCTCTCTCCATCCGCTCCTCATCAGAACTTTGGGAGCTCAGTCCGGTGCTCCAGTGTGGGGCTCTGTCTCTATCTCCATCCATCGCCAGGTGAAGGTTAAGGCTCACAGTGAGCCCGACCATGCTGTAGAGTTCACATTCATTGCCGTTGTCCTTGGTTTCTCAGTCCTCCTCCACCGTCAGCCACATTCAGAGAGCCCGGTTTGGTCCCCTGTTCCATCAGTTCCATTCCAACTGGACTTGGTGGTCTCCCATTAGATCTGTCCCACCGTCTCAATGGTTAAACGCACTTCTCACGGTCCTGACTTCCTTGCTCATGATCTCCCTCCTTTTGCTCCTCATCGGGACCTTGGGAGCTCAGTCCGGTGCTCCTATGTGGGGCTCTGTCATTTTCTCCATCCAATGCCAGGTGAAGGTTCTATGGTGATATGCAAGATATTCATGAGTATGGCAATAGGATCTGGCCATTTCTGGCACCCTCTCTTCAGCTGCCCAAGGACCTAGCTGGGGGCGGACCATGACAACTCTTATAAAAGAAAACATTTGGTTGAACGCTTGCTTATAGTTCAGAAGGCTAGTCTGTTATCATGGCAGGAGGCATGGCTGCACACAGGCAGACACGGTGCTGGAGAGGTAGCTAAGAGTTCCAAATCCAGATTCTTAGGCAGCAGGAAGAGAGAGATATACTGGGCCTGGGTTGAGCTTTTGCAACCTTAGTGCCCTGCCCCTAATGATACATCTCCTTCAACAGAGCCACCCTTACTCCAACAAGGCCACACCTCCTAATGGTGCCACTCCCTATGAGCCTGGGGGGGACCATTTTCATTCAAACTACCACAATTACTAAACTCAAGCATATAAAATGCATCCAAGTTTAGAATCAAGGATGTCAGATATAAGCTCAAATTATTAAGAGTTAAAAAGAAGAAACATTCTGTGTAAATTAATAGAGTACAAAGGAGAAATGGCTTTATGGTTTGGATAAAGGATGAGTCTGTCACTTGGGATTAGGTTGAGGGCGTTGAATATCTTTGATGCACTTCCAATTCCCTCTGAAAGAGAATTACCATCAAAAGACTAAAGGAGTCAAGGGGAAAAGTTAGGCATATTTTAATTGTTACTAAAATATGTACTTTAAAAACATGAAATTGGAAGTTTACAAAAAGTGTTGACATAAATTAACAGAGAGTTTAGCTGTTTTCTTTCTTCTGTGACAGTCTAGTATCTTCCTTTTACTTGTCTCTTTAAGAAATTATTTCAACTTAAGAGAGAAAATGATTTTGATTACAGTATGATGCATTTTTACTAAAGAAAAAGTCCTAGCTGTTTACTCAACTTCTTATTCTAAAGATCAAAAATCGAGAGACTTTCTTTCAAAGGAAATAGTTCCTTATTTCCGCCTGACAATATATAAAGAATACCCTAAATAACTTGGAAACAATGAGATTTTCCTGGGTATGTATTCAACGACTCATTGGTGAGAGCTTTTGTCAGTGCTCAGCAGACCTATTTCAGGAGCTAGATAACTAGAAGGTAACTCAATGAAAACGACACTGTACAAAGAATCCTGAACAACAGCAATGATGACAAAACTCAGCAAAAAAAAATAACAACAATCTCCATGAAGAACACTCAATAGTTTGTTTGTTATTAATGAACACATATTAAAATTTATGTATATATAATATACTTATATAATACCTACAGAATTTCATTAATGCCTATATGTAAAATATGAGCATTTTCAATATTTCTAATTGATGGCATTGGAAAGCAGCTCTTACCAGGTTCTTTCATATATTCTTGCCATTATGGTGACTGCTACTTATGTCAAGAACAGTGGTTGCAAAAATATGCTATAATTGTCAGTATTTTTAGGTAATGCTGAAAATTCTGAAGTACTGTACATGGCTGCATGAAGGTTTGAGTGACATTATTGGTGGGCCACATAACTGATTTAAAGAGTCTCAGAAAGTTGTCTTTGTTATGACAAAATGCTCTTCTCTTTATAATCTTTTAGGATTGACAGGCTGAAAAAAGATTCTGAGAAAGGTTCTAGGTAGGATGCCCAAAGCTCCATTGTTAGCCCAGCTCCTACAGAGTATGCAATCACAACCAGCGAGCCACTATTAATATTAGAGAGACAGCCTTTACATAAAGTATGAAGGGAAAATCTTTTCTCAAAAGGAACATAATGGAACAGTGTGTTGTCAAGGTAAAAACCCCATGGCAGTATGAAATAGAAAAGATCTAATTAGAATGTGCACTTGAACTTCTTACTAACTTAAGGTACAGTTCCCAAGGAGGGGACTTAATCCCTAATTTTAGTCAAAGGGCAAATGTGCAATTAAGCTAACACAAATGTCTCAGCCAATGAGTTAGGCGAATTCTATTAGCCCTGGACTCCCTAACCTGCCACAGTTTAATAAGAAGTTCCAACGACACCAAATTACTGTTTGTCAAGCTGAAAAGATCACAGCCAACTGCACTGCTCTGTACCAAAGGACACTCTGGTCTTAACATAATGTGAGCATAAAACAAAGTGTAGCATGCATGGCTGCTGGACTGAAAACAAATTGGTTTTGCACATATCATAAAATACCTCATTTATTTCCAGTTCTAAAGTAAGTTGTCCATTAAAGTAATTTGAAGTAAAATTTTAAAACAAAAAGAAAGAAAGAAGGTTTTCTTTCTTTTTAAAAACTTTACTGGGAAAGGTGGCCTATATAAGGACATTCATGGTTATGGGAACACCTGGAGTCATATACTGAGCCCTGAAAATATGCTAAAACATGGGTTTTGTTTTTTCAGTCAGCAGAGCTGGGGCTGAATTGAATAGTGTAACATCACACTGATTGATTCCCTGAATGAATTTCTTCCTTCCCAAAGAGGAGTTTGGTCTCTTGGCTGCCAAGGGGTCATTAGCTCCTGACTTCCTCTTGGAAAAAAAAAAAAAGACAAAGGAAAAGGAAACAGTGTGGGAGCTTCAGATGTAAACTTAGTATGACAAAATTAGCCTTAACTAATATGGTGTTCTAGTTTTGATACTCAACCTGTTTCAATTCTATTTCAAAAGTATGTAAACATTTATATTTATCCAATAATGATCTAACTTCCAAAGGCAAAAAATGATGTCACCAACCTCGATGTTTCAGATTTCAGAGTTTCAGGAATTCAGTTTCACCTATTATTATTTCTCACCAATGAAAAGTTACTTTTATTAGATGTGCTTTATTATTGTGTTTATTGTTATTAGACTATCTGCCTCGAATCTGTCAAGACAAAATAAAATTATTGAAGAATGCTAGCAAGAAGCTTTCTTTAATTTATAAGTATTTTAAAAACAAAAAATAATAAAAGTCTTAATAGTTTAGAATTGAAAATGTAACCTGAAACACATTTTACTTCTTACTGAGGCACATTTAATTGAGACTCAAAGAAATGTTCCAACAATTTAGGAACTATTTTCCTTTGAATAATTAGAGCAATAGACTTTAGGTGTTTCAGGAATTCTGTCCATAGTAGATGGCGATTTACACACGGGATATTACAGAACCATTTAAATAAATAAGTTAATAAAAAATAATCTAAAAATAAATAAGGCAGGAAACCAGATGATTCCATAATACATTCACTGTTTATTTCTGCTGCTTGAAAATAAATATATAGGGACACTGACAAGGAAAGACATTTCCGAGTATGCTTAGGAGGCTGGTAGGAAATTGACATACTGTAAAATAGATTTCCTGAATATAGATATAGATATATATCAACATGCTACAATCCAGGGATACGCAGGGCACAGAAACTTCAGTTGAGAAAATACATACTCAGAAAGTAACTTTAATTCTTAAAATACATTAAAAAAATTTATGCTGTGTGTGATATGCTTGAAGTTTCTGTATCAAAGTATATAGTTATTCACTATTCATGGTTAACATTCCTCTTTGAAACATCGTAATGCTTAATTCGTTTCAACCTTTTAAATTTACAGAGGGATATATCAGAGAATTTTTCTTCTTTCAGCTGATTAAATAGCATATGTTCAATGACACAAGAAAAATATTAAACCTTTTAAATTTACAGAGGGATATATCAGAGAATTTTTCTTCTTTCAGCTGATTAAATGGCATATGTTCAATGACACAAGAAAAATATTAAATTGACAAGTATTTAAATGATAATAAAATTGCAAATAACCATATGCTTCATTTAAATATCCAATATTGATAAAATTAAACCCTTAGTACTTTTTAATTTATACTAATCTTAATACCCCTGATTGAAAACATTTGCAATTACATGGAACAGTTAACATTACATACTTTCTAGCTATTCCATGTATTTGAAGACAAAATGGACTATATAAAATCAAATTTAGAGAAAAAAGAGACTCGGTCCTAATGATGAACATATCTAATTCTTCATAATTAGTAAAACTATATCTTGTAAATAAAGTGGAAGAATATGTACTTCTTAATGTAAATTATATTATAAAATACTGTATATATTTTTATTTATATTTGTATTTAGAAAATATTTCCTATTCCATTTCCATGTATAAATAACATAGTTACAAAGCATATTTGATATGTGCCAGTCAAAATGTATTTTCTCATGTTCAGGGTATAAAATAGGTATCACATTACCCTATGTAGATTGCTAAAACAATACATTTTGATTATCAAGGGTGACTATCAATCTTATTTACCACAATAGCATAGCAGAAAATAATTAACTGTTGTTCCAAGCAATTTACCGATGTTTAACGTATTTGAGTGGAGTAAGTGGAAATCATGATTAAAAAGTATTTAAAATTTAGTGGTGAAGAGATTAGAAAAATTGAGCTTTAAATGTTCGAAGGAGAACTCAAGGTGAGTATCACCATAAGCCACTCACTTTTAACAGTTTAGTCCAATGATATTCAGGAGGAATTAGAAAGAAAAGGACTTCAAAGGTCTCATAAGCATAGAGAAGTCTGAGAAGGTCACTCCTGACACAGCTGCTGCAGGGATCAGAGAGATAAAAGTTAAGCTCCGTAATTGCTATTAGAAAATTAAAGGAATGAAAGTGACCAACATCACAATGAAAACTCAAAATGACAGAAGATTCCAGAAAAGCAGCCATAAAATATGTCTAGACGTAAGTGCTCAGAGCTCATAGAAAAAGATGATTAGAGAAAAAAATAGGTGTTAACTCGTTTGTCAGTATATTACCAAGTAACTGCCTAGAAATAAGCAAACAATATAAAGCAGAATGATGACTCGCTGCTGCATCATAGATAATCTGAAAGCTTAAGGAAAGAAAAGTAAAGTTTGAACTTGAAATCTTGGGACAAGAATGAAGCCCTGGGTAGTAAGCATTAAATTCAAATGGTGCATCTCAGATTTTTGAGCCTAACAACCCACGGATCATGTAGATCAGGGAAAAATAATTCAAGGGGTTTCTTTAGACAGTAAATTAAATACCATCTATTGTCAATCAAAATTATAATTCTAAAATTATTAAGTACTTTTCTATAGTCTGAGTAAAGTCTATCATAAAATATGTATGTTCACAAGCACTCATTCATAATAAATGGAGAGTCTTTGGACTTAGGGAGATGACTCAGTAGGTAAGGAGGTTTTCACACCAACAGGACCTGTGTTTGGATTCCTATCACCTTCTTATAGACTATGCATGGCTGTATGAACATGTAACCCTATCAATGGGATGGGACAGACGGGTGGATACTTGGTACTCAGTAGCCAGTATCTGAATCAGTGAGCATCAGGTTTAGAGAAAAGAATATCTCAAAACAATCAGAAAGTGATATCAAAATTGATACTCTATATTCAATTGCACAACTTGTGCACTCACATGCACACATATGTACAAAGATACTAGACACACATAAGCAGATGTAGCAATACAACAAATAAACAAATGAGTAAAAATAAAATGCAGTCCCAGCAGCAGGAATTTGTACTGAAATAAACTATTGACTAAGTCAACGAAGAAACATTGGTCAATTTACATTTAAAGTGTTTTAATTGCATGAAATGCATTTTAAAATTAATATTAGTTCAATTCTTTCACTTTTGCCTCTATTTGCTTTAAGTCCTCCAAGTGTTCTCTGTATAAACCCTCCTCACTTTCAAGCTGACATTATCTTTTTCAGATACTCTGTAGTGAAGGAGGTAAAACATAGAGCTTTCCCATTTAAATATTGGCTCTACACAATATTTTCCTTCCCCAAATAATGTATGTAATGGAGCGTTCCTGAAAGGTAGTTGACAAATTCCTCAGGAGGACACTCAAAGTTAACTTCATTGGTGATAATCCAGATGAAAGTTTGCAACTTTTTCCGGAATAAGTTGTGACTTTGCATTGAGGCCTCCATCCTAAATGCTACAATCATGCATGGTATGGTCCTGAGAAAGCAGGAGAAAAATTCTTTTAGGAAATATTCTGGGGCTGCAGAGATGGCTCAGTGGTTAAGAAGCATTCTATAAAACAACTAACTTAGAATAGTGTTTTCTATTTCCATCCATTTGCCTGCAAAATTCAAGATGTCATTTTTTTTTTTTTTTTTTTTTTTTTTTTTTTTTTTTTTTACTGCTGAGTAGTATTCTAATATGTATATATTCCACAGTTTCTTCATCCATTCTTCCACTGAAGGGCATCTAGGTTGTGTCCAGGTTCTGGCTATTACAAATAATGCTGTTATGAACATAGTTGAGCAAATGCTTTTGTAGTATGATTGGGCATCTCTTGGGTAAATTCCCAAGAGTGGAATTGCTCGGTCCTGGGGTAGGTTGATCCCGAATTTCCTGAGAAACCGCCACATTGCTTTCCAAAGTGGTTGCACAAGTGTGCATTCCCACCAGCAATGGATGAGTATACCCCTTACTCCACATCCTCTCCAGCAAAGGTTATCGTTGGTGTTTTTGATTTTAGCCAATCTGACAGGTGTAAGATGGTATCTCAAAGTTGTTTTGATTTGCATTTCCCTGATAGCTAAGGAGGTTGAGCATGACCTTAAGTGTCCAGACCCAAAAAGATGAACATGGGATGTATTCACTCATAATCGGTTTCTAGCCATAACTAAAGGACATTGAGCCTATAATTTGTGATCCTTGAGAAGACAATAAGAAGATGAACCCAAATAAAAACATACAGTTATTCTCCTGGATGTTGGAAGCAGATAAGATTGCCGGGCATAAATTGGGAACTTGGGGTGGGGTGGGATGGGGACAAGGGGAGATGGGGGGAGAAGGGCATGAAGGGGAGGATGGGGAGAGCTTGGGGGAAGGGGATGCTTGGGGTATAGTAAGGGTGGACATGGGAGCAGGGAAGCAGATATCTTAATTAAGGGAGCCATCTGAGGGTTGGCAAGAGACTTTACTCTAGATGGGTTCCCAGGTATCCAGGGAGATGCCCCCAGCTACTTCCTTGGGCAGCTGAGGAGAGGGAGCGGGAAAAGGCCAGATCCTATAGCCATACTGATGAATATCTTGCATATCACCATAGAACCTTCACCTGGCGATGGATGGAGATAGAGACAGAGCCCCACATTTGAGCACTGGACTGAGCTCCCAAGGTCCTGATGAGGAGCAGAAGGAGAGAGATCATGAGAAAGAAAGTCAGAACCATGAGGGATGCGTTCACCCACTGAGACGGCGGGACAGAACTAACGGGAGATCACCAAGTCCAGTTGGAATGGGACTGATGGAACATCCGACAAAACTGGACTCTCTGAAAGTGGCTGATGGTGGAGGCTGACCGAGAAGCCAAGGACAATGGCGATGGGCTTGGTCTCTAAGACAAGGACGGGCTCTGTGTGAGCCTTGTCAGTTTGGTTGCTCACCTTCCTGGACCTGGAGGGAGTTGGGAGGACCCTGGACTCAACATAGTGTAGAGAACCCTGATTGCTCTTTGGCCTGGAGAGGGAGGGAGTGGGGGTGTGGGTGGAGGGGAGGGGAGGGAAGTGGGAGGAGGAGGCGAGGAGAATGCAATTTTTAATAAAAACAAACGGAAAAAAATAAAACAACTATATGTTTAGGATTACAAATCTTTAATTTAATTATAAGCCTGAATATTTAGAGAAAAGTTTAACTATGCATGCATTTAGCCAACTGTCAGTAATAGATTTTTCCACTTGGTCTATGGTTTACTTTTCAATGTAGGAAGCAGAGGTGTGTTGTTAAAGTATAACACATATCAACTCTCATCTCCACTCAAAGAGTTAGTTGCCTTTATTCATGTCACAGACTGAAGGTCAAAATCCTTACAAAAGTATGAAAGCCCAGCTTGCATTATCCCTTAAGGAGAAGCCTGATTGCTCTCTTCTCTCCCTCCCTAGCCTCATCTATGTTGAGTACAGTAACTTCCTTGAAGCTTGGGGTTGGGGCACTGACATGAGGCTTTACCCTTCTTTCCTTTTTCTGAAACTTATTTTGTCAATGTATGAGTATCACTTTCTTCATCTTATGTAAATATTTGCTCAAATATGTACCTAGGCGTGTGCCCACTCGCGCGTGCGCGCGCGCGCACACACACACACACACACACACACACACACACACACACACAAATAAATGTAATGTTTTATGAGATCAAATTCATGACCACAGCACTAATTTTGCAGCTTTAACACACTTCCATTTATTTTGTTACCTATTTACATGGTTCTATTTTCAACATTTCTCTTGGATGTGCTTTGATTTTCATTATAATATTGAATACCTGCATTCTACTTCTAGAATGTAAAATATATGGGAAGAGAAATTTTATTCTACCTAAACAACAAAAATCAGTCTACATTCTCACAGAGCAGATGAACAACAGAGATTCGCTAAATAATTGTCCTTGCTGTTCCTTTCGTGTTATTTTTTGTACAGTCATTTAAATCATGTGTAATAGCAACTCTTAAGAGAAAACTGAAAGAAATAATTGTTAGGCAAATGATTTATTAAAGAAAAAGTATCTGGTATTCTTTCTAAATGAGAAGCAATGAGCAACTAAAGATGAACTGAGAAAATTATATAACTAAGACAAACATCTTACTGCTGTGGCTAAGAAAAGAAAGACCTATATGCCTGTTCCTACATTCCCCTATTATAGCTGAGAGTATATATTGTAATCTGGAGTGCTGCTCTTGGACCTTCTGTCCCTGGATCCGAATCCTGATGCAGTGTTGTTATCCATGTAAACATGCTGGTTTATTTGCTTTTGTTCATTTGTGTGAAGAAAGAAGCTACAATAATCATCAAAGCAATAGCAATAAAGTCCATACCATGAATTTAGAGTTTAAACAAAGCTTTTTGCAATATGTTTACCAACTCCTGCCTTTGTTGGGTTTACTTCAGTCCACAATTTGCTTCATAGAAGCAAATGAGATATTTTCTTCCCATTTGCTATAGTCTCATTGTTGGCCTGGAGGAAATATTTATTCTCAGTTTGTTTTAGTAAAATATCTGGAAATGTAATCTATTTTTTCCTCGGAATTCTATTAAGTGACAATAAAATTCTCATTTATATTTTCCTTCAATATACTGGCAAATGCAAACCAAGCAATGCATGTTTTAATAAGACTTCTCAAACTAATCCTATTGTTCTTCTTTTGTAGATAATTGACCTAATTCATTATGTTTGAAATCCAAAGCTATAATAAATTGCCTCACCAAATTGATGTCTTTGTCACTGATATGATACAGATGTAAAAGTAGCTGAAACTCTTATTACAGAAAGGTTTCCTCACAGTGGTTGTTTAATACAATTATTTATAGATTATGCTTTTGAACTGGAGAAATGGATTTGTAGGTATAAAAACAACTTCTGCATACCTGAAGACCTCAGTCTCATTCCAGAACCTTTGTAAACATATAGTTGTAGTGGAATGAGTTCGTAACACCAGCTCTCTTACAGCAAAGTGGAAAAGAGAGACAGAAAAATCTTAGAAAAACTAGAATAAGCAACATGGAGGAAAACAACAGGAAATATCCTGCCTCGAAACAGAAGGAGAAAACTCAGCTCCCATATGTTGTCCCATTAGCTCCATATACATTTGACCCCATCATACCACACTCAAATACATACAGTAATAATAAATTTAATAGACAAATCGAAGAGCTTTGGTTTTAAAGTCTACATATTTACCTTTGAGTTCATTAGCTTATATTTTAATACATTATTGAATTGCATTAATCCTTCAGTGCCTTTTCTGGCCTAGAAAAACAAGGGACAGTGTATCAATCAAGTAATCATGCAAAATAACAGATAAGAAAAATTGCAATAATGACTTTTAGTGAGCAAAATTTTAAAATAGTGAATATTAGAATATTAGAGTATTCATGCTAAATAGTAAAGTCAAATTTCCTATTGAAAAATGGTACAACTAAAGTACAAAATGCATAAAAGTAAAATAGTTTATTTTTGATAAGATTCAGAGAATTATCAAAGACAATTAAAAACTATTTAATGCTAAAAGATAATGGGCATATAAATATAAATTTTTAGGAAACATTTAGATGTTAGAGCATAATATACAAGAAGAGTTAAAATAAATTATGTAAGACTGAAGAAAAATCAGCTGTGGAAAATAAAAAGCAATCAGTCAAAAACTTAAATAAATGTACAACAAAGTAGCTAACAGCAACGAAATGCAAGGCAGAAATGCAATACAAGAAACATGAGAGAGGATATTAGGAGAAGTAGTAAACTTCTAGAAGCATTGAGAAAAGATAAAACATAAGTACGTTATGAAAGTAAAAGTGGAATTTATTATGAATTAGAGCACAATTCAAATGACAACAAGCATATATGACATCATGATCACAACTCTCTTAAGTGAATGAGGAATTTCCTTCTGTGTAATGTAAACTGTGATCCATTTGCACAGCTGGGAACTCTGAGAAATGTGCAGGCTGGGGAGGCTTTGCCTTTGTCCTAGTAGAGAAAGCAGATAATCTTCACATGCTCTTTTATGCCCATGTCCACTCCATCTTTTGTTTCCCTCCTTGCCATAAGCAAACAATTGCATTTTTTATGATTGGGTTCATTTGTATTTTCCTAATTTCTTTCAGAAATGAGTCCTCTTCTATGTTCTTTTCTTATTTTGCCCAGCATATCAGTTTTTTTCATCTCTGTTACATGAGCAGTTTAGGGCTCTGCAGTAGAATGGAATAATTTGGGGTAATACATGATTGTTTAGATTTATGGTCATTGGGTTCTTTTTAGTTGGGTAATGCTATCTCCAAAAGAACTCATGGGTTCAGTAATTGCTTAGGGTCTTAGTTGGGGGTCATCCTTGTAGATTCCTAGGAATTTTCTTAGAGCCACGTTTCTTGCTAGCTCCATAATAGCTCCCTCGATAAAGACATCTCTTTCCGTGCTCTCATATCTGTCCTTCCTCCATGTCGACTATCCCATTCCCCCAAGTTCTCCTCACCTCCTCCCCTTCTATCCTACTTTTCCCTTTCTCTCCTTGTATTTAACTTTTTAAAACTATGGAAGTTTCCTGGAGTTTGTACCATTTACAATCACAGTAGGAGACTCTCCTTGACAAATGTTGAAGAATTTAGGATGTTTTGCTGTTAGTATCCTTCTTAAGACTTCATCCATGTACAGTGCATCTACATCACTCCCTGACATCATGGCCTCCATCTCCTAAGACTTTGAACGGTATAAGCACCGATTATCTCAGTGGACTTTTAGGGTTTACTTTTCTGAGAATGACAATGAGGTACATCTCCATGTATGAACATTTGTAACTTATAAACCTTATTTATTCAGTGGAATATTTAGTTGACTTTTAATTAGACCATTTATCTTCCTAATGAGTTTTAAAAGTTTTGGAGCAAGGTACTCTGTCAAAATATCTTGCAATATCTTTTCCAAACTATGGTTTACATTTCATTAAATTCTAGCAGTGAAGTCTGTATTTCTTTAGAAGATGTGTACTTTCTTGTCAGTGACAATAAGAAAAACTGTAGAGTTAGAACATATGGCAATGCAACACTGATAAAATATTTATATTTTCCTTAAAAATGATAATCACTACTATAAACAAGTATTCCCTAGATGTCAAATGTGTTGGAAAAAATCTGTCCTAAAGCTAGAAATAAGCTTAGTTTGGTTTCATTAACTCTTACCATTCAAATCCACTTGTTTGTATTAATCTACATTCTGCCATGTGACTCAGTTACCTCTGCTCTGTACTCTATGCCAAAACTCTTCAGAGTTTCACCTTCATATCTCTGGTATAATCCCCATGATCAAGTTCTTCCGCCTCTTTCTCTCTCTTCACAGAAATCTTATTTTCTTCTGCTTAGCTATTGTTCATTCAGCTCTTTATTAAACCAATCACAGTGACATATCTTCACACAGTGTAAAGAAATATTCCTCAACAATATATGCCTACACACATGTATTGAAGTAGTAAAATGTATTATTATAAATATATATTAACTGCATGATTTTCTATTCAGAAATATTTCCTATTTAGAAAATAAGTTTTTATCTTGAGAATCTAAAATGCACATCCTTTTTTATGTACTCTTACATTAGTTAAAATAGTCAAAAAAAGCGTTCTTGCTAAAAAGTTCTTAAAATTGTAAACAAGCAAAATCTCTATTAGGATACACTGAACTATTAAATGTTTTCTACAAAATGGATCACATTTTCTACAAAAAGTGGGTGTGGCCCAGATCCACACAATCTTAAGAAGTATGATATCTTGAAATCTTTAGGGGAAAATGACACCCATTCCTTTTAACATAGTTTATCCACAAATGCACATTTGGAAACTGGAAACTGGTAAAAGATATTGTGAGTTAAATTTGGTATGTCATTTTTGTCAAAATGTCATTCAAGTTCCAGATTTTTAACATTCAAAAGTACTGATGTATTGCTTTGCACATAATGCCATCTATCCTTTGCAACTACATTATCAAAATATTTCATATCAAAATATCAAAGTATTTAGGAATATTTACATGGAAAAGACAAGGAAAATCAGGTGCAAATGTATCAGTCAGAAACATCCAAATACACATCTGCATGTGATAATTTTTGAGATCATAAATTATCATTTATCTTTATAGTATGCTCCTGCAAATGCTACGAACAAAGCCATATGCTTTCCAGTAAGGTGGAAGATTAGCACATCACCTCTGATTTTGAATTCCATTTCTCAGTGCAGACTCTAGTGTTGGTGTTCTCTAAATATGTAGTTCCTGGAAATTCAGAGTTTTCCAAAAGCACTGAGGTACAAAAACATTTTTCTATTGCTACATATTCATAGTTATTACATTAAAATAGGTAAAAAATCTTTTCCTGAAACGATTTAAATTAATATATCTCACTTGACAAATGTTAGCGTAGAATATATCCTCTTTCAAACTTTATCTTGTATAAACAGTTTTTGCAATGCTGAGTGCCTAACCAAGGTCTTGTACATGGTGGCCAGGAGTCCTCTTTGTGAATTATATCCTCAGTTTCACCAGAAACATAATACATTTTTAAGTTTATAACATAATTATATCATTTCCCTTCCCTGCCTCCAAGCTGTCCCATATACTCCCTCTTACTATTTTTCTAAATCATGGCCTTTTAAAAAATGTATTGCTGTTATATGCACACATACACACACACACACATACAAACACACATTATTTTTTAATGTAAATCTCCTCTTCATACTGTTACTCTTATTTATGCCCACAGGGCTGACCATATGGTATTGGAATACCAACTGGGATGCTCTTCTAGAGAAGATGATTTCTCCAGCTCTCAGCATTCTTTAGTTTGCTGTAGTTATTTCTGTGTAGGGTTGAGGCCGCAAGTCACCCCTCCCACACCATCCTATTTTGCATGTCTATTGTAGTTGTTCTAGTCCATCTCCCATTTGGACAGTTGTGCTGTGTAGTTTCTGGAGTTACTATGACACACAACTGAATTAAAGTACAAAGGTCTTCTCCCCACCCCTAGTCCACAAAGTTCCCTGACCCTTTGGGGTAGTTGTCCTTTAGGCATATGCATTGGGACTGGACTCCATATCTCTGCATTTTGGTTAGTTGTCATTTTTTGTAATTATTACTGTTACTAAGAGAAATTTCTTTGATGAGAAGTGAGGACTATACTTATCTGTAGATGTAATGAAGCACATTTAAAATATAGTTAGGGGTTATGTTAGCTCAGAATAAATTTTTGACAGGTATAGATTTGTTCAATATTTTGTCTGTTTTATTAAATAGTATTCTTACAAAAATACTGTATTTACTTTTGTGCAAGATATTGTTTCTAGTATAATTTGCAATGATAAGCTACATAAAACATAACTAGAACAAAGATGGTATTTTAATAGCCTTTTTAGAGTTTAGATGTTCTTCCATGACTATGTATCATCGTTTTAGGTGTGGTCTTAATTTCATTCCATTAGCATAGAGAACACCATGACTATAAGTAATTTGAAGAATATAGGGTTTGGGCTGGAGAGATGGCTCAGGGGTTAAGAGCATAGGCTGCTCTTCCAAAGGACGTGAGTTCAATTTCCAGCAACCATATGGTGGCTCACAACCATCTACAATGAGATCTGGTGCCCACTTCTGGCCTGAGGGCATACATGCAGGCAGAACATTGTATACCTAATAAATAAATAAATCTTTAAAAAAAAGTGGAGGGTTTGTTTTAGTCTAGGTTACAATATATCATTGAAGGAAGTAGGGAGGAAATTTGCCAAGAATTTCAAACTGTATCTGATGATTGTTCTATGCAGATTTTTACCTATGAATTAAAACTTTACAGCCACATACAAGAGAAACCATAGAGAAGTGCTGCTTGCCAATTTACTCACAGGGAAGTTTATACTCAGCTTCCTTTCCCATATAGACCAGGACCACCTGCCAAGAAATGGTTTACCCACAGTGGACTTAGCCTTCTTATGTCAAATAACAACCAAGACAAACTCAGACATTTTCACAGACCAATACCTTCTAAGTATTTCTTCAATTGAGATTCTTTCTTCAGATAACCTTAGCCTGTCTTCAAAGTTATAGCTAACTAGGACACTTGTGATAATATTTCACTACAATATAATAAATATTTCACATTCATCTTTTTAAATGTCATTTTCTACCTTCCACTTTGAAGGATTCATTGCTATTTATTATATGTGGCATTAGGCATTGAAAGTTTTGAGAAAAAATATGTATTGAAATATAGAATATTTCTAATAATGATAGATTTTATTGAATAAAAATTAAAATGCTACTGTCATCAATATCAACAAAATATTTCAAGCACTGAGAAGTTGTAAATTTTATGTGTCTATATTAAAATATGCAAATTTTGCACTAAAACTCAAATTTTTAATGACAGCAATTTATGACTTTTTTTTTATAAAGTAGAAGATCACTTGACTCATTAGGGATGAAATATATGTGAAAAATTGAAATCATAATAATTTGTGAGCCACTTCTGACATCAAATATAATTTTTTAGCAAATAAGATATCCTATATTCCAACTACCACCCAAAAGTTTTTTTCTTAAGACGATCTTTCCTCATTATACAGTAGAAATGTTTCAAATATGATTTCCCCCAAATTTTATTTCTATTTTTTATTTATATATAATATATTTTGATCTTATTAGTGTTTCCAGACACCCATATACACCATACACACCCAATGTCTTGTTTTTCTCTCTTTAAAACAAAAACTAACAAAATCCTAATAAGAGAACAGTAACACTAAAACAAACAGCAAAAATATCATACAGAAACACATGAACTTTTTTTCTGAGTCAACATAAGGATTTATGAGGTGGAACACTATTGTTTTTGTACTATAACTGAAAATTTCAGTAGTTTGCATAAATAAATGGTATTTTACCATTGTTCTTAAATTACTTTTTGGTTCATTGGTATGTAGAAAATGAAATAAGAACACATAGAAGAAAATCATTTCAGAAAAAGTCCTTCATAATACCTCAGTATACTAATTATAGAAAATTTTGTATTGTTATAAAATTTTAGAAGACATTTCTGAATAATTTTAAAGGTATATATGCATATATGTATATATAATAAAATGTTCTAGAACTTTTAGAACACAAATATAAGAACTCTCTGTAATTCTCTGCCTCTTTGTCATTCATTCTCTCTCTCTGTTTTTCCCTTTTTTGCTTTGTTAATTGGAAAAGTAAAGAAAAATGGAACAAATAGATACAGCGTCAACTGACTATTGACACAGCAAAGGAAAATTAAATTATATATATACATGTGTGTATAAATGTATATAAAACATTAATATATACAAATTAATTTGTTATAGCTTTAAAAAATAAAATAATTTATTTTACATTTATTTAAAAATGTTATATATTTTTGAAGCAATATTAGAGTATATTCCAAATCTTTACCAATATCTGATGAAAGAGTGAAGGGAAATAGAAATGAGAAAGAGAAAGAAAAATAGAACCAAAGATGATCTGATGTTTATGTGTAGTATTCATATCATTTAGATGTAAGAAGTTGTGTGCGCTGATGAATGTGAGGTTGTGTTGAACCCCATTTTAGTTATAGGACATCTGAAATTTAGTCTCATATGTCATGTTATTTTAGATTCTCTAAAAATATCTTAAAATATGTCACTATCACATTTAAGATAAAGTGATAAAATATCACTTTGACAATAAAGAATTCCTTAAAGTTTAAAACAAAACTTGTCAACAATTCTGATACTTTTTCCAGAATAGGACTAAGAATGTTCCTGTCTATAAATTTCAGTGAAAAGAAACCCCCAAAGAAAGAATAATCCTAGTAATTTTTAAAGTAGTGACTGAAGGTTATTTAAGATATGAGAATATAGAGAGATCAATGTAAAATATTTATAAATTATGAGTACCAACAAGTTAAAATAAACACTCTATGATTGGGTTATATTCAGCAGCAATGGCTAAAATTAAATTCTAACAGATGGGAAAGGCAGGGAGAGATGTCTGCTAACTGTGCAAAGGAAAGAGTTGCTTATATTCAGCACTGATTAGGAAGTAACCTAGTGACCTACCAAGGCATTCTGACAGGTACTGAGACAAGTAGGAATATTATTATGGTTGAGTCATCATTTATCTAGGAGTATACTAAAGTTTGCCAGACTAAATTTATAAAAAATAATCTTTCTTTGCTATGTAAATAGTCAATTGACTTTATATCTTTTTTTTTCATTTTTCCCTTCTTTCCCATTTAACAAGGCATAATTAGGAGTTGATATTCTAGCTTGTACAATTTCATTAAACAGTTAGAATAGATCAGAACTAGATGCTGCATACTGAGTTCTCTTTCCCCATGACTCCTTGCCTTCATGGCTTGTTAGAGACTTTTCTCTGTACCTTTTCTACAATGTTGGTTTGAAAACATTGAATTCTTTTGATAAAATTACATGAATCTTTGCTCATCACTATTCTTAGTTTTTCTTGATGAGTAAACGATTTGAGTGAACTATTTCAGAGAACAGTTTTATTCTGAGTTTCCACTTTGATTGCTTTGGGTAATTGACTGAGTGAGTAAATGTTATTTCATCATGCAGCTTGTAGTTCATTAGCCAAGGAAACAGTAAGGGCAGACATTCAAAGCAGACACCAGGAGTCAGGAACTGATGCAGAGGTAATGGAGGAGTGCTGCTTTTGACTTGACTTGCTGTTTCCTGGCCCTCTCAGAATGCTTTCTTTCTTTTTAAAATTTTATTTAAATTTTTCATATGATACATTTTGATCATATTCTTTCTCCTCCTACAGTTCATTCCAGGTCTTCCACACCTCCCTATCCATCCAACTTCATGTACTTTCTTTTGCCTCTCCTCTCTCTCACAACAAAATAGAGAATGAAAATCAAAACAGACAAACTGAAAAATGTCAATAAAGCAGAAACAAGAAGTATATGCATACATGATTGTGTACACACACACACACACACACACACACACTATTACTTGTTCTTTTGTGTTGAGCAATTCATTCTATGTAATGGGCCTGTCTTACAGTGTAGTTTATATACTCAGTGACATTCCATTAGAAAAAAAAAACACGATCTTCCCTTTACCAGTAAGCATCAATTGCTAGCTTTGTGGCTAGGCATGGAAATTTGTGTTAAATTCTCTTTATCAGTTGTGGGAATTTGTTTTATTTAAATTGTAAATCTTATGTATATGCTGCCATAGTCTCTTGAGTTCATATGTTTATCAGTTCTATTGGATCTGGATGAAACTGTTTCTTTTGAGTCATTCAGCAATTCCTATTATAAACTTTCCACATCCTCTTATACAAAAATCCCAGAGCATTGAGGGGAAGGTTTGATAAAGACATCACATTTAGAGCTGAGTACTCTAAAGTCTCTCATTCTCTATGCATTGTCTGGTTTTGGATCTCTATGTCAATTCCCATCTATTGCAGTAAGAAGCCTCTCTGATGAAAGTTGGATAATGCACCTATCTTTGGATAGAGCAGTATGTCATTGGGAATGATTTTATTTCTATGTTCCTTTAGCAGAATAATAGTAACTTTCTTGTAGGCTGATGACCCACTGAGTCTCAGGTTCTTGGCTGCTTTATCACTATCAGGTATCAGTTCTATTTCATGGAATGGGCCCTTGCCTAAGAACAAAAAAAGTAGTTGGTTGTTGGAAGAGGTTGCTTGTTGGTTCCTGGACTCTTGGCTAGCTTAGACCCAAAATAATCACAGAGAAACTATATTAATTAAATCACTGCTTGGCCCATTAGCTCTAGCTTCTTATTGACTAACTCTTACATATTAATTTAACTTATTTCTATTAATCTGTGTATCGCCACATGGCTGTGGCTTACTGGTTAAAGTTTGGCATTTGTCTCGAGCTAGGTTGCATGGTGTCTCTCTGACTCTGGTCTTCTTTCTCTCAGCATTCAGTCCAGTCCTCCCTGCCTAACTCTGCTCCATTCTTCCCTGCTCTGCTATGGGATCAAAGCAGCTCTTTATTTTTTAACCAATAAAAGCAACACATAGGGGGATGGGCCTCTCGCAATTGGTTACTCCCATAACATTTATGCCACTATTGCCTCGGTATATGTTACTGACAGGTCACTGTTGTGGGCTGTAGAGTTTGTAGATTACTGAAATTCATGATTACAATTTTCCTTCAGGATCACGCAAAGTACCTCCTAGAAGGAATGAAGCTTTTTGCTGGACATCAGCTCTGGTTCCCCATGTTCAAAGAAATAAGTAAGTTGTGTCTTCACTAATAAGACCTTTCCATCCAGTTATGAAAAATAACCTTGTCAATAACCTGTAATCATTGATAATAGTGGTAAGAAGCTATATGAGATTCCTTAGCCAGTTACTCAACAAGATTCAACCTATTTCTGGTAGTGTAGATTTTATTTGGTGGTGTATATTTGGGCATTGTCTACCTCATTATATGGTGACTACATTAAACTTCCTTTTACGTATGTATATATTGAGGAAAGATTAAGAGTAATAGATTTCCATATACATTTTCAAAAGGCCTGTAGTCTTAATTGTTACTCTCTGTACCCCTTTCTTTGCCCTGTGTTCCAATTGCTCTCATCATGTAATCCTCCTAGTTTTCCCCTTATCTATTGATAATACCACATTATATTTCCCTTTACTTGCAAGATTCTTCTCGTCATACTGGGTTCTTTCTGGTTTCTTTTCCTCTGTGGTTATTAGGCATGACACACATAGCTAAAGATTTTATGCTAATATCCACAGAGATATGAGCTTTTAAGCTAATGTCCACAAAGACAAGAATATGTGGAACACTTGTCTTTTGGGGTCTGATGATTGTTTTTAGCTCCATCCATTTGCCTGCAAATTTCATTTCTTAACAGCTAAATCAATATTCCATTGTTTATTATCCATTCTTGACCTGATGAATATCTAGGATGTTTCCAATTTCTGTCTATTCTGAATAGACAAGCAATGAACATGGAAGAACAACAATCTCTGTGATTTTACTTAGAATACTTTGAATATATATATGTATATATATATATATATATATGTGTGTGTGTGTGTGTGTGTGTGTGTGTGTGTGTGTGTGTGTGTGTGTGATATAGCTAGATCTTGAAGATCTGTTCCGGGGTCCTGAGATAATTCCAAAGTGACTTTCACTGTGGTTGTGCCAGTTTATACTCAAATCATTAGTAAATAAGTGTTTTCCTTTCCCTGATTCTTCAACAGAATGTACAGTCATTTGTTTGATTGATCTTGATCATCTGGTAGGCTTTGTTGAAATTTCAAAGTAGTTTTAATTTGCCTTTCCCTTTTGGCTAAGAATGATGAGTATTTTCACGTGTTTTTGAGCCATTTTTGTATCATCCTTTGTAAAAATCTGTTTAATTTTGCACCCCATATTGATTGCCTTATTTGGCTCCTTCTTGTTCAATCCTTTGAGTTCTTTATGGTATTTATTTAACTCTATGTAAAGATATATAATTGTTGAAGATTTTTTCATATTCTAGAGTCTGCTGCTTTAGAATGATCATATCCTTTTTTTTTTGTACAGAAGCTTTTCAGTTTCACAAGGCCTCATTTATTGATTGTTGCTCTTAGTGCCTTGCTAGTGCTATCCTGTCCAGAAAGTTCTTTTCTGTTTCAATAAGCTCAAGCTTATTCTCTAATTTCTCTTCAATCCGATTTTGGATATCTAGTACTATCTTAAGGTATTTTATACATTTGATGCTGAGTTTGTGCAGGGTGATAGATATGCTTTAATTTTCATTCTTCTACTTTTAGCCTTGAAGTTTGGCCAGCACTATTTACTAACGGTGCTGACTTTACTCCAGTGTATAATTTGGCTTCTTTGTATAAAAAGTCAAGTGTTCATAGGTATGTAGCATATACCTATGTCTTTAATTCCATTTAATTGACTAATGTATATCTTTCATGCCAATATCATATGGTTTTATATATAGTTCTATAACACAACCTATAATCTTGGATGATGATAATTCAAGCAGTCCTTCTGCTATTTTTCCCATCTCTTGACTGCTATAGGATTTGGGTGGACTGCATAAGACAACAGCTTTGTTGTTCATTTTTGTTTGTTTTATTTTGTTCGAGAGAAAGTTTCACCATGTGTCCAGTCTTAGAACTGTCTTTATTGACAGGCTGGCCTCAAAACCACAGAAATCCACTGGCCTCTGCATTTTCGGTGCCAGTGATTAAAGTGTAGATGATCATACTTAAAAACAGAACAGTTTGATCAATATCAACAAAGTCTCACTTATAACAATGGTGTGCATGCATTTTTAGCTAAGTAATTTTCTATATTGTACATCCCAGAATAAAGGAAATGAATTTTTATTGAAGGACAAAAGCAATAAACAGTGCTTTTGACTCCTTTTAAATTTTGCCTAAGAAAATGCACTTTTTCATAATAATAAATATTAAAGACATTTGAAGTAATATTTCTTAAAAGAAATATAGTAGAACGTTATCTTAGAACTACTATTTTCATGTAAATACATTACTTTAAATTTTAGATATAAATAGGCAATTACTTATTAATACAAAATTAAATGAGACCTGAAAGCACACACTATTAACTCCAGAAACAGATTGGTATGCAAGCAGGAGGGACCTTTATGAATTCAAGGTCTGCCTGGTCTACATAGGGAATGCCAGGCAGGTCAGGGTTGAATAATAATGTCATACCTTAAAAATCAAAACCAAAAACAAAGTGGGACTTGTCTCCTATTTCCAAAGCATGAGGTTTCTGTCTCATGACTAAACTTAGCCAGAGATGTCATCCCCATAGCAGGCATTAGGGAAATTTCTCAAATGAGAGAAAATTCAGACATTATTTTCAATTCCAAAATGTAGGATTCTATTTTTTTTTTTCTTGAGTATATCTTTCTCAATTTCTGCTGCTCTAGAAAACAAAAACAAAAACAGGTACACACTGGACATACAAATAGGGTGCTGTGTATTTAGAGAAAATATAATTTTGATGTCACAATTTTTTAACTTAGGTATATATTCATTGTATTCTTTTTAAGAAAGTCCCAACTCCCACTTTTTTTGCTATATGGTTCATTCCTCACTGGAAGTGTTTGATAATATTTTTGGGAAGAATGTGCAATGGGCTATGCAACATAGTAGTGCATCACTGGCCCAATCCTTAACAACAATACACACAAAAGACAAAAATTGTTGATATAAATATTTTATTCATCCTCCATGACACTAAACATTTTTCTTCAAAATGACAGTTTTTGAAATGTGCATATTGTACTTTCTACACCTAAATCACATATGAAGTATGATACAGAAGTTCAGTGTAGTACCAATGTGTTTCAAAATTCATATATTCAATTTGTCCCTGCTTAAGTTATAATGTAAATCTTCATTTGAATGCACATATTCCAATATATGAACACTTTTGTTATGAAGACTGGACCTGTAGTTTCTTTGACTATACTCAGACATGGCTGTTGATATTGAGGGTATTTATTTCTATGCTATATAAAATTATGATACACTCCCTCCCAACCAGTCTTATCTTCCCCAGTAATCCTTCTAAAGTATTCTTTTTGTATAGTATTTATCGTGATTCAATTTAATCTGGTGTTTACTCTCTTGTCTATTGTCTTTCTTCCTGTATTCACAAAGATTAAATTAAAATATCCAGAATTTTCAGTTAAATTTAAATATCTGATTATGCTATGTTTGTTCCCCGAATTAAAATATTTTTTGGCACATACTTACTTATAACATAAAATACAACGCAGAAATTTACACTTAAAAGAAGATTTTAATATGTAATATGTAACAGTTCAAAGATTGCAAAAATGAAAAATATTTGGTAAATACACTCAACTTTGTTACAAACTTAATAAAAATATTTTTTTAAAAATATGGATCCCTATTATATATAGCTGTGTGTACCTCTGTAGAGGAATATAACCTATATTTGGAAAATTTGAGTGTTTTCTTTACTCCTGTTGAGATGTTGAATTCTATATATAATTGAATTTCAATCAAATTGATTGATTTCTTAATCTTCATTTAATATCCCAAAATATAATACTATGTATGTAGATTACACATATGAATGTTTTATGTAAATCATTTTGTTTTTTATCTACCAAGAAAATACTTGCTAACAGTATATGCTCTTGCAACTGTTACCACCACTTTATTATTGTAGTTGCTATAAATCCAGAAAAAGCACCAGATACTCACAAAATTTTGGATATTTTTCATATAAGAAATATTTTAAAGGGTAGAAGTGATGGTACATTCCTTTTATCTTAGATCTGGGGGGAAAAGTAGGCTTCTCTTTAAGGTTAAAACTATCCCAGTTCACACAAAGTCGCAGACCCACCAAAGTTACATAGTGAGACCATATATAAAAAAATTAAAAGTATTAAACAAGTAAAATAAATTTTATAAAATTGTTTACCTAGGGCTAAACTCATATTCAGTATGTTTAAAGCCTATTAATAGTTCAGTGACATTTTTCTGTTTTCCAGCGTTACATAAAAAGATCCCCGCCCCCCGTCCTTATTTAGAAAGGCTAAAAGAAGCTGAGCTAAAGAAATCAATGAAAGTATGGAGTGAACCCGTAAAAAACATTTTCAAATGTCATATCGCACTTTAAAATATCAGTCTGATACAGAGAAGAGGATGTAAGTAGTGGAAAGTGCTCAGAAACAATCTCAAACCATTTCAAAACTAACACTTCCCTTGTTTTCTGAAATAGACCTTATAAAGGGGTGAATGCATCGAGTGCACTTTAATGCATTAAGTGCTGTTTTCTCTTAAAAGGCTACCCATCTAAGTGACCAAGTGCTCCAGTGGGCAGGGTTGAGTCCTCTGGGCAGAGTACCATGGTTTCTTTTCCATGGTACTGCAAACTTTGCTGTCTATTGTCTGAACTGACACCTCTGTCTGAGCAGTTTGCAGCTCAGAATGAGGTTGGTGTAAATTTAAGCAGCCTATGCAGATTAAAAGATAATTTTAAGTTGATTATTTTAGTAACTCAGAGAACTTTGGGGGAATTCATATAGTCAGTGCCTAACAATTGCATTGAAACTTTGAAAAGCATGATTATTTTGTATATTCTGGAGAATGCCTAGCAAACATGAGTTGACCATAAAGTTGAACAATTTTTTTTTAGTAATTAGTACAATTTTAAATTTAGTAGATATTTGGTGATCCTGATAGTAACATCTATTATTAGTAGCCATATATATGGAGCAAAGGGCACCAACATAAAATAATTACTGTATGTGTGTGGGGGGGAGTATTTAATAAATTCATGTACATGCTAAAATGAATACCTGTGCTTCTAAGTTGTTTAAGAAAATGAACATATGTTTGAATATACATATACATAGCACTAAAAGTGAACACATGATTTTGTGAGGGATCATGAAAGGGTATGTATATAGGGGATTAGGAGAGAGAAAAGAGATGGGAAAATGATCCAATTGTTTTTTTATTTTAATGAAAAACAGGAAAGTAGATATGAATAACAAAGATCAGATACTAAAAACACAACTTTGGAACAGAACTTCTATGTAGTTTCTTGTACACATGTAATTCTACAAAACAATCTACAAGCAAATCATAGTTCACGTGTATGAATTATTGGGAGACAATAGCTGTCAAACTGACTCACTGGATAAGCACACTTGTTGCCAAGCCTAAGGTTCTCACTTCACTCGACAGGTTTATGGGGAGAAACTGCACCTGCAAGATATTCTCTGTCTTCACAAACATACTATTACACACACACACACACACAGAGAGAGAGAGAGAGAGAGAGAGAGAGAGAGGGAGGGAGAGAGAGATGACAGATAGATAGATAGATAGATAGATAGATAGATAGATAGATAGATAGATAGATAGATAGATGAGAGAGAGAGAGAGAGAGAGAGAGAGAGAGAGAGAGAGAGAGATGCAAACAAATGAAAAATAATTGAATAATGGAACAAAATTCTCATGCCAGTTTCCAATAATTCTGATGAAGACGTAGGTGCATGTTTTCAGTTGGTTGATTACCACGGAACCTGGTATATAGAAAATGATACATAAATACAAATTATTATTACTTTTTGCTACTTGATGAAGAAAATAAGTGACTATGAGTTTGAAGAAGCCCTAAATATTCTATTATCCTCATAGTCATTATCAAATATAATCACAAAGTTTGAGCTGCACAATTTTTTTTACTTATACTAGAATTATACTTATTTCACACTTAGAAAATTTTATATGCCATATATGAAAATTTAAGGAAAGTGTTCGTTGCTTATTTTATAAGGGCAAGTATGCTATTTTAAAGCTTTTTAAATGCTGTATGCAAGATGGTAATTTCTTATATTTATAAGGCAGAAGTCATTGTATTTTGAATAACTTTACTGTGATTGAAAGGGCTTGTGATTTAAGTAACATATGCAAATGAAGCAAACTGGTATTTGCATACTGAGATTCATTTAATCATAATATTCATAATCAAGTGAAAACCATTTTAGGTAAGTGTGGTTTTAATGAATGTTGTAAATAAGCTTTAATTTGCAAATGATTGCTTTTAAATAATGCTTTTATAATTTGACTTAATAGAAATACGAACATTCTTATATAATTTTAAATAAAATATCAGAGCTCATTGACAAATGTATCACAAATACCTTTTTCAGTCTTTAGTGGAAAAAATGGAAATAGATTTTCAACTTATTATATAATATATAACTGAAATAAATGATAACATGTGAGTCTATATTAATAACTCAAATGATTGATGGACTAAAACTTTCAGTAGGATCAGATACTAGCTTGTAGTTAATAATGCCTCATCTAAAAACTTCACCCACCCTAAATTTAAATTATTAGTTATCAGAGGAAATTAAAATTCATATAAAATAATTAACAATATACAGGAATTTATGTTATTTATTTTTATAATAAAGATACAATTATAAAACACAGACTGGTCCCTTATTGTTTTAGGTAAGGCAGAATTTGAGTAAATATTTTAATTTACTTTCTCAGTGATTTGATTGTATTTGGAAGTACAATAACATAGTTTACAAAAAAAAAGTAGATCTCTGAATAAGAAGGCCTGTAATACAGTGTCTGCCCCTTACTTTGCAACTGTTTGCATTTACTTAACTTTGTAAATACCACACAGTTTAAAAATAGCAATAATAACTGTATCTTATTTCTTTTTCTACTAAATTCTACAAAATGATCTGTTGTGGTTGACTGAAACTGTCTCCATAGGCTCCGGAATCTGAACATTTTGTTCCTAGTTGGTGGCACTGCTTGATCCTCATCTGACGTTCAGTCTTCTTTGTGTTTTGTACTTGTAGTTGAAGATAAGGTCACTCAGTTTCCTGCTCTGGACACCTGCTACATGTTTCCTCACCATTATGGACTCTTCCTTAAAACCTTAAGCCAAAATAAACTATTTCTTTCAGAATTTTTTGTGGCCCTGGTATTCCATCACAGCAATAAAAAAGTAATCTGGCAGTATTTTATCAAACAGAAGCAACAAATTTAACAACTAATCATAATAAATGTTTGCTATAAAGGAAAGCATATCTTTACCAAAATACCTTTTCAAATTTCGATAGTTGATATAGACTGTAGGAAGACTTTTCTGTCCTGCTTGTCAGTTCCCAAATTACCACACTGACATTTATTATTTATTATAAATGCTCATCCAATAGCTCAGGCTTATTACTATCTAACTCCTACTTTTTAAATTAACCTATATTTCTTATCTATGCTCTGCCACATAGCTTGGTACCTATTCTCAGTAAGGAAAATTTATCTCCTTCTCTCAGCATCTCTGTGATTCTCAGACTCCTCCCTTCTTTTTTGTACACTCTTTGTCTACAAGTTCTACCTAACCTCTATGTGTCCATCTATTAGCCAGTCAACTTCATTAAACTATTCAGAGTGACACACAGTGTACAGAAATATTTCATAATAGACAATATTCCTATTGAAAATAAAAATTTACAGGGTGTGGCAGACATTTTGTAGTAAATAGTAATTAGTGACAAAAAAGAGACCACAGATTTGAAAAAGAGTATGTAGGGGTATATGAGAGGTTTGAATGAAATTATGTAATTAATTATATTATAATCTCAAATAATTTTTAAAAAGATAATTTTACAAAAAGAAAAGAAGTATTGGACTTTGTTAATAAAAGGACAGAGCTATTGTTTATTAAACATGTGGTCTCCTTAAAATAGTTGATAAGGAGTCTCCCATTATCATGCCTGGAATTATTTCATTATGTGGCTTCCCAAGACTATAGTAGTTTTCTCTGTTCCCAGTTGAATCATAGGCACTTGAAGTGCTTGACTAACAAGCATGAGTCATAAAACTTGGCTGTCTGTCTAACCCTAGACCTAACATCCTCAAGTTGAAACCTAATTTCTATACACTGTGTACTTTATACACATAGAGACAGAACTGTATCTATAGAGGCACAAATAAATTTTCTGAACATTCAAAGTTAATAGTATTTCATCATTTGATCCATTATTTTCAAATCTCAGTACTGTCAAACTAATTTATTTTGTAGTATAAGCCTTTCAATGTTACTTATCTTTCAAAACTTAGATCATGACTAGTTTTCCTTATCATATTTGTAATTATATTATTGTACATTAGAAGAATCATGTTAACTACACTATTAGTAAATGTAGAAGCAAATTACTGCTTTGATAAACTTTTATGTCAATTTTCTATAACCTTTCTCAAAATTCTTGTCAAAAAACAGACAAAAACTAATTCTAATTTCTATTTTATAAATCAAGATTTGATGAATATAAAATATTAAGTCTTGGAAAAAATATTTTCAAGAGCATGAATATGCATGGTGTGAATACTACCAAAGTTCATATTGAAGTGTGACCTTGCATGTTGAAGATGAAATCAAAGCTGTAAAAGGTTGTTAGGTCATTATGACTTTTTCTGTGTGAATTAATTTGTTCATGGATCAATAAATTACAAGCCTGAGTGCTTAGTGACTTATCTATGGTATAGAATCTAGTCTATTTCTGTCTTCTGTAGTGGCATTTCTTCTGTGTAATGATATGGACTAATTGTATTCTCTGTAGTCACAGCAGGAGGAGGACCATTAACAATCACAAGTACTCATCTCTAGCTTCCAACAGTCCAGAAAAGAAGTATTGCTGAAATTTCTTCTCTATAAACCTCTCAGTCTCTGGTATGCAGTTATTGAAACTATAACTATAAAACACACACACACGGAGATACATACACTCATGACTAATAATACATAATATACATAACATAATAACAATATATATAACACATGGCTAATAATACATAATATACATAACATAATAACATAATATATATAACACATGGCTAATAATACATAATAGGTGTGGAAGTCTAAGTGCAATGGACACCACATTCTCATAAAGGTTGGCACTGTTAGGAGGTGTAGTTTTGTTGGGGTGGGCATAGCCTTGTTAGAGAAAGTGCATTACTGTGGGATCAGGCTTTGAGGTTCCCTATGCCGTGTCTCCATTGACTTCTATCTGCAAGCAGAGATGTAGGACTCTCAGTTACCTATCCAGGACCATGTATGCCTTATGGATATTGGGTATTGTCGCAGTTTGGGTTTCTACTGCTGTGAAGAGACACCACGACCATGGTAACTCATAAGGAAAACATTTAATTGAGAATGTTTGCTTTTAGTTTCACATGTTCAGTCTATTATCATCATGGCATGGAGTATGGTGACGTGCAGGCAGACATAATACTGGCTACATCTTGTCTCGCAAGCAGCTCACACTACAAACAGGAAATTGACTGAGACACAAAGCAGTATCCTGAGCATGAGGAACCTCAAAGCTCACCACCAAAGTGATACACTTCCTCCACCAAGGCCAGAGCCACTTGAGCAAAGCAACACCTTCTTATAGTGCCACCTTGTAACATGAGGTCCCGCTTGTTTGGGTTTCTGTTCTGCCTAGTTCCTGTAGCCGTCCAGCCCCAAAGAAATCACACAGAGTGTCTGCATTACTTATAAACTGATTGGCCCATAAGCTCAGGCTTTGTATTAGCTCTTATAACTTATATTAACCCATTATCCTTATCTATACTATCCACATGGCTCAGTACTTTTTTCAGCAGAGCAGATCACATCCTGCTTCTTCTGTGATCTGGGCATGAGTGCAGAAAGGGAGCTTCCTGCTTCCCAGAATTCTCCTGTTCTCATCACCCCTCCCCTACTTCCTGTCCAGTTGACCTGCCTATACTTCCTGCCTGGCCAATCAGCATTTATTTAAAACATGATTGACAGAATACAGACAATTCTTCTGTACCACCACCTCCTATGGGATCATGGGGGCCAATTACATTCAAACTATCACACTAAGTACATAAGTAGAATCTCTGCCAATTGATATATCTCTTCCATATAATCATAAAAGAAGTCAAGAAATTTTTTACAGATAAGTTACCTACAAACCCAAATGACAAATGACAAATTAAAATGTGATCCAAGAGAGACTGAGATTTTTAATTTATTATTTTGAGACAGGGTCTCATTGTCAAATTGGCTTGAACTTTCTATATGTAGTTGGCACTGAACTCATTGCCCTTCTGAGAGCATGGACCACAAGCCTGTCCCCTTTCTTGGTTTGCCTTTTCCAGTCTTTGAGCCTGAGTTGCACTAGATAATATCTTCTGAAATCAAATCAAATCAGGGGTTTCATGTTTAGTGATTTAAGTGATATTTCTAATAGATTTCTATCATTTTAAAATTATATGTATAGTATAAGATAATACAAATAAAATGTGGGTATCACTTGAAGCCACAGACTTCTCACTGAACCTGCCTGCTTTTTTTTGGACTCTAACTTAAAAAGCATGGATTTCTTCCTTTTCTGTCTCTCCCTCCTCCTGGCAACTGCCAAGACTTGCAGCCTGCCTTCCCATTTATTTCCTTCTCTTCCTCTAACTAAACACTTCTTTACTTTTTATTCTGGATTAATCAACACACTCCATCAAAAAGACTAAAATCACACAAAACAAAACTGGTTCACCAGCAACATGATTAGCTATTAAAACACTCTAGTTCTATAGCCAATCTCAACATTGACAAAAATATGTATATTCAAATGGATAAAGACATAGAAATTGTGGGAAAATATCCTTTAAATTAATCTCTTAATTTTATACTTTATGTTTGACTAAGAAAAAATAAGCTTAGAAAGTTTTTCTCAGCTTTTAGGCTAACATAAAGATATTAATGATTTCACACATGAAATTTAAAAATCAATTGCCTTGAAAAAATCTGGAGTTTTACCTGTGGATCTTGTTTTTCTCTAGTGTGATATAATTCATGAACCAGTACTTTCCATAAAAAAAAAAAAAAAAAAAAAAAAAAAAAAAAAAAAAAAAAAAAAAAAAAAAAACAGGGAAAGAGAACAAACCAACATGAAGATTTGTAGTGAAATTTTGTTTGTGATTTAACGAATAAAACATGTCTGAAGATCAGAGTGCAGAGCTAAGCCATTAGCTAGCCATAGAGGCCAGTCAGTGATGGCACACATCATAAATCCTAGAACTCAGGAGGCAGTTCAAGGCAACCCTGGACTACATGAGATTGAATCAGTCTAAAAGAAAAAGCCTACAGAATGGGGGAAAAAACTTCAGTAACTGCACATCAGACAGAGGTCTGATCTCCAAAATATACAAAGAACTCAAGAAATTGGTCACCAAAAGAACAAATAATCCATTACAAAATGGAGTACAGACATAAGCAAAGAACTCTCAACAGCAGAATTTAAAATGGCTGAAAGACACTTAAGAAAAGATTCAACATCCTTAGTCATCAGAGAAATGCAAATCAAAATATCTCTGAGATTCCATCTTACACCTGTAAGAATGGCCAAGATCAAAAACACTGAAGACAACTTATGCTGGAGAGGTTGTGGGGAAAAGGGAACACTTCTGCATTGTTGGTGGGAATGCAAGCTGGTACAGCCAGCGCCTTTGGATGTCAGTGTGGTGAAAATTTGGAAACAACATTCTTTAAAATGAAGTAATACTACTGTTGGGGGGTATATATCCAAAGGATAATCAATCGTGCCACAAGGACATGTGCTCAACTATGTTCACAGCAGCATTGTTTGTCATAGCCAGAACATGGAAACAATCTAAATGCCCCTCGACCAAAGAATGGATAAGGAAAATGTGGTACATTTACACAATGGAGTACAACACAGCAGAAAAAAAAATAACATCTTGAATTTTGCAGGAAAATGGATGGAGCTAGAAAACATCTTTTTGAGTGAGGTAACCCATACCTAGAAAGACAATTATCACATGTACTCACTCATAAGTGGTTTTTAAACATAAAGCAAAGAAAACCAGCCTACAAATCACAATCCCAGAGAACTTAGACAACAATGAGGACCCTAAGAGAGACATACATGGATCTAATCTAAAACAGGAAGTAGAAAAAGACAAGCTCTACTGAGTAAATTCGGAGCACAGGGACCTTGGGGGAGGGCTGAAGGGGACGGGAGAGGCAGAGAGGAGAGCAGAGATAAATGTAGAGTTCAATAAAAAAATCTATTTAAAAGATAAAGAAAAGAAAAAAGAAAAAAAGAGCTCACACAAAGCTGATCCTGGCACTTGGGACCACAGACTACATACCTTTAATCCCAGCACTAGGGAGGTGAAGATAGGAGCAATTTGGTGGGTGGAGAGAGGACTATAAGGCAGGAAGAGACAGGAGCTCAGATGCAGTATGAGAATTCAGTCTGAGATGCAGTCTGAGGTTTCATAGAGAGGCTGTTATTAATAACAGAGGCCATGCAGTCTGAAGATTTGTAGAGACAGGATCGTTCCTTTGGTCTGAACATTGGTAGAGGTAAGAACTCTCTAGTATCTGGATGCTCTGCTTCTCTGATCCTTCAGCTTTCACCCCTGATAGCTGGTTTTCAGTTTTTATCACCAGGAACAAATAGAATTTGTTCTACAGAGATTGCCTTGCTTAAAATGTCTGTTAAGAACCACTGTTAAAATAAAATCAACATTTAAAGAATTATGGCAATATGAAATAAATAATTCAGCCACAGGGCAAAATGGTAGTGAAAAGTTTTTGCACTCTGATAAACCTTTGCACTAATGCAATAATCCAAATATGACCAAATCAAACCAAATTAGAAAAAGCCCAGGTTTAATGGATACCAATGCTCCCAGGTGGCCTTCCAGCACCACCACCCCCTGAAAGATGATAAGGGGAAGAAAGACCAGAAAACCAAATATTTCTTCTCTGGGAGGGAGGGGTCGTCAGTTTAAATACCCTGTGGGTGTGGTCTTCAGCATCTCTTTTTTTTGGGGGGGAAGTCATTGTTTGGCAGGCTTTCCTGGAGGTGGAATCTAGACTGAAGCAACTCCCAGGGGAGGGGGCTTGGGATGGACCTTTCACCCAAACATTCCAGACTCTTTGGATATATGGATGCACAGGCAGGGTTGATGCTTCCACCCAAACAGGTAGCATCAAGAAGCTCTGGTGAGCCAGGCGGTGGTGAAGCATGCCTTTAATCCCAGCACTCGGGAGGCAGAGGCAGGTGGATCTCTGAGTTCGAGGCCAGCCTGGTCTACAAGAGCTAGTTCCAGGACAGGCTGTAGAAACTATAGGGAAACCCTGTCTCGAAAAACAAAAACCAAAAAAAAAAAAAAAAAAAAAAAAAAAAGAAGCTCGGTGACACTGCTGGTTTTTTTTTTTTTTGACTGTTACTGAAGTTTTCCAGAACATCTAAATTCATAGTACATGTTATTTTTCAATGCTTCTTCTTCAAAGTTTTTAATATATATGTATATATTAATTATATATCATATATAATTATAATTAATATATATTCCTTTGTTTTTAATGTGTGTGTGCACACAAGTGTTTGTGTATGGAGGTAATAATGTTGATGACATATGTCTTCCTCAATTTTGTTTCCACTTTGTGTTTTGAGAATCTACCACTGAACCAAGAGCTCCCTGATTCCCTGATTATCTAGTTTTGGTAGTTAGCAGCAGGAGAGATGTTCCCATCTCTACTTCCCCAGTGCTGAAATTATAGACATGCATCACTGTGTGGAGCTTTCTATATGGGCACTGGGATATGAACTTAGGTCAAACGTCTCACAGAAAGTGCTTACTGATTTAGCCATCTCCCCATCTCCCCAGCCCTGCATCATTATATTTTAATTCAACTTAAAGTCTTTAGTACTTAAAAAAAAGCAAAGAAAATCATGGATTATCTATAAAACTATTATTTGCAAATCTATGTGAACAATGGATTATCAGATAACAGCAACATTCATAAATTTTAATTATTACAATAAAGTGAAAATGACAGAAAGACCAATGATACCAATTTAAAGTAAAAAACAAGCAAGTAAACAAAACAACAACAAAAAGATTTCATTTAAAAATATGTTCTTGTTCCCAGTAATCATTTCTAAAATTATTGGTGCCTAGAAATTTTTTTTCTTGTTATTAAAGTATTTTTCTTTTATACTGGTACTGAGTGCATTTAGTTCTCAAATTAAACTACAAATATATACTATTTTTTTTGAGATGTATTTCTTTTCAGGAGAAAGTTTCAGAAGGTGTACTTTCACAGTACTAAGAATAGTTTGTTTGTTTTTTTTTTAATCAATGGGGGGGGGGGCCTGGAAACTATTGTGTTTGTAAGGGATTTTTCTATTGAAAAATGTATCTGTTTCCAAAAACAAGATTCAGAGAAATAACACTTCTAATTTTCTCTAGCACTTAGTTTCTTCAAAAGACTATAGCAATTTCAAGAGGTGTTAAAATATGCATGCATAATGCTTGATCATGCTAACAATGATGAAAAGTATAATGAGCATTGATTTGAATTGAAAAGTTTCAAAAGTATGCAAATTAGTATTTTATCTGAAAGGATAAAAACATGTCCCATCAAGCTAAAGAGGAATTTCCCAGATTCCAAACTTATGAGAATTAAAAAAAAAAAAAAAAATAGCTTGCATTTACTACGGTTGAGAGCAAGTCCTGTCATCTCATTTCCCCCATAGCAGAGCACTTCACAGGTGTCAAGGACTCTCTCAGCTCATAACAAAGTCTGTAAGTGTGGGAGGGGCTGATGGAAATAACCGTGAAATATCACTGTGGAAAACAAAATGTCAATTTATCTGTCAATCTTAAGAGCAAGAAATGTCATTCATAGCTGTCCTTGTGGGTTCTCCATCAGTGTGTATCAAGTTGTCGCAAATTCGTTTTCTTAAAACAATATGCTTTATTCTGATCCAGTTTTGAGAGTAAGAAGTCTAGACAGACTTCCTGGGCTCCCCACTTTTGTTTTTTTAGGAGGAAAGTCAAAATACCAGGAAGGCTGGACTCACATGGAACCTATGGGAAGAAACTCATTCTCAAGGTCATTCCAGTTAGTTGGGAAATTCAATTACCTGCAGCGGTGGGGAAGAAAAAAACACCTATAGTTTTGGTTTTTTATTTTATTTTTTATTTTTTTATCTCTCATGTTTCCACTGAACATTCCATACCAGATACTCCTTTATGTTTTCTACAGAAGCAATTGATCACTGAATGTCATTCACAAGTGCTATCTCTGTCTCCCTCTCCCATGTATAGTACATGTGTGTGATGTATATATTCATACTTACATGTAGTCAGGGACTCGAGAATAATGTCAGGTGTCATATTTTACACTCTGCCTTATTCCCTGGAGACAAGATCTCTCTCTGACCCTGATGGTAGACTGCCAATAAGCCCTAAAACCCTCCCCATCCTCCTGTGATTTCTCTCAGAGCTGGGATTGCAAGTGCATGTGCGCATGCCTGAGATTTTTACATAAGTGTTTTGGTCAGAACTCAGGTCTCCAACCTTGTACAGAAAGTATGATTTTTCCATTTGGGCATCACCCAACCCATAAAATACTTTTGTTAGTTTGAAAGATTAGGAAAAAATAAAATTTTCACATGTTTTGAGTTCTAAGAGACTGATACTTCAATATACCACTAAAATCAGCATTTCACCAATTGATAAATAATAAACTACTTATAATACAGTGGTGATTTCAAATTACAATAAAAGATGCATGGATTAGCAATCACCAACATGGAGACTTTTGCTCTTTTGTCTAAATTACAGAACCCACAGAAAGTTTTGTTCAGTATTATTATTGTAAAAAATCCATATAGATGACTTCCAAACACATTTTTCAGAGGTTGTGTGTGTTTGCAAATCATGCATAACAATATTATACAGTAACTAAAATTATAACCAGAGGTTTATTAAACATTAAAATTCAGGAGGCAGACGCAGGTAGATCTCTGTGAGTTCGAGACCAGCCTGGTCTACAAGAGCTAGTTCCAGGACAGGCTCCAAAGCTACAGAGAAACCCTGCTTTGAAAAACAAAAACAAAAACAAAAAACATTAAAATTCATTCTTCATTGTAGTCTGTTGGGGCAGCTGACCAATCCCTGCTTTCAGGGGCGTGGCTGCTCCAGGGGAGAAAGGTACCTTTAAAAAGAACCGGGTTGGGGATAGACGGCCCTGTTCCCCCCCCCATCCCCCTTCCCCGCTTGACTCTCTGCTTTGCTGGAGCTTTGGCTTTGTAAGTGTATCCCACTTTCTCCTTTTATTAAAACTGATTTATTCTAAAAGGACCATTTTTGGTTATTTCCAAATTCCTCCGACCGCCGCTACAGTAGTCTACATAACTATAGATAATAAATTTATGAGAAACTCTCTAATTTCCTAGAGACATCACACTAAGTTGTTGGTAGAGGTTTTGTTCCACCCAGTCCCGCAGCCATTAAGTTCCAAATAATCACACAGAGGTCTACATCAATTATAAACTGATTGGCCTATTATCTCAGGCTACTTATTAACTCTTATAGCTTGTATTAGCCCATAATTTTTATCTGTGTTAGCCACGTGGCTTGGTACCTTTTTGGCAAGGCAGTCACATCTTGCTTGCTCTGTGTCTGGCTTCTTTTGTGTCTGGGTAATGACTTCAAATTGACTCGTTTTCTTCACAGAATTCTCCTGTTCTCATTTCCCCACATCTACTTCCTGCCTAGTCACCCTGCCTATACTTTCTGTCTAGCTACTGGCCAATCAGTGTTTATTTAAAATACAAGTGACAGGATACAGACCATTGTCCCCAGCACATAATCATTACTTTTACCAAATGACAATTAAGAATTCTTGTAAATGCAAAAAGTTCTTTAAAACAAATTTCCAAACAGGGTGACTTGAAGTCTTATTTGTTCTCTAATTGATAAATATTGGGGGAAGCAAACTAAGTAATATTAATAACACTTTATTTGGATTAGGTAAATTATGGCTTAAAATGCACCTTCAAAATATGTTTCTGCTCTTAGAAATCCTTCAGAACTTGTTTTTTATGTTTGCATACTTGTAATCTCAAGTATTTTCTTCAAAAGTCCAATATTTATTAAATCACTTTAGTATTTGGGTGAAAATAGATCATTATAAGATCATTATCTCTGATTATCCAAGAACTATTATATTCAGAACTACAAAAATATGGGCATCTGTAAAAGTTACATATAATTTAGCAAATACATTGCAAACTGAAGGTAATAAGAAAAAAATTAATAAAACCACATGCATGTCAAATATTCTACAAGATGGACTGAATGATTAGAGTTTGAGATTGGAGAGTGTTAGAATGTTTCAGATGCAGAGCCAAGTCTTTTGAAGCTAACATTAACTCTCTTAATAGCCAATTATGTTAACTACATTTTCAGTGACTGTGATAAAACACCCTGGCAAAGGCAACTAAAGAAATACTTACTTTGGCATGCAGTTAAGAGAGTAGAGTACACCACTGGGGAGAAATTGGAGCAATGGACTGCAGGCCACTGGCCCCAGTGCACATGGAGTTAGAAAATAGAGGGATCTGAATGTTTAGACTCTGCTTGCTTTCTCCTACTACATTCCAGGACGCAGTCACCAACAGTGCTTGAGTCTATCCTTACAGTGGGCTTACTCAACTCATTAACCTAATCTAGGGAATTCCTCGCTGGTCTGCCCAGACTTTTGTCTCCTTGGTAAATTTTGATTCTATAAGTTGATAATATTGATCGTCACAACTTTATCTCTTGGCATTTCTATATCCAAACACATTGCTTCTGACCCATTACCACTCTCCCCTTTTCCATATATTATAATCGGATAATTGAAAGTACACTCACTCTCACTCCATAGTCTTCAATAACTACAACATTGCTGAAAAGTACAACCTACAAAGTCTCTTCAGAAGCTCCAGACACCATATTAACTGTAATTCCCTTAAAAAAGAAAAAATAAAAGCATTATTATTACAAATAATAATCATAACATAATAGTAAACAATTTTCATGCTTCCAAACTCGCAGTGTTACATAGTAAGTGATACCGTGTAAAAGGGAAGGAATAGAAGCAGAGCAATGAGAAATAAAACCAAAACAAAGACAACCTTCAAATCCTGTAGCTCCATGTTTGGGTGACTAGGGTTTGTGGTCAAATCATACAGGATTCAAAGTGCTTGGTTAGTCATTTCTACACTGCCATTTCTCCTGGCTGCAGTACACATTCTCTTGGACTGGTTTTACTCAATCACTTAGCTTTCCTTGGCATTTGTTCAATGGTCCGGGTATTTCTAAGATCCTAGGGTCTCTATTACAATGTAGGCTTCATTTTCATTTTTATAAAATGGCCTTTAAGGGATTCTTTGCAAAAACCCTGACATGGCCACACACTGCTTCGTTTAAGTGGACCTCTGAGACCATGAAGTAAAGTGTGTGGCTCTTTAAGTTGTTTTTAGCTACAAAAGTGGTACTATGTAAATTATGTTGTCAGTTTCTTCTGCAAGCTTGAGATAAAGCTTGGCATCTTTGGAGCAGAGCTAGAGCAGCCTTTGTTTGCTCTTCCTGGGAAACACTTCCCTAGACAATCTTTTTTTTTTAAGAATAGGGATTCTCTTCAACTACATCCTCAGCTTAGCCTTTCTCTTCTCAAATGCAGTTTCATTTTTATGATTTGGAAACTTACATAGGTAGGTTGCTGTCTTCAGGATACTTTTCTTATTGTCCCAGTGTAGAGTGTGTCACTTTAGCAATTGCAACCTCATTTTTTTCATAGCATGTATATTCGAGTAAAGGGTTTCAGTATTCATGAACACCTGATTTCTTATCTTCTATTTCAAAAGAAACTAGAGGTGGCATCTCTATCAGTCTCTCATCCTCCAAGGGCGGTAAAGGCACGTCCATGGCCTCGGGTCACCTGCCAAGACTTGTCCTGGGACTGGCCTTCCCTGCCTGGGACCTGCCGCTCCTTGTGACTCACTACCACCCCTTGGAAAACCACACTGCCATATATTTAATCCATAAAATTGGTGCTCTGTGACTAGGCCAGGTTCTCTCCACTTTTCTTCCTGCCTGCTGGTAAGCTGGCTGAGGACATGTGGAACCCTGGACTCTGAACGGGTTTCTTCACAACAGCCCTGAATTCTATCTGCCTGGATGCCGAACCCCACGCACACCAGCAGCTTTGTTTGATGAGTTTTTCCCTTCCAGTCAGCTTAAACATTTCTCTGAATCCGAGGCCTTAACCATTGATCTCCTGGCAAGCTCCTGGTGTTCCTAGAATTGGGGGTAAAGCCCCCAACCACTGCCTTCATGGCTATGGTTGAGCCCTTCACTGATACTCATCTCTGCTTCTTCCCGTAGCTAAAAACATAACCAGACCACCCGAGTGATCCTTCTGCTCCAGCATTGCACATGCTGAATGGTATGCTTGCTTTAGGATCTTCAGATTTTGTTTTGTTTTCTTTTTCTTTTCTTTTAGATCACCTGTAAGTGGTCCAATGCATCTAGCCCCTGGTTTTTAAGTTGCCCAGACCAGAGGCAGCAAGGTTTCATTATCGACCCCATCTATAGAGGGACAAAGGACGGGCCTTGAAGTCTTCTCTGTTTTTGCTGCTTTCACGTTTTCAGCTCAGAACTCTCAGCCACCCACCCGTAAAGGCTCTACTGATGTTCCGATGTTCCCCAGCTCCACCTTTCTTTTACCTGGGCAGTCCCATTCCCACCTGCCTGTCAGCATCTCATGCCTGTCTGCTTTTCCTTTCACGGGGGAATCCCTTCCCCACCCATCTGGAAATTCTCTTTTACTCTCACTCCCATTCCATCTATTCCATCCCTGCCACCGTTACCGCTGGTCCTGTGGAAACTGACTAGATCACTCAGATTTGTGAGACAGCTGTTTCCAATTCCAGCCCTTGCTTTCTGCTTGGCAACAGGGTGGATCACAGTGCTGAGTAATTTTTCTCTCTACTTCATGTATGAAAGAATGTATGCATGGTGTGGCCACATGGATGTAATTCTGTTTTAAATGTATGTTCTACACAACCTCTATGTATCTCTTGTTATTATATTTAAAACTCCCATGGCTCAAAAAAATAAAGGAGCTTCTCCATATAGCACATGAACACCACCATTTTTACTGAGGTCAAATGACCTCACTGCCATCTTCACAAAGAACCAGGTCAGGTGACAAAGTCCCACCATTTTTACTGAGGTATTCCCTGACTAGTCTCCCGGTTTACCTATGTTTTTGTCTCTAAATTCTTCTTACTGATTCTGTTACATGTGAGTTTTTCACAGTTGCATGCCTTTGTTAAGGCCCACCAAAAGCAATCACTTTGCCCAACTCCTATTTAATGCATGTGCGTGTGTGTGTGCATGCATGCATGTTACTTGAGTTAACTCTAATGTGTGTGTATGTGTGTGCATACATATGACATAATGCACATCTGTTTATTGTTAAATGTTATAACTGCCCATTTTATCTCATTCCAGACTTAAAAACAATTAAGTCTCATGTTTTAAATTGGTGTGTACTTTTAAGCCTCTTACAAAAATATGATATATTTAATCCAACCCTGCTTTAAAATATATTAAGTTACTATCTATTATTGTCAGTTCTGCCAGTAAGCTTCGATCGCAAGCAGTTTTTGTCTTCTTTGTCTTTTACAAGTATAAATATTACCTGTTAAGTTGAGAGCCAGTACAGTCAAGCTTGGACCTAGCTCTCCATTCAGTTTCTATAACTTATCTATACCTGGTAAGCAAACCTTAAGTGCTCAGAGATCTCCGAGTCTGACATTTAAATGTTTAATTATTAAAAGACTGTTCATAACAACGAGAGACAGTTGGTTCCTAGTAGCAGCATTCTCCTTCTTCCTAAGAAGAATACAAAAGACAAATGGGCACAAAACAATATCCATCCACAATTTGCTTCATCAACTGCTAAGCGCTGACCACTGGGAAAACTGCTTTTCATCTAAACCAGAAGTTCTCCCGGCAGTGGACAGAGAACCAGAATTGACAGCCTAGCTTCTCAGGTCAAGGTAGGCTTGTCTTCCTACAGATTTCATAGCCTACAGGATCTTCTAGAGCCTGGCAGGCCCTGCACTGAACAGTAAAAGACAACTACGACCCTCAGCAACCCATGAGTAACCCTGAGGAGTAGCTCTAGGTGCCAATCAAGTAAGTTTTAAGTCATTTTTAAATCAATTACTCAAGTAATTCTCAAAGATCTCTGATACAGTTTGATAGCTGAGAGGTTGTGTCAGTTTAAAAGAAGAGCCTCACCAAACAAATTTCAATAAGCTACAAGTTAACAAAATTTTCTCATGCTGCCTTTCATAGTCATAAAGATACTTTTCATTATGCAAAAATATTTGTCACAGTCATTCTGGTATAAATATGCTGCTGTTTAAAACTTATGTTTTCACAGACCCCCAAAATTCTTATGGGTTCCAGGGAGCTGAATTGAAGGATCCATATTAAACAGATAAGATATGCCCCTCTCAATTCCCTGGTCCTAATTTTTTTCCTTAAACTTAACTTTGTCCTCTGTTTTGACAATACCTTAAACAGCCTAAGAGACACCGGACATTTCCATACTACAAACCCGAGACATGAGTAAAGAGACCAACTACCCCAGGATGTTACCAGCACCCAGCTTTCTCAGGTTCCCCCCCAAGATGATACCCACAAATAATCAGGAAGCCATCTTGAGAATCTGCTGTCCCAATTTCTTTAACCTGTTATGCCTAACCTCCACCTTTTAATTATTAGAAAGAAATGGGAATGTTATGATCTGCTACTGACTTATCCTGACCCTTTAAGAGTCAAGCTCTGCCCACTCCCCTTTTCTGCCTAGGCAAGTTGATCATCCTTCCACCTCCAACTTGCATTCTCTCTCTCTCTCGCTCGCTCTCTCTCCCTCTACCCCCTCTCTCTTTCTCTTTCTCCTCTTTCCCCTTCATTTCTGTAACCCACTGAATAAACTCTGTACTCAAACTCTCAAACTCTCTTTGTATGCCACATCTATCAGTCTCTTACCTGCCAAGGGCCGCTGTGGCTCTGCTGTAGCCTAGGGTCACCCGCTTAGGCTCCTTCAGGGACTGGTCTTCCCTGTCTGGGACCCGTTGCCCCTTGGAGAACCACACTGCCATTTATTTAAATCATAGCATTTATCACTTTGTTGATTGCCTGTGAATAAACTATGACCTGTTGTTTCCTGATCCTATAGTTATACCTTCATGTTCATGACAAATTAAGTACTCTAAAACTGTAAGTCAAAATAAATCCTTCCTTCAGGTGCTTTAGTCTGGAATTTTGTCACAGCAACATGAAAAACAACCAACACAAAAGTGTAGTTGCTTGGTCCCTGTGAAGTTTTGAATGTGAATGGTCTCCATAAACTCCTGCATTTTAATACTTGGATTTTAGTGCATGGAATTATTTGGAAGGGATTAGGAGGTAAGGCATTATTACAAGAGGAATATCACTGGGGGCAGGCTTTGAGGTCTTAAAAGCCCATTCCTCTACCAGTTAACTCTCTACGCCTCATGGTTATGCTTCAGGGTGTATGTTTTCAGCCACTGCAACAGTGCTAGGTCTTCTTCCTGCCATGCTTCTTGCCATGATGATCATAGACTCCAAATCTCTGAAACTCTGAGCTGGCAATAAACTTTTCTATAAATCCCCTTAGTTATGATGTCTTATAACAAGAGAGGAGTAGATAAAGCTGCCTCTTTCTCTTCATGCTCCATTTCCATTAGTTTGCCTCTAGATAGTGTTTGTTGAAAACAAAGAATGCAATATCTAACAACTAAATGTAAGAAATCTGAGGTACCATTTATACTTTCTGAATCTTTCAATGGGTGCTAGATCTGACTGGCTAATTAATATTGACCCAGACAATCTTTCCCTTTAGAGAATAGAGATTCAAGATGACAAGTCTCCTGAAATTCCTTAATTAGTCTGTTAAGGAATTAAAGAACAAGGTTATGACCTGCTTCATGGAAAGGATTTTCAAAATCATATACACTTTGAACTAGGACCTAATAAAAACCTATATTAAAGGAACCATATAACAATAGAGTCCTCAATGGAAGGGACCTTTGTAAGTAGGTCTGAAAACTCAGTGTCTAGAAATAAATAATTGTGTTCATACTTTGACGGTAAAACCAGTGACCTCAAACTAGAGGACACATCTTAACAAGACCCAGAGAAGAACACCTGCAACAATGGGAGTGGAAGATCTCACAGTTCTCTTGAAATAATTAAAAAAAATATTAATAATAGACTGATCATCAAAGACTCAGTTGTTCTGAACTATTCCCTCTTATGGCCCATTCTGTTTCCCCATTTATATTTATATTAATCACAAATTGAAACCAATGTATAGGAGTGTTCTCTTATTAAAATGGAATCACTTATCCTACCTAGAAAACAAATAGACATATATGCTGTTTCTCTTGTATTTATTTACTTACATACCAGCTCTTTGGTTGTTGGCATGTCAAGAACTACACCAGGGGTTCTCAGTTCATATGGTGACAATGGTCCACATTAAGGTTCTATATTTGGCTTTTAAATATACTATATAGTTTGAAACCTTCAAAAGAGTAGGGAGAGGGAATATGAAACCAAATAACTCAAATTAGACTTCTATATTATTGGTGCATTGATGCATACATTTGAATCAAAAGGACACATAAAATGCCATACAAAAAAAGTAGGTTCTTTTCTTTCACTTTTTTTTTTCAAATTATTAGACCTGGTCTATTCATATGGATCCCAAATTTTCCCTGTGTAATTCCAGTGTACAAAATATACAGTGGAAAATAGAAGAAGGAGCATAATGAAAATCAAAAGATAATGAGGTTTTCCAATATAAATATTGTTGTGGCTTGAGTGTGAATGTCCTCCATAGACTCTTATGTTCAAATGCTTAGTCTCTTCTTGATGGAACTGTTTGCGAAGATGTCTGAGGTTTCTGTCCTGCCTGGTTCCCACAGTCGTTAAGTTCCAAAGAAATCACACAGAAGTCTATATTACTTATAAACTGATTGGCCCATTATCTCAGGCTTCTTATTAACTCATAACTTATATTAGCCCATTATTCTTGTCTATGCTAACCACATGGCTTGGTACCTTTTAGGCAAGGCAGTCACATCTTGCTTGTTCTGTGGCTGGATCAGAACTACAGAGAAATGGGCTTCCTTCTTCCCAGAATTTTCCTGTTCTCATTGACCCGCTTCTACTTCCTGTCCGGTTGTCCTGCCTATACTTCCTTCCTGGCTACTGGCCAATCAGCATTTATTTAAATATAATTGACAGAAAACACACTATTGTCCCACCGCAGGAAGAAGTAGACAATGTGGTTTTATTAGAGGAAGCATGTCACTGGGGTTGAACTTTGAGGTTTCTAAAGACTAGTGCCGTTTCCAGTGTTTCTCTTTGCCCCCTAGTGTGTTAAGATGTGAACACTTAGATTTCTTGCCACTGGGCCTATGCACTAATGCCATGGACTACAACCCTGTGAAACCATAAGCCCATTTAAACTTTTCTTGGTCATAATTTTTTTTTCACAGCAATAGAAAAATAGTTGATAAAATGCTATGATATTCTTCTTTCCTGTATTCTAGGGCAACAGTGTATTTAACTATTTTCTATAAATATTCTAAACTTATATAATAATGAACATATTGGAAACAAGTTTTTTTGCATACTCCTGCCAAATTAATGGTTTTACTTGTATACAAATACAGGCAAGTACCGATAAAACTTCATTCCAATCACCCTTGTATAAAACACAGATAGCTTACCATATCTCTGACAAGTTTCTTCTCTCCTCATATAATAATATGAGTAGATTATTCTTTCTTTGGAAGTCATTTGTCTTCTACTAGGTGGTGGAAAGAATAGGACCTATATGCCTGGCCAGAAAAATTTTCTATATCTTCTTTCTATAATTATATTTTATATCAAAAGCCAACTATTGCTATGAAATTACAGAGGCCAGTAATTTACTTTTGAGTGTGAAATAAGGTTGTTTTCTGTCTTGTTCTAAAGATGATAATGTCAGTTTCCCATGCTGTCTCTCTTCTTTGACCCTCAAATGTCTACTAGAGAAGAAACATTCTCAACCTCAGGATATATTACTAACTTTGAAGCCTGATTTTTGAAAAGTCTCTGCTAACCATTCATAGAAAAAAAGGATATGTGGCTGTTACAGAGTGAGCCACTTGTTCTTCCTGGCTGCCTGGCTAGCTTACACTCAAAATAATCACACAGAAACTCTATTAATTAAATCACTGTTTGGCCCATTAGCTCTAACTTTTTATTGGCTAACTCTTACATATTAATTTAACCCATTTCTATTAATTTGTATATCACCATGAGTTTGTGGCCTACCAACAAAGTTTCTAAGAGGCATCTGTTTCAGGTGCAAGATCCATGGCATCTCTCTAACTTTGCCCTTCTTTATCCCAGGATTCAGATTTGTCTCCCTGCCTGCCTAAGTTCTGCCTTATCAACAGGCCAAGGCAGTTCCTTTATTCACTAACAAATGAAAGCAGCACATAGACAGAAGTACCTCCCACACCATTTCCCCTTTCTGTTCAAACAAAAAAGAAGGCTTTAACATAGTAAAATTACATATAACAAAAAGGTTATCAAGCAAAATTGCAGTTACAATATTTATATCTACTTTATCTTTTATCATAACAAAGGGAAACTATAAGCATAACTATAAATTCTTCCACTCCATCAAAGACTCCAGAAGGATATAATATTACATAAGTAAACAGGAAGTGCATTGCAAACAACTTCCAAAACTCTAGAAATGACAGAGACATCTTGATGTCTAGACAGTTACGCAAAGTTCTTCTGTACCGTTGGGGCATTCATCTTTAGGCTACAGGCCCATAGTGTCCAGAAGACTTTTTCAAGAAACAGGAAATTTCAAAGACAGTTCCGCCTCACAGACTCTTTCTTGAAGCAGGAATCCTGAATGATCATCTCGCTTTTATTTAAAAATGTTGGTTTGATATTAATAATTTATAGAAGGTTAAAATACCTTATAAAATTATCAAATTGACAAAAGCAATTTCTGCCTTTTGTTGTCATTGTCAAGTTGACAAACTATGAACATAGGGAAAAGGAAATTTCAACTGAAAAGTACTTCTACCAGATTAGTATACAGGAAGTCTCAGGGGAATTTTCTTAATTAATGATTGATATACAAGGACCCAAACTTATATGAAGTACCCCCCCCCCCCGGGGTTGGAGGTGGTATAAGAAAACATTCTTCAACTTTCTCTGCTTCAGTTCTTATTTTCTGATTTCTACCTTGAGTTTCTACCTTGGCTTTGATAATAATGACCTGGAGCCTATAAGCCACATATACCTTCCACCACTACCAATACTACCCCTGATGGGAGAATGACTAAGGTGTGTTAAAACCTGTACTCTCTGTGTTCTTTTGGAATCCATTAGAAGGTAGTTGTGTTTGGAATAGCAGAACAAATAGCTCTAGTATTCATGATTCTCATTCTAAAATGTGCTTTTAGTTATTGTATCCTAGGACTAATAATGAATCTTAAGTGTTTTAGAATTCAACAGTTGCTATAAAAAGAACCCATGTCATCACAGACTACTAACCTGTGGTAGTTTGAATATAATTGCCCCCATAATCTCATAGGGAGTGGCACTATTAGCAGGTCTGGCTAAGTTGGAGTGCCTTTGGTCTCAGAGAAAGTGTGTCACTGTGGGGGTGGACTTTGAGGATTCCTATGCTCAGGATATCTTTCAGTGTGTAAGTCGACTTCCTGTGGCCTGCAAGATGTAGTAGCCTCAGCTATTCATCCAGTACCACATCTACCTGCATGCTGCCATACTCCCTCCATGATGACAATGGACTTAACCTATGAATCTGTAAACAAACCACACCTATTAAATGTTTTCTTTGTAAGAGTAGCCATGGACATGGTGTCTCTTTACAGCAATAAAGACTTTAAGTAAGACACAACCCAATGCTGAAACAGAGAATCCTAGGTGTTGGGCCCTTCCCCCTGGGATGTCTGTTTATTCCCTGCTAACCTTTGCTAGAAAGTACATCTTCTACCTTCTGGAGGTACATCCTGCACCTCCTGTACTAACAGCAAACTCCTTCTTCTGCTTAGTTGTTTACTGATTTGGCCCTTCAATAACATGAACTTCCAAACCCTGGGATTTTCCACAGTGATGCAAGCCTGTATATATAGACCACATTCACCCTTCAATAAATGGCATTCTCTTAGCATGAATGACCTGCTGTGTGATGTTTCTCTAAATCCTCAGCTTCTCATTTGCAACTCGGTACTTTGGTAGCACTGGCACTACAAGTAGAGGTCCCACCGAGATTGAGAAAGAAGGAAGGTTGCTGAAGGTTCACCCTGGGAGAAAAGCTGGCCAGCTGAACTAAAAACAGGTAAGACAGGGATGCTTTGAACATACGTGCTGGCAGTTCTACTGGTGTTCTTGTTGATCATTTTTTAAGCTATTAAAAGATAATATCACTAGGATTAAGCAAAGGACAGCTAGAGAATTTGTTAAGGTCTTAGAACAGGCTAGACCTTGTTCCTAGTAACAGGGGGACTGAATATACCGGATTGGGAACAAGTAAAACCAGATTTGCAGAAGACACTGCAAGAGAAGGGACCAGAACAAATTCCCATTGCCACCTTCTCTGTACGGAGACTTGTAAAGGATGCCCTACTTACTAAGCTGGAGGGAGTTGGGAGGACCTTGGACTCAACATAGTGTAGAGAACCCTGATGGCTCTTTGGCCTGGAGAGGGAGGGAGTGGGGGTATGGGTGGAGGGGAGGGGAGGGAAGGGGGAGGAGGAGGGGAGGAGATGGCAATTTTTAATAAAAAAATAAATAAACTGGAAAAAAAAGCAAAAAAAAAAAAAAAAGATGGTGAAGGTAAGAGAGTGATTACCTAAAGCAGAACATGTTTTACAGAGGTACAAGACAAGGAGTCAGTCAAGTCTTTACAAGCCTCTGAGGTTTCTAGCTCAGACAGCTCTAAGGAGACAGACAGTAAGGATGGAAAGGCTCACTCAAGAGATTAAGATTTCAAAGAAGAAATTGAGAAGATGTTTACTAAAAGATAGGCCCCCATCCCACATCCCTGACTTCTGGAGTCTGTTGTCATAATTTGAATCGTCAGTGCCCCCTGCTAAGGTTGCCTTACTGGTGGTGGAAGTCCCAGACCCTAACAATCCGGGACAGGTTTTGACGGCTCATGATACCTTGCAGTTCAAGATATTAAGCAGCTCAAGGAAGCCTATAGACATCATTCTCCCTTTACTCTTTCCATTTTTGAGTTTTTTGGAGTTCTTAATCTCATGCCTCAGGACTAAAAGAAACTGTGCCAGCCACACTGAGTGGTGGGAATTAGCTTCTGTGGTGCAATGAATATCAGGAATTTTGCACACAAACGGCTGCTAGAAATGCAGTGGCCAGATTTCCCAGCAGAAACATGGACATACCAGGCCCAGAGCCTATTCAGAGAATGTGGCCCAAATTACATATGACCCTGCAATATATGCACCAATAGCTATGACAGTTGTCCATCTGCACCTGGAAAGCCCTGCCCAATACTGTAGCAGGAGAGCAGTTATCAAAGGTCCTTCAAGGGCCCTCAGAGCCATTCTCAGACTTTGTGGATCACCTATTGCAGCAATCAGGAAGAATCTTTAGAGATGTAGATCAAGCCATGCCCATAGTTACACAGCTAGCCTTGGAAAATACTAATAGATATTGCCAGGAAGCTATCCATCTCCACAAAAATAAAAATCTCAATGAATATTTAAAGTTTTGCAGGGACATAGATGAGCATAATATCATGGGACAAGTCATTGCCTCAGGAGAAATAGGGCCCACTGGTAATTCTGGTGTCTGTCCAAATATTCTTTAAGTGCGGGCAAACCAGCCATTTTAAAAGAGATTGTAGTAAGAGTTCAGTGTCTTCTTCTCATAAGGTTCTGGGGTTCTGTCCTAGATGTAAGAAGGGAAGTCACGGGCCAACGAGTGCAGATCAAAGGTGAATGCCCAAGGGAACCCACTCCCCCTGGTGTTGGGCAAGAGAAAGCAGGTTCCATTCCAGACCCCCCACAGGCAGGTATATGGGGCCATGGATACACCTGAGACCCAGCCTAACCAGTTTGTCCCCCAAAGAAACTCTTTCATGTCCAGGACCTTGTCAGAGGGACTTGATACAGTGCAGGACTGGACCTCTGTGCCTCCACTCAAGCAATATTAACACCATAGATGGGACTGCAAGCCATTAGTAGTGGGATCTATAGGTCACTTCTCTCAGGGTCTGTTGGTCTTTTGATAGGACACAGTAATGCCTTATTAAAAAGAATAAGGGTCATCCCTGAAATTATAGATGAGGATACTCCAGGAGAAATTAAGATTATAGTGGAGGCTCTAAAAGGAGCTACAGTCATCCTATAAGACAGCCACATTACTCAGCTAGTTCTGATGCCCAAATTACATCCTTTCTTGAATCCAGAAAGAAAAGGATGCTTTGGGTCAAACAGGAATCCCTAGCTTGCTGTGTTTCTATTCTGAAATCTCTGCCTATGTTAACTTAAATAATAGAAAGCAGAAAATTCTAGGGTCTCCTGGATAATTGGCTGATATTTTTGTTATATCCCAAAGATTTTGTTCCAAGTTTTGGCCCATTCATGAATCTAGCACAGCTCTCCAAGGTGTAGGCACTGCAATGTTCCATTGCAAAGTTCATGTCTGCTCTCCTAGAAGGATGAAGAGGGCCATTCAGGCCTCTTTCAGCCATATATATTGCCTCACATCTCTATTACCCTATGGGGGAGGTATGTGCTGGAAGGTATGGGAGTGGTACTCACCATTCAGCCAGTGACAGATGCTAAAATATCAGGGATTTTGTCCTGGGAAAGGCCTGGGGTGGTGATTACAAAAGGATCCTCAACCTGTGGCAGAAAACACTCATATTATGTGCCACTCTGGAGATTACATGGGACTGGGGCATTTTTAGCAGGGGCCATTGCTGGGCAACCTTCGATCATTCCACCCATTTCTGTCTCTTGGTAGAGTGACAAACCTGTCTGGGCTGAGCAATGGCCCCTTAATGGTAAAATTAGAGGCTGTCCAGACACTTGTACTAGAGAAATTGGCCACAGGGCACATAGTACCCTCACCATCTACCTGGAACACTCCTATATTTGTTATAAAGCAGAAATCTGACAAATGGTGCCTTTTGCAGGACTTAAGAACTGTTCATAAAACTATGATTCCTGTGGGAGCTATTCAGCTGGGGTTGCCCACTCTAGTAGCAATACCAAAGAATTGGCATTTAATTATTATTGGTTTAAAGGATTGCTTTTTAACTATCCCTCTGCACCCTGCTGATTGATTGCCACTGTTTTGTTTTTAGTGTTCCATCTACTAACCTAGAAGAACTTTATAAGAGATAGCATTGGGTGATCTTGCCACAAGAGATAGAAAATAGCCCCACTATTTTCCAGCTATATTTTGCCCTGCCCATCAAAACAGTAAGGATTAAGCACCCTCAGTTGTATATCATGCATTACATGGATGATATTCTGCTGATAGGACCCACTGAAGCTGCTACGCTAGATGCCCTTGGTGACTTGCAAAATCAGTTGAGCCTAACAAATTTAAAGAATGCTCCCAAGAAGGTTCAGACCCAATTTCTTTATCAGTATCTTGGGCATCAGTTACTACAAAATGGCATAAAGCCCCAAAAGATCACCCTGTGATTGAACCATTTGTGAACACTAAATGATTTCCAAAAACTCCTGGGAGACATTAACTGGATAAGGCCCAGTTAGGGCTTTCTACAGGTCAGTTGTGACCACGTTCTAACATTCTCAATGGAGATCCTGATCCACTGTCATCCAGGAGATTGACTGATGAAGGGCGCCAATGTATTATGCTAATTGAGAAGGCACTGCAGCAAGCTCATGCAAATTGTACAGTTTACTCTAAACCTTTACAATTGCTCATTTTCAGTTCTGATTACAGTCCTACCAGAGTCTTCTGGCAGGAGGGTCCCATATTATGGGTCCACTTTCAAGCTTCACCCTCCAAAATAATTGTTGCTTATCATCCAAGCCCTTGTCTCCTTATTATTCAAGGCAGTCAAGGCTAGTGTCTTGACCTTTGGTAAAGAGCCAGACAAAATCATTACCCCCCTATCCAGCCAGCACCTCCTATGGCTTCAACAGCATAGTAATGATTGGGCTATATTTTGTAGCACTGTACTGAGTCAATTTGATAATCATTATCCTCCTAATAAATGTGTAGATTTTTTTCAAGATGCACCCAGTTATTTTTCCCAGAATCATGAAGCTTCAACCTGTTCCAGTAGGTCATGTGCTATTTACAGATGTCTCCTCCTTAGGCACCACTGCAGTCATCTCTGAGACCATTGTTAAGTGAGTTTTCATTGAAACATAATCTGTGCAGGTTGCTGAACTTGCAGCCTTAGTTCTTGACCTACAATTATTCTCCTCTGAAGTGCTCAATATTTACACAGGCAGTCAAAATATTGCCCGAATATTTCCCCCACTGGAAACAGCCGCTTATATTGCCCCTATGTCCAGGGTCCATGATTCCCTGCTTCAGCTACAAGGCCTTATGTGGCAACAGTCTTGTGCACTGTTTATAGGACATCTGAGAGCTCATGCCCAGTTGCCTGTCAACTCAGCAATGAGTTGGCTGACTCTTGCATGCACACGTTGCTGGCTATGTCCACCTTTGACATAGTGCAGTTATTACACCGGTTCCTTCTCAACTCTGTGTCTTTGTGCGTAAAGTGCTCATGCCTAATCATATTTGGCAAATGGATGTTACCCATGTACCCAACTTTGGTAAATTACAGTATGTTCATGTTTCTGTTGATACATTTTTTTTTATCTCATATTTGCTTCTGTTCATTCCGTGGAAGAGGTGAAAGATGTAAAAAGCCATTGTTTCCATGCTTTTGCGTATATGGGAGTAGCCAAGCAGCTCAGAACAGATAATGGACCTGCCTACATGAGCTCAGGGTATAAGCAAATTTGTGAGACCTATGATATCACTCTGAAGATGGGAATACCATACAATCTGCAGGGATAGACTGTGGTAGAATGCACCCATCGTACTTTCAAAAGCTACCTGGATAAAATAAAAAAGGGGGACTCAGGAGCTTTTCTTCTGTCTCCCCATGTTTTTGTAGCTTATATCTTATATACATTAAAATTTTAAACTCTGGACTCTTGGGGGGATCGCAGCTGATTGCCATTGGTGACCGCCCATTGAGCCCAAAGGAATGGTTCCCTGGAAAGTCCTCTCCTTGGGACAGTGGCATGACCCAGATCTCATTCTGGTGTGGGGCTGAGGGTCTGTTTTTTTTTCCACCCAATTTGGGTTCATGAGTGTTGTGTGTACCCTGTTGTTCCTGAGCCAGACCAGCCTCACAGAGCCACTTTGGACCTTTGTGAAGAACCTCCCCACCCTACAATTTCATGCCTGTGGGCATCCAAAGCACAGTATGGCCAGCTATGGTGAGAATTAATCTTAGTATGTTTTCCTCAAACTTGGAATAGTAGTCTTTTGGGTGGAGCTGAATCCTCCTCCTTTTTTCTTTTTTTTTCTTTATTTCTTTTTGTTTTTTGTTTGTTTTGTTTTTTGTTTTTTGAGACAGGGTTTCACTGTAGTTTTAGCTCCTTTCTTAATCATTGTCTTGTGCTAAGTCACTGGTCATTTGCTGACTTTGTACCCATTGCCACAAATGCCTCAGTCCTGGGCTTGCAGAATATTATGGGGCTAATAAATTTTGATTGTAACACGCCAGGCAGTGCTTCGCCCCCTTGCCCAGGACCCCACTGCTGGCCTGGTCTATTAACTTATAATTTAGAGTTACCACTCCCTTGGGGAGACTGCGTAGTTAGTACACCCTGGCTTCTCCATGGCCGCAGGGACATTTGGTGGTATGGACCTAGGCCTCCCATAAAAAATATCCACCTCCATTTCATTATCGCTACCCCCTGCAAACTGGAGTCGTCCCAGCCTTTGCTGGTATGTTTCTGTGTGGACCCTTCGCTTGTCTGGATGCAACACCCCTGGTAACCCCCAAGATATTTGCATTTAATACCACTGCTACCTGAAATACATCAGACTATTTTGAACATAGTTTAAATTTGCAACACACTAGATATATTAGGAATATATCTATTGCCACTTGACCTAGTAGGCTCCCTCTATTTTTTTGTGGTCCCTAATGATTCCCATTAGGGAGATGTTTTAGATTGTTCTTAACAGTGCCTGCTGCCTTCGGGGGTGCTGGGGTGCAGAAATGACAGCTTTGGTCGTGCGCATTCCAGGCAACATCCCTATGCTAGTAGAACACTCGGGGCTGCAGAAGATGGTGCTTGGATGGCACAAAAGAGACTGACATCACTGCAGCTGTTATTGCTGCCATTGCCCTCGCTGTGTCTTCTGCAGCTGTTTCTGACATTGCCTTTCTCCAGTCAGCGGTCACGGCAAGCACAGTGGATTAATTGTTGGGCAAGGTTGCTACTGCATGCAACATCCAAAACTATATAAATGCTATAATACAATTGAGTATTGTCAATTTAAATCAACAGATGATCTGAATTAATGAAACCAGAGTGCCCCCATTGGCTGGGAACCAGATTTTGCAGGGCCTTCAACTTGATGGTCAGCTCATCAAGGAATGGAGCAGCACCTTAACCCTTGGTCTTTGACCCTGGGAATTGGAGGATTTACTTTATTCCCCTTATGGCAGTTTCTCAGGCAGCAGGTCTGAGACTGATTTCAGAAGCAACAGGTTATTCTGTCTCTAGCTACAGGCAATCCCACAGCACAGTTACGATTAAGCATGCAAAATAAGTTAATATTCAATGACAGGTTCTGCATGGGGAGGTGGTACTTGTCAACCTAAGACAGGGCTCATGAGGCCCAGGTGGGCTTCTCCAAGTCGGGTAAGTCAAGTACCAACATTTTATATTACCTAAGACAGAAGGTCATTTATATGCAAAAGGGGGACCTGTTGGGCCCTTCCCCCTGGGATGTCTGTTCATTCCCTGCTGACCTTTGCTAGCAAATACATCTTGTACCTCCTGGCCTAAGAGCAAGCTCCTTATTCTGCTTAGTTGTTTACTGATTCGGCCCTTCAATAACAGGAACTTTTGAACCCTGGGTTTTTCCACAGTGCTGCAAGCCTGTATATATAGACCGCCTTTGCCCTTTAATAAATGGCATTCTCTTAGGAATGACCTGCTGTGTGGTCATTTCTCTAAATCCTCAGCTCCTTGCCTATCAACTTGGTACTGCAGTAATGCTGGCGGCACACCTAGGCCTATAATGTATATACAAAATAAAAAGATAATGTTTTGATGTCTCTTTTTTGGGGAAAGGACTTAGATTTCCAAAATCATAGAAGATGCTATAAAAAGGTGGATTGTCACACATTATTAACACCCAAAGATTTCTGGGATGACAATATTAACAGAAAAGTTAATTAAGATAGGAAGGTAGAGTGGGCGGGTTGGGGGGAAGGACTCCAGAGATATAAGACTAATAATATATGAACGAAGCAAATACCACAAGACGATAAATCTTATAGACCACTGAGTTAACAGCACTCAATGCTTGTGCATACATAATACATGATATCCAATTGACTCATCCATCTCAATTAGAATTTTGGACCCTGGACCTGTGGCTAGCTTTGTCACATTTTCAAATTCTATGTCTCTCCTTTAATAAATTGTCTCCTTTTCTGTAACTATTCAAGTATCTTGTCTAGAACATTCTTCAAAGGCATGGGAACCTAGGGATTTCAGGCCATGTACATAAAACTCAATTATGTTTGTATTATAAGTACATAGATTCAAATCCCTGTCAGATGTCATGCTATATAGGAGTCATATTTAGATTATTATTAGCTATGTCAAAATTTTCTTTTTGCTTTAATTGTCAAAAATTATATTTTTCATTTGTTTCCTTTCCCTTCTGGGGTCCATATTGATCAAATCGATGATTTCTGTTAGAGAAGAAGAAATCAGAAGCCTTTATGTTATAAATATTCTTAAAGTTTTAGTCACCTCTGTCACTTAAGATCAAAAGCAATCTTTAAGAAGAGGATTTTAGAATTGCTAATTATAGCAATACCCCAAAGCTCTTAATAAGAAAAAGATTGATTAAATAAAGTCACAGTTTGGCATCAAAAAATGCAGGAACCGTGCCTATAAATGTGAGTGTTCTTGAAGAGAGAGCACAAAGAGGCAGCAGGAGAATCTGAGGACTAATCTGCCTCCAGTGGGAGAGCACTTTCAACACTGTACAGCATACAAAAGACTGATTTACAGGATCAGGAAATGTGGCATTGGCAGACTGAGCATTAAAAGCTACCTAGGACATTTTCAAATGGTAAAAGGCTTCAGGCAAACAAAATCTTTTAAAATAGATAATATCAGAGAGAAATGGTACACGGCCATGTTTCAGTTTCAGAAAATTTAACGGGTAATGATTAAGGACAAGAAGCACGGCCTTTTATAAAATATGCACTGAAGAGAAATTTCAAACTATTGGCAAATTCATAAAAAAGTCAAATAAAACTAACCCGACAAGATTGCAGCATGAAAGAATGTTTTGTGGTAGCTTGTTAATAACTACCTAGCATGCAAATGCTTTAAAGTAGTATAATCAGAGAAGAAAGGGCAGAGAAATAAAATGATCGCGGACACTAGGGCTAGACAAATGGGCCAATATTGGGCTTGAAGGGTGCTAAGGGTGCATTCTATCTCATAACCAGAAGCCTCCAAAACAAGAAACTGCAGCTGTAATACTGATGCCTGGTAAAAAATAACTAACTAACTAAATAACTAACTAAATAACTAAATAACAGGGGCCTAATTCTATCTCTGGTCAAAAGTATAATTTTCATTCTAAACTGCCCAAGTTTTATATATATATATTTATATATATATATTTGCAGACCAAGGTGTTGTCATAGAAAAGACACACCAGGATCCTTTTTTTTTTTTTTTTTTTTTAGTTAGGCCAAATGACACAGATTTCACATGGGCAAGAAAACACACTTGATGAAACTATCTGCTCTATAAACCTTTAAAAAGGATTTATGGGGAAAAAAAAAGAAAAAAGAAAAAAATTGTAGAAAGATCACCTAAAAGCTCCTGTTGGCATTGTTCTCTCTTCACCCATTTTTCATTTTCACCCTTGAGTTTGTCCAACTTGACATGATAATAAGTCCTACCTGTCATCTACCTATGTGACTCACTGAAATTCAGGGAATATAGCCAGAACTAGGGTGATGAGGGGGTTCCCGACTGAGCGTACCGTTAGAAGATATTCTGGTGCATACTTAGAGCTCTTAATTATATTTTGAGGGTGATCGGGGAAGTATACAGGCAGGAAAGTTTATATATTTAACATTAGGCATGCTAAAAATCAAAGAAGAAAGTAACGATAGAAAAATTTGAAATCTTATACAAATTATAATAATACAAAATCAATTTTAGATGAAAGGTAATAGCACTTTGTTCAAAATTATTTTATGCATCTTGAACTACTTTGACTAGTTATTCACATTTTAATATTTTATTATTGATCAGCATTATAGACAAGGTTTCAACCACCAATGCCTAGTAACTTTTCTCTTGTTTATCAATATCTGTTTCTCTGGATGTGCTGTTTCATTCTAACACCCTTAGTGTGGGGTCCCTGCAGGCATTACCACCAGCAGAAAAACTGTCATATGAGTTAAGAAGGAAACTGTTCAGTGTGACTTACCCAGGTTTGATCAAACTTCTTGAGTCTGATATCCAGCCAGTTTATTTTAGACTTATTAAAGTCCAGAATAATTTTGGAAAAAAGTTCACTGGTAAAATTATTTCAATCCCATGTGCACAATAAAGCTTAAGGCATGACTACATTGATACATTTTGCGAAGTACAGGCTACCTCTACAACAAAGAGGAGGGTCTATGGATTTAAGGTCTAGGAGGTAGTGTGGTCTCTGACTGAGATTGGGAAGAGGTGAGCAAGCTAGAAAGTGTATGTGACATTTCATTTAAGGATGGGTTTCATTGACTGAGAAACAGATAAAGGTCTGTGAGGGGACAGCCTGAGAGAAACTTTCTGGGGGATATATGTGAGGTTGGACTCTACAGAAAGCAAGGGCCCTCAGGTTATTAACAGCATCAACTTTTAGCCTTCTGGGAGGAAAACAGGTATACATCTCTTCAATTGAGGAGACAGCCCTCTATGATTAAAATTCCTTGTTTATCCAAGGCTTATCTGTGAGTACCTTTGCCTTCTCTACCATTGAATGTATTCAGACAAAACCCACCCAGAAGAAAAGCAGAATATTACAGAATAATATGAGGCACTTTCAACAATGAAGATGCACCATTATGCCAAACTCCATTTTTTGATACTTCTTATACTATTTCTTCAGAGTCTGGAAAAGCTTCCTGGGGAGCGATTTATTTGTTCAGGTGATTGGCAGACTCATTTGGATTAAATCCTTGAGGAAGAGATGGTAATAAATATTTGTTTTTTTATATGGCCAATTAGCAATCTTGGTTAAAATGTCCTGCCTGCATTCAGGGATAGGGAAATTATTTAGATAACAGTATTTTGAGGAGTAATCAAAGTTCTGTGAAAGACCCAGGTAAATCCAGACTCTTCTAGCAGGAAAAAAAGAGCCAAACATCTAGCAGGAAAAGAAGAGCCAAAAATCTAGTTAGCCGGTTCAGTGACTCTGTTTTAGGAACTAGCTGAAGATAAAATTAGATTATAATCTTGAGAAACAGGGAGTTATCCCTTTGTGATTATCACTGATATTTTCTGAAGTTTTCAATGATCACTGGTATTTTCAGAATTTTCCAATGACGACCTCCCTACCCCCTTTGGATAACTGGGTTGTGGTTTCTTTACTTAAATACCCCTTCTCCCAGCTACTTGGGGTTGAACTCTCTACCCCTACATGGGAAATGAGTTTTGGCCCTAGTCCACTGGTTCCTGTCCTGTCAATAAACCTCGTGTGATTGCAGCAAGGATGGTCTCTCGTGAGTTCTTGGGGGATTGTCTTATCCTGAGACTTGAGTGAGAGTTTTTCTGCTCCAGAGGTCTTTCACTGGCTTCAAAGATGCTGACTAGGAACAGGGTGGGAATGCCTATTCTTAATGATCTTCAGTCATACTAATATTTGACTAGTTTTCTGGCAGTCTAAATTGTCCTTTTTGTTGTAAGTTAGTAGCAGTATTGTGGTATAAATCCTATTTTAGATATCCCTATTTTTGTTCCTGAATTTGCATTTGCTTACTCATTAGTTAGTTACACAGTACACAGTATACCTTTACTACGGTCTTCTCACTGATTGTGATGCAAGAATATAAATTTTAAACACAATGTGAACATTATAGAATGGATGGTGAGATATTTTGTCAGAACATTTTGTGGCATTATATCGAAGATTCCTGTAGCTAAAATAGCAGTTATTTCAGAGTGTCTGTTATTTATTGAAATACACTTCTGATACTTCACAAAAATCACCTAACTTAATGCTCACAAATAGCTACATTAGGAAGAAATTATGGTTACCATTTCATAGAGAGAAATTTTAGGAGCAGAGTAATGTTCATATAGCCTTACCAAAACTTTCTTTACAACCTACATTTGAAACTCATTTGATATCCCTGTGGAGAAATAGATAAGTACCAAAATAAGTGACTTACAACAAAATATTATTACAAACTTCTCCTATCAAGACTTAGCTAAGCTAATATTGATCATTACTTAAAAAAATTACAAAACATTCTGATTTCCATGGGAGATAAACAAAAGAGACCACAGAGAATTTTTTTTTTTTTTTAAAAAGCAGCTAACACTGGCTAATGTCAGGGTCCATCCTCAAGGGGTTTGTCCATCCCAGGGTAGGGGTGTATGGATTAGAAATGTTGGGCAGAATAAACAGAGATACAAAAGAGACACAAAGACATACGATAGAGTCGGGAAGGCAACCAGTAAATACTAAATCCACACATGTTTATGTCTGGTGATATTTAAATATTCCAATCCAAAAGAGAGGAAGAAAGCAAAAGACTATTTTAAAATTATGATACAAGGAACAAACAAAGTGATTACCATCTTAAAACCCAAAACATCAAATAACCACACCCTAGGTCATGATACAGTAGCCACACCTTAAGTCAAATGTACTGTCAATAACCTAGAAGGAACAAGACCAGATCTGAACTCTCTGATCTTTTGTCAAGGTGGAATGGATCCACTTCTGTGGGCCATCTTAACACCCAAAACACCAGGTAAGTGCAGCCGAGGTCTAGACATTTTGTAAGTAGCCACGCCTTACAACAAATCTCAGGTCAGGTCCATAACCTTGAAGGAACAAGACTAGGCCTGAACTCTCTGATCTTTAGTCAAGGTAGAACAGATACACTTCTGTGGGTCGAAGGTGAGTAGGATAATGGCACAGATTCTTCACTAGACCCTGCTAATTTCCAACAGATACAGTGGCCAGATGAAGTAGTATAAGATAACATTTAACTAGCAATATCTTGACTATTGAAAAAGTCACTGAACCAATACTTTCCGCCTTCCCTTTGGTTGTGAATTTCTGGTTTGTGGAAACACAGAACTGGCATAGAGCGCAGCCTCCTCCTGGGACAGGTGAGCCGAAGCTGGGAAACAACTTCTGGGCAAACCAAGCATAGATGAAAGCACACTTTCTCTGCTCATTTCTCAACGTTCTGGCAGAATCTGTACCCTTGGCAAGGAGATGGCCTTTGAGCTCAGTTCTTCACGCTCTACCAGATATAGGTTAAGGAAGTGCTTTGCTTCTGTATACTTTTTGATTTGTTTCTTTACACTTCTTTTTACATTTATTACTGTATTTATTGAGGCATTGTTTCTTGCAAGGTGAAGTAAGAATTCACACTCATGTACATGGGTAAAGGGGGGGGGGTTGAGAATTGAAGTAATGCTTTTCAGTCTGAACAAAAAGCCATGAAAATTAAAGCTTGTTATGCAGTTGTTCATGCTCTGCATGCTCTGTGTCCTGGATACGAGAGACCCTTACCCAGGGACACCAATGCCCTAGACGTTGACACTGGTTCATTAAGAAAACATGACAAGTTTGCTATAAAACACCTTTTCAAGAAATGAAAGCACTCTAAACTTTAGATGTTGCATGATAAAATAAAAAAGTAGTTATATAAATGAAAAACAAATAACTGTGAAAAAATATAAGCTGAGTAGCAGAGGGAAAAAGAAGAAAATATAAAGTGAGTTACCAGCCAAAGAACATCAAAGAGGAAGTTTGCATCACTCTTCCAAGAGAGACAATCAACAAATTTTTATTTATTATTTATTTGCTTTTATGTTTTGGTTGTTAGTCACTATGAGGTTCAGACTTTCCTCAAACTCATAACACTCTTCCTGCTGTGACCACGTGAGTTCTGGGATTAGGCAAGCTCTTATGTTCCGGTTAAGGTACTTAGAAAGAAGTTCATGACTCTTAATTTAGTTATTTAAAACAACTTTTCTAGACAGAATAAAATAAATCCATATTATGTGTACATTTCAAGAAAAGAAATTAAATTGCTCAACTAGTTTGAACATTCAGTATTCCTGTTTAAAGAAAATTATTTTTAGAAGCCTTAGATTCAATCAAAAGCTGTAAAACTTATTAGAGTCCAGCAGAATCAAAATACAGTTGGATTCGTAGCAGGAATCATGAGAGTATGCCACATTTGCTAGAATTTGTCACTGACTCCTCACACTGTTTCTACTTACAGTCTGTTCACATTTCCTTTGATTTTTGGTGACTTGATCTAATTTCCTGAGCTGTTATCTCTTTTCCCCTTTTACCAAGACAGGAGAGTCAGATTACATTTCCTTGTCAAGCCTCAGCAGGGACCTCTTAGTTGTGATGATGTAGAAGAGACTCAAAGCAATAGAATTGATGTTATAATGGATTTGTTAATAGGCTTGCTTAGGGGACATTAAATCACACAAAGTAGAATTTAGCTAAGGCGGCACTGCCTCCAACATACCCCAAAGATAAGCAGTCTGCTAACCAGGATTGCTAGAGGTAAGCAAATTTCACAGTGCTAGGTTGTAAATGTCTGTTCACCAGGACTGATCAGCACTTAGACCCAGCTCTAGAGAACCAGCCTCAAACACGCAGCTCAAGAGGGCGGTGTGTAAGGTCACAATCATCTTTAAGCTCTCGTCTGCCCTTAAAGTCTCCTTGTGGACAAGATGGCACTGGGTAACAACGATTCAGAAAAGAGCAATTCTAGTGTAATGAGATAATTCTGTTGATCTGTAATATGCTTACTGTGTAAATCTATTTGTCTTAGCTGCCAGCCTTGCAGTTTCCTGTCTCTGTTTAAATTGTTCAAAGTATATGCGGGGGCTGGGATAAGAAAGAGATTGAAAGATGATAGTGTTTGTGGAATGGGTAAGCTGACAGTATCTTGAAGTTAATAAAATCATCTGCTCAAGGCCAATTCTAATTTGGGCCTTAGTCACAGTAGGCCAGGTACTACAGCAAGTTCTTCCTCCATCTCTAAGTGTGCAGAGTGGAGCTATATTAATTCCATAGGAGAAATATTTTTCTATGTCTTAATTTTAGACAACGTCAGCAGCTTTGAACCATATTCTGCATGTGTTTCGTAACAGATGCCACTCCCACCACTTCAGACCAAGCGGTCACATTGCAATGTGATACTTACTAAAGTTATTTGTTCTTCGATGGATGAATCCTTGGTTCATTTGTTGGCCTGCTCTCCTTACTTTCTTGAAGACAGCCCTCTGTCTGTTCCTTACCAAATAGGTCATGTGATATTAAGTCCTATCCCCTCTAAAGGCTCTCTTGCAAAGCAGAAATATTTGATCAATGCCACCAAAGTGCATCCATGCCCTAAGGAACAATAAATATTAATCTTTTCCCATCTAACACTGCAAATCTTTGTTTGTGACTAGAATTCAAATCCTTTTTTTACATCTCCTATCCTCTAAACTCTTTATGATAATGTTTTAATTTACCATTCCCAGAGTAAAAATTAGTTCACACAAAGGTCCTCCTGCTTTTTCCGTTCTTTTGGTACTTAAGTGACACATCATTTATCTCTTGTCTCCATTTCTTTTCCTTCCCTTGTTTTAAACTAGTCAAACACAAAAGGCTGAGAGGTTATACTCCAGCCAAGGGAAAAATCACAGTCAACATCTGCATTTAAAAAAAAGAATATTTTCTTTCCTTAGTTTGCTTGCTAGATGTGTTGTGCCTTGGTGTATATTTTCTACAAAAAAGAAAGCCTTGCTGTGCTATTTTGCTTTGTTCCCATGTTCTTTTTGACACCGAGATGATTCCCTTTTTCCAGCAATGGCAACTGCATGAAGAAATGCATCATTTCCACTCATGTGCAGGCACTGATGACAGCTGCTGCATGTTCTCTGATTACCTGAGCTCCCTTTAACTTTGATCATCCAACCAGACGGTGACGGATACGCCACTGAAAACTGTAATCATCATTTCAGATAGTGATGGCCAAGGTAAGAATGTTAATTTTTTTTTTAAATTGCATACCATGTTATAAAAGAGAGGTCCTCAAATAGCCCACAATTATGGGATAAAAAATAATGGACCATGTCTTTAAGGGGAGAGTATGTGCTTAATTAAAAACTGTATAATTATAGTTGGAGGAATAGGTTATTCTCCAAATTTAGAACAATCACATTTATACAGGTATGTACTTGCAGTTAGGGATGGTGCCATAATTTGATATTAATTTCTTTATTGTTGAAATGAGGTCAGATAAAAATTATGGGTGTATAATCTACAGCCCCTCTATCGTTTCTTTTTGAAGATTTCTTTACCTTCTTGATACCATGCTTCTCAATATATTTAAGTGTCCATACTCAGTCTTTGAACAAATCATTCATCCAAGAGTCCTTCATTGGATATTTTTTATACATATGAAGAAGAATCTGGGCATTAAACATGAATATTGTTTCTTAGTCCTTTCGACTGAATAGATAGATATGTGTATTATATCATATGTATACATATATATCTATAATGCTCTATTTGTGTCTATCTGTATGTATTTAGCCATGAGTCCAAGTTATTTTTTCTAATAATCAATTACCACATCATTTTTCTAGTAATATTATATTGTTTAATCATAACTTCTCCATTTATCACTAGAATATTTAACTTTACTTTCTACCATGGAAACAGCTTCATAACTTACAGAATAATATCTATATATGGTTTCTTTAGGCTTTACGACTTATGGAGTCCACTCAAATATAGGGTTACATACACTAATATTTTACCTGCCCACTAATTGCATTGCCTTGTGTATTTTATTTTTTTTTATTTCATGACTCCCAATCCTGATATGTCTTTATTTTTATTTATATATTAACATTTTCTTTGTGGTAAAAAATTCTATGTTTTGAAAATTATGTAATGTTATCCATTGACCAGTGTATCAAAATCCCACAACCTCACAACCTTCAGTATTTTCTATTCACATAGTCAACATCCATTCAACTCTTAATAGCTGTGTGGGACCTTTATCACTGTTGCAGTTTTTCCTGTACAGAATGTGACATGATCAGAACTGTAAGGCATGTCACCTTTGGAACCTGGATAGCTTCACTGTGTCATATGAACATAAACTACTTCAAATGTTTACATACAGAGAGGAATCCCACATCACCTCCAATTTTCTGTTTAAATGAAAAGGAAGGCTTTAACTTTAACATGGAAAAATTACATATAAAAAATAGATATCACGCAATAATTACAGTTACAATATTTATATCTATTTTATTTTTTACCATAGCTAAGGAAGACTATAACTATAAATTCTTCAACTCCTTCAAAGATTCCAGAAGGATATAATATTATCTAAGTAAATATGAAGTACATTGTAAACAACTTCCAAAACTCTAAAATTGACAGAAACATCTCCCTGCCTGGGCAGTCATCCAAAGTTCTTCAAAAGGCCAAGACAGTTTCTTTATTAACCAATGGTATTCATAACATAGAGAAGAAAATCCCACAGAATGAATCAGTTCTTTTTATTGTGTTCCTAGCACCAATGTTTTAAAGTTCTTCTGAGAAACATACACAACAAGAAAACAGGCCTTCAGAATATAATATTTATAAATAGGACTGGTAAATATTCAAGGAGGTAATTTTTATATTATGTGATAAAATCGTATATTGTTTTCTGCAATACGGCCAAACCATATTCTCAAGCGGTTGTATGACATATCATTTATATAGAACAGAATAAAAACTTCTGATGCTTTACCTTCTTGCAGATACTCACACAGTCTCTCATATACTATGCCATGGAACAAATTTAGTATTAAATGAGCAAGGGATGTGTGTGTGTGTGTATATATATATATATATATATATATATATGGGTCTCCATGATGAAATGTTAAATGAAAAATAAAATTCTAAATTCTAAGAGTATTTATTGTATTATTTCATTCATAAAAAATTCTTGAAAATAAGGTATATGGAAACAAGAGATAAGATACTGCTTTCTGTATACCAAGGAAGAAGTGGGAAAATATAGAAGTCTATTTTTCACAGAAAGAAAATAGAATACATATTATTTTAAAAAATATTTTTTTTATTTTTTACATTAATTCTTTGAGTATTTCATATGATACATTTTGTATTTTGATCATATTCATCCCAACTCTTCCCCCGAATGATATCCAGATTCACCTACCTGTCTACCCACATCCTCTGTCTTTTCTCTTTCTTTTTTTTTCTTTCCAATATAATATTTTAACTGATTATTTGGAAATTTCATCATTGTGTACCCTGATCACACTCACTTCCCTGTCCTTCAAGATTCATGCCCAACCATTGTAACTTCCCCTACACCAAATAAATAAATAAATAAATAAATAAATAAATGAATGAAGAAAAAAACACAAGTCCATTACGTTGTCCGTAGGCTTACTAGAGCATGATCAAACTCGCAGTAGCCAGTCCCTTAAAGAAAACTGAGTCGTTTCCCACCTAGATCCCAACTAGAAGAACTTAGCTGTAGAGAGTTACAGTTCAGCATCCTTATCCCAATTTTGTAGAGTTCTCCCTCTGGCTGTAGTTTAGTGGCTACTTTGATAGTGCATCAAATCCCAACCTACCTCACATGGCTATTTTGAATAGTTATTAATAACAATATTGTTTTGTGTACTTTATAAAATCTTAGCTTTAAGGATAATCATGTAAAGAGGTCATTGATTGTATAATTTCTTACACATGAATATGAATCTATATCTCAAAACTGATGGTAGATGATACAAAATAACCCCGCACTAGTTCAGAGTTACTTATAATAAAGGGTTATTTATTTAAGAGAAAAATTTACAGATCACTCTCCTAAACAACAGTCCTCTGCAGGACCAGAAACCAAGTCTAACAGCTGGAAGCAAGAGAGCAAGCACACGTTTACAGCTGCTTTTTACAGTATAAGAGACCACATCAAAGTGGGCTGGTATCTTAAAGGCTATTGGCTGAAGGAGCAGAATGTGCTCCCACAGCACAAAACAATTTAAACAGAGGTGAGAAGTGACTTTAAATGAATGAGTGAGTGAAACAATAGAACATTCACAAGTGTGTGAGAATCCCTGACTGCTGTATTCTAGGTGTTGGAAAAAGCACGAGTATGAAAAATTTCCTTCAGAGTTCAGATTATAGCTAAGTTTGGTTTTCTACTTCGCCTACAAAATTAAAAAGAAATCGTTTCATTGGAGTTTTTTTTTTTTTTACCAACCTCACACTGAGCTCATAAAAACTGAATCAATTGTCCTAAGCCATAGAACTGTACCAGAGTGAAATGCACCAACTGTAAGGTTATGAGGACTGTAACATAGAACTGTACCAGAGTGAAATGCACCAACTGTAAGGCTATGAGGACTGTAACATCAACCTTTTTCATTTCAGACTTGGTGTCAAAATCCAGGGCAGTTTTGGAAGTGGTTTTCCCTAGATGATATGGCCTTTGTAATCCAGAACCCAGAGACTATGAGGATCTCAAAGGTTTTCTTCTCCTATGCTTGTAACTTTATGTCATAAGGAAATGGTTTTCCTTGCACAGCAATCGCTGTATCACTGATGCATTTGCTACAGTGAATTGTTACAATTAAAACTGCAGTATTCCTTCAACTTTCTCTATCCACATTCCTGGAATGGCTGGATGGACAGCATACAACCTGAGGAAATCACAGCCAATTTCAACACCAGAATTAAGAGGACAATAAAAACAAAACCAAAATATGAGCTTATATAACAATGTCATTTAAAGGGAGAGCAGTGTTCCTTGCCAGAGACATGTAATTAGAATCTAGCCATTACCTGATGTTGTAACTAGTTTCCTTAATTAGCTCTCAAGTGTTTTTTTTGAGAAACTGCAGGTGAGAATGTCCACAGTGAAAATGAGGAACAATGAATATGCCCTTATCTCAGTGTACAATGTTCTGTTCATGTAACCTCTAGGAATACAAAATGAAAAAGAAAGCATATAATTTTTCTCATTAAAGTAAAACTATATACTTTAGCATTTTAGTGTTATATTAAAAAGTATATTGTAGAACTATTAAAATTGCCTAAGTTCATTTTCAGTTGGGAAAAATTATCACCCATATATACCCACAAACATATATAAACACATAACATTTTTCTTTTTTTAACTTTTTTTTCCTGTTTCTAGAAAATCAAAACAAATGTGGGAGGTAATTAACTCTAGCAGATAAAATACAACTACCTCAACTTCATATGCAGCTGCATTTTGCACTAATTGCAAGGGACGTGTGTTATGTTCACACAAAATGATTAGTGGTACAGCTGTAATACACAGTTTTGCATTAGAAGCTAAGCTCCCACCCTGTGATAAAATAGTGAACACAGTTCATGGGCTAAAATAAGGAGTGAAATGTGCAGTATGCGTGATGGAAGCACTACTGGGATATAGGCTCACTTCCTGTTCTCTTCAAGGGTCACTTTTATGAAGCTCCCATCTCTTTATAAATTGTGAATTAACTCGATTTTCATGTGTTAGTCACATTTCCATTTATATACTCTTCATATGAGCAAAGTTCCATGCCATCTATATTTCTGTGACCCAAATACTATACTGCAACTTTAGACATAGGTACAGAAATGGTACAATCCCTGACATTTTATGAATATTTATATGAGATTGTCATTATGTGAAATTTTTATTCACGACTCGGAAAAGCTTCTGACGATATTCCAATAAATTAGCATGACCTTTAAATAAAAGTGATAAGAGTCATAATCTCATTGCAGTGATTAGGGATTGGACCACTGACCTCAATCTTAGCATGATCCTCTTTAGCTGAAACTTATATCTTTTGAGAAAACTTATACATTCTAACACCGCTGCTTCAAACTCTTGGGATCATAGCAATAAATTGGCACTGGGTGTTCTGAGTTGCAGAGGATGAGAGATTTCACTCTTGTAAGATGGAAGAGAGAAGCTTGGCTGATTTTGGACTCAAAAACTAGCAACGAATATATGACTTTAAAACAGATATTAACCAGACATGGAAAAATTACTACCAAAGGATAATGTGTGCATAAGAATGTAAGGGCAAAGCTATGAGGTATTATCAGAACTAATCCTGTGATATCTAACACAGACCCACAACTGTCCCCTTCACACCACCACTGCTCACCAGTTCCACTGTAGTTATTGCTACTATACAATACAAATGCACAGACCGAAGACTGTTATATGCTTTAAACATGTGGATAAATTTGAGAGTGAATATCTCCAAAAAAGTTAGATGTTCAACTAGCCTGATAGTGAACATTTCCAACAAGCTAGATGTTCTAACTTTCAAATAGTTCATATATGAACAATTCCTAGCAAGCGCCCTCTTACATGCTGCTTTTTATATTAATTTTCTTGCCCCAGAGTCCGAGTCTCAGAGTGATTATATGACCTGATTGGCTGACTTTCTAACGCTCTTTGTGCTGGCCCACGACTGCCTTCACATTCTCCTCTGCTCTAAGTCAAATAGAAAGCAAATACGGCAGCAAGACTACTACATTATACTGCGAAGATACCTAGAATTAACAAGACTACAGAAGAAACTCAACTATGAAGGAGTCATCTGTGAACCGTCATCTTTCACAACACTGAATAAAAAATCTGAAAAGAGGAACATCTGACTTCATCAAGGCAAATGCACTTTTACATATTCTCTAAGCTGTACCTATAAACTTCCTCTTATATTTTTGAGAACTGCATTTGTAATTTCAGTCAAGAATGATAAAATACTCAGCTTTGGGAGAATGCATCATGTGTGACACATTTGTGTAACAGTTTAATGCTGTCTCCTAACTGCACACGATTCAAACATGTTCTGCTGGGATCCCATGATGGCTGGATTATTAATAACAAATCAACTCAAATAGCTAAACGTGTGTGAAGTCAGTTCTGTCTAGACTGGTTGTATTATGGAACATCATAGTAGGTTATGATATACTCATAAAAATATGGGAAAATGTGGAAGATAGCTATGAATTCTTGAGCCCAATTAAAGAAGTAGCTGTAAATTGTATGAGCTTGCTTGGGTCAAGCACACCTGACTCTGCAATGTGGGTGCAAATCCATATTGGTGTGTATGTAAATGTATGTAAATATATTGCTTTTTAAAGTCAGTGGCTGCCTAATACATCTTCAAATTTGGAAAACAATTAACACAAAACTTGAGTCTGAATAGTCATTCAAAAGTTTTTGCTGAATTACCAATCTGTCAATAAGAATAAAAAGTAGAGACAAAGAGGTAACAATTTATATATGTCAAAACTTTACCTATTCTGCAATATGTTTATGATTCTTGGCAATCTTTCAAACTTGGAGAGAATGAATACTTCTTCAAAAACAATAACATTGATTTTTTGAACACTATCCTCAGTGACTAAAAGGTGACATAAAATTGATAATTTATTATGGCTACAGCATATGTTATTACAGTCTTTAGATCTAGTAATTTATAATTAGCCCTAAGAATTATGCCACAGTGTACCAGATTTAGCTATTTAAAAGTTCACACTTCTGGTTTCTTTCTTTTGAAATAAATTTTGTAAGAAGATGATATTTCATGTTTTAGAGGAACATTAGGGAAAGTAAAACATGTAAACACTTCATATTTTATTATTTATGTCTAAATAACATCTGCTTTTGATGCTATTACTTCTCTCATTAAATTTAACCTTACATTAATCCATAAAATAGCTGAAAGTCATTCCAATTTAGAGATGAGGGACATGGTTAGGAAAGCAAACTAAATGCTTTTTTTTTTTGTATAGCAAATGGAAATTACAGGGTTATTTTAGCAAGTGCAGTATTTTAAAACTAAAACTAACATAGAAGATGAAGGATAATTTTTCAGACCTGACATTCAGCAAATTCTATTTTGGATAGTATTTTACCACTTTAAATAACCATTACTATGCTTCAAAAAGTCATCCTTTCACCATAAAATGAAAGTTGTTAATACTTCAGAAATTCTGAGTTAAACTCAAAAGCTTGGAAGTCATCATTGTTCTTGTCATAGAGAAAAAAAATAACAATTCTTTATAAGTACATCACAGAATTGAAATCATAAAGCAAACCTATGACCCCCTCACCATCATTTATAAACATGTGAATAAACAAGATCATTCTGTCTAGTAAATAGCTTCAAGGAGCAATTAAATGATAATGGGTTACTGGATACAGATTATTAATCAATTTTTAGGGATAAAGTTATCTAAGGCTTCTTTATTAATTATACCATAAGTAGCAGGATAAAAATTAAAATTATGTCATTATTGTTATTTATTATTATCACTATACTCTTAATTATTTTATTTTAAAAATAATTTAAAATAATATTATTGTATTTTATTATTTTGCATCTCTCTGTGTGTGTGCATTGTATTTTTGTGAGTGTGTGTATGTACATGTGCATATGCATCTGTGTATATGTGTGTGTTTTTGTGTGTATGTGAGTATATATGTTTTTTATATGTTTGTGGGTACATATATATTTGTATGTGTATTTGTGCGTTTGTATATGTATGTTTATGTTTTGTGTGTATATTTGTGTGTGTGTGTGTGTGTGTGTGTGTGTTTGTGTGTGCTGCAGTGTAGGCCTGTGAAAGCCAAGGCATGAATAGGGAGATCAGAGAACAACTGTGCTTTCAACTCTCACCTCCTTTACTGTGGGTTCTGGGAATGGAACTATGGTCACCATGCTTTGCAGCAAATACTTCTACTGGCCGAAGTTTTTCTCTGGCCCCTCCATTAGATTTTAATAGTGAAAAGCTGTGTCACATTTAGGTCAGTTAGGAGTAAACATATGCACTTTGAAATGTAACCAGAACTTTTCCTTAATTATTTTAAGCATATCTGTCTTAAAATATTAAGAGTTTTAGCAGTAAAGGTTCCAAAAATCAAAAAATAAAAATGTAGATTATAGGAATAAAAATGTAAAAATAAAAAAATGTAAAGTTATAAGCCCAGGAAAATGAAAACAGACTGTCGGCAGCTTTCTCAACAGCTTGAGGATTAACTATTAAAGTGGGTTGTTTTATTTTACAACCCATAGCTCTATTCACAAGGCCAAAGCATCTTTCTGCAAACTGAGAGCTAGCCTATGGATATGAGCTGAGTCAACTTTTTGGAAATAGATATATGACCTCTGGGTTTTGTATTATCCCTACTATGTGAAACTGGCAGCATCAATGGGGAGATCACAGGGTTTCAGTAAACACTACCAGGAAGTACCAAGAAAGACAATAGATTAAGTACAAACACTAGTTTAACTGAAAAACTTTGTTAATAGAGATTGTAAAGTAAGGCAATCTATATCTGAATTTTACCTTGAGATTGTAAAAATTCCTTTGTTCAGACCTAATGCTTGGTGGCCCTACTATAAAAAAAAGTGGGTTCAGAAACCTGCTTCTGCCACAGCCTAACAAAACCCGCGTCTATGGCTGTGGTCTCAGGTAGCTGATGAGCTTTTTGTGCCCCATGGGGATTTTTTTATTTTATTTATTTTTTTCCTGGATTCTGGTTTCTGCAATAAAGTTTGCTTCTTGTTTATTAGGCTTTGGTGTTCTGTCCTCATCTTTGTGTACACCCCTGGACCCAACATTAGGTGGCCCATATGGGGAGAACAAACTTGGTTTTGAGGGGACACCCCAGTCTCTGGTTTTTGGTAAACTTTATTATTATGTTTTTAGCAATTGGTAAGATTCTGGTTCTGGTATCTGATGTCAGGATAGTCTGGAGACTCAAGGAGACTCAAGGCTAGAGGGAGGCCGCTCTAGCCTCTGAAGCCTGTGTGAAGCCAGAGCTCCTCAAGACCTTCTGCTCTCTAGAATGGCCAGCCTTTCAGGTTGGCTGGCCTTCTGCAGGATCCTTTGACCTTGAGTTTATCCTTAAAGTGCAGGAGACTGTTTCCAGTCACCCAGTTCACCCAGACCAAGTACTATAGTGGCCTGGCGCTACCTCTGATTCACCCTCCTTCATGGCTAATATCTCTCTCCTTCCTTCTCCAGAGAATGAGACTAACATCCTTCCTGTTCTACTAAAGAAGTCAAAAGGAAGAGCCATGGATCAGGTACTCTTGCAGTCTTGCCCCCACCAATCGATCCTGAGAGAGACCTTTTTCCCTCCCCCATATAACCCTCTGTTTCCCAGACAGGCTAGAAACTCCCCTCTGAGGGCTGATTCCACTTCCACCTCCATCTCACCCAAACCTTCCACTCCCTTGCAGAGTGCCTCTCCCTCCCCTCTTCCTCCTCCTCAACTTTTTTCTTCTGTGCTGAGACCATTTTTCACTCCTTCAGGGAAGCCACAGGTGGGTGGGTGGTAGGTGGTCCATGGCGGCGGCTCCTGCTCTCCCCCTCCACACTGTGGGACCTTCTGATAAGAATGGGAATTCCCCACCTGGTCTATTTTTCCTTTCAACTAGTAATCTGTATAATTAAAACTACAAACTCCTTCCTTTACTGAGAAACCCCAAGCGCTAATAGATCTCCTAGATACTGTCCTGTTATCAACCTGGGGGGAGATATTGCCAGCAATTCCTCCAGATAATGTTCACCACTGAAGAAAGAGATAGAATTCAGCGAGAATGCCATAAGCAGCTTCCAGAATGAGATGGCCGACCCACTAATGATGAGGCAGTCATTAACAAGGTGGTCTCCGAGTACCTGCTAGACAGCCCACCAATCTGTCTAAGGCTCCCGAGGATCAAATGAAAGACAACCTGGCTTTCGTCATCCAAGCAGCCCCAGATATTAAGAGGAAGATCCAACAGCTCAAAAGATCTAAAGGTAAAAATCTGACTAAATTGATTGTTAGAGCCACTAAGGTTTATAACAACAGAGAAACACCTGAGGATAAGCAAGTTCATGGACTAGTCAAAGTCTTACTGGCAGATAAGAGCTGAAGGCCTAATGGGAAGAGGGAACACAGACTGACCCACGTAGTCAATGGGCAATGGCCACAAAGGAAGAAGGGACAAAAAGTTCTAAAATTGGTGGGTCCAGATGACTGAAGGAGACGGGGTTTAAAGCCTCTCCTTAAGCCTTAGATAACCCTAAAAGTGGAGGGGCAACCTGTTGATTTCCTAGTGGACATTGGTGCTCACCATTCGGTGTTAACTCCACTGGGGCCTCTATCAGACAAACATGGTTTCAAGGGTATGCATGAATGGCCCTACAACCATGGACCACAAAACAGACCTTAAAATTGGGAAAAAAGAAAGTTATGCATTCCTTCATAGTTATCCCTGAATGCCCTTACCACCTCTTGGAAAGAGACTAAGGCTAAGAGGCTAAGATAAAAGCCCAAATTCATTTCACTGGGAAGAGGGTGACAGTCTCCCCACGGCCCGAAGTCTATGCCTTATGCCTAGATCTAAAAGAATACAGACTCTTCTAACAGACTCTTGCTTTAAAGGTATCTCTTCTAATGGCTGAACTCCAGCGTTCTATCCCAGGAGTGTGGGCAGAAACTAACTCACCAGGACTAGCCATCAGGAGCCCCAGCTGTAGTTGCCTTAAAAGCCAATGCCCAACCTGTCAGGGTGAGGCAGTACCCCATGACCCCAGAAGCCAAGTTAGACATTGCTAAACACATTAATCGGTTCCTGGAGCATGAAAGCCTGGTGCCTTGCCAGTCTCCGTAGACCACCCCACTTCTGTCAGTTAAGAAGCCAGGGACCAGTGACTATCAACGCATGCAAGATCGTAGGGAGATTAACAAACGGGTTAAAGACATTCATGCTACAATTTCCAACCCCTAAAATCTCCTAAACTCCCTCTCTCCGGAGCTTCAAATGTATACTCAGTTCTAGATCTTAAGGATGTCTTCTTCAGCCTAACTTTGAAGCCAAGAGTCAGCCACTTTTTGCCTTCAAATTGGCACAATCAAGTCCGGGGCTTCAGTCGTCAGCTCACCTGGACGAGCCTGCCACAAAGATTTCTCAACCGTCTTTGACAAAGCCCTACAATATCGGTCCTTATACCAGGAGGTTCCTCTGAGCCTCAGGCCTTTTCAGATCCTATTCTCTCACTTCCAGGATTTCAGGAATTTAACAGTAAATTTTGCCAGCCTTCCCTGCCCCTCTCTTCCTCAGGAATCCAGGCTTCCGCAGGCTCCTGTCGGTTCTAGCACTGCCAGCAGCCATGGAGAGGACCGCCCCTCCCCCACAGGTACTGCAGTGAGACCTGATGCCAAGGAGGAGCCACGAGGACAGCGGAGAGCAGAGGCGACTGCAAGGCCAGGCACTGAGGATGGCCACTGTCAGCCACTTCTCCTGGGCGATAATTGGTTTTGGTCTCACAAAATGACGCCTGCTCCAAAGTGGCACAGCAGGAAACACCAGAGTGGAGCAGCTGCAGGAGCAGAATCATTAGAAACGTACAAAAAGCCTGCAGCCCCTCCCCCGCCTAAAAATTCAACTAAAAAACAAGTAAAAAAAAAAAAAAGCTTTGTCTGGTTTAAATGCATAAATATGGTCACTAAATGTATAAGTTAATCATGTTTAATGTGTCCTGGCTGCAGCCCTTGCTGACTGCCCAAACTTAAAATTTACCTCTAAATGTTCTGGTTATTGAGTCTGATATAATTGCTTTTCTTTGCCTTCTCCGGAGACAGTCTCAGTTTGGTACAAACTTGTTCTTCTATTGCCCAATGAATGGTTATCTTAATTTCTTTACTGAACTCATCATCTACAATTAAAAGGTTTTTATTTTGATACTAAAAAGCTTCAATTCAAAATCATTCTTGACTAAATCTGACAAAAATATAATATAAAGTCTTAGTCTTTTTTATTTTATTTTTTTATTTATTTATTAAAAGTTTTCGCCTCCTCCCCGCCTCCCATTTACCCCCCTCCCTTCTCCACTCCCCCTCCCTCTCCTGTCCAGAGAGCAGTAAGGGTTCCCTGCCCTGTGGGAAGTCCAAGTTCCTCCCCCCTTGATCCAGGTCTAAGAAGGTGAGCATCCAAAAAGGCCAGCCCCCCCCCCCCCCCAAAGCCAGTATGTGGAGTAGGGTCCAAATCCCGTGTCATTGTCCTTGGCGTCTCAGCAGCCCTCATTGTCTGCCATGTTCAGGAAGACCGGTTTTATCTCACACTTTTTCAGTACCAGTCCAGCTGGGTTTGGTAAGCTCTGAATAGATCAGCCCCACCATCTCAGTGGGTGGGAGCACTCCTCACAGTCCAGAATTCCTTGCTCATGTTTTCCCTCCTTCTGCTCCTCATTTGGACCTTAGCCGCTCAGTTCGGTCCACCAATGTGTGGCTCTGTCTTTATCTCTTCATTGCCAGATGAAGGTTCTCTCAGGGTCCTGACTTTCTTTCTTATGTTCTCCCTCCTTCTGCTCCTCGTCAGGACCTTGGGAACTCAGTCCGGTGCTCCAATGTGGGGCTCTGTCTCTAGCTCCATCCATCTCCAGATGAAGATTCACACTCAGAATAGTGTTTTCTATTTCCATCCATTTGCATGCAAAATTCAAGATGTCATTGTTTTTTTCTTTTCCTTGTTCATTTGAAGCAAATACATTGTTTTTGGTTTCATGATTTGCAGTGTTAAATATTTTGATCTGTGATAAATTGTATCCTATCTATCACCTCCAAGGGATGTGATAATAAGACTGTGAATTTAGAGATACCTCCAGAAGAGGGAAAGAAAAAGTGCAGGTAGCATCCAGATAGGATGAAAATATTTTGAAAAGAAGAATCTGAGTTTTAGGAAGCCAGGGAGCCAGAGTAGATTACTTGTTCTTGAGTTGTGTACATCTAACATATACATTAAATTCCTGTCTCCATTATCTATACCTGTGATATTTTAGAACAAGACTGTGAAACTTTTAAATTTATTTTAAACTAAAATAAGTCCCTTAAATGAGGACCAACCAAATATGACTTTTAGGAGAAAGAAAAAACCCTTAGATACAAACACAGAAACAGGATAGTGCCATGGGTAAACAAAGGTAGAGAGATGAGACAGTTCTGTAAATATGAGGTTGAAACTAAACATACACCACCATAAACAAGCAGACACCTTGTACTTCCAGAAGCTGGAAGATGCATGGAAACATCCTTCCCTGGAGGTTTTGCTGAAAGTATACCTGTATCCAACTCTAATTCACACTTCTGGAACTGCAAACTATGAAAGAATAAGTTTGTACTGTTTTAACTACCTCGCTTGCTCTAATTTGTTGCAACAACTTTAAAAGGCTAAATCAATTTATTAAAGAACTAGCGGCTATTTTCTCTCATTCAACCAAGCTAGCATTAACCTAATTGGACACTAAATAAAAACCTAGAGATAAAAGAAAATTGCCATTTGATAATTTTCATGAATAAAAGGCCAGAATTTTAAAGTATTTGCAATTAAATGCCAAATTTACAAGCTTATGATATTTTCAAGTCAGAGGTTTCTGGAAAGAAATGGAAACTTTAATTTACAAATCAGTAGAATTAACTGTTTATATCACTTGACTAGAGATAGAAATCATATGATCATATAAATCATGACAAAAATAATCACGTGATAAAATTCAGACTTCATCGAGGATTAAAAACTCAGCTAACTCCTTAATACATTATTTTAACAAAGCATCTAGAACCAACACAATTCTTAGTGAGGATGAACTGGTTACTTTACCCCTATGATAAAGAAAAAAGACAAGGATGATATCTGTCAAAACTCTTGGCCTTTTATTGGAAATAATTCCATTGAAGATAAAAAAACTCAAATTAAGTTTATGGAGATGGAAAAACTGAGAGATAAAACTATCAATGCTTGCTGAAACAGTGGTTTATATAGGAAACTAAAACCTGTCAAAAATCTCCTAAAACTACTGAGTAATTAGAGTAAACACTGCATAATATATATAGAAAGTGCACAGGGGAGGACCACTGATTGCCTTTCCAAGGAGTCTGGTTCAGTTTCCAAGATTCACATGGCAGCTCACAACCAAATGTAAATCTAATCCCAGGTGAACTGATACCATTGTCTGACATCTGGGGAAATCACGCAAACATATAATATACAGACATGGATGCTAACAAAACACTCATAAAATAAATAAACAAAATTTTAAAATAATTATATAAAAGCAAATTTATTTTGTATATACAAAATTTAATGTCTGATTTAAAATGAATGACATCATTATCATAATGTTATATATATTTATAGTGAAACATATATAATCCATATTCAGAAAAAGAAAGTCCTTAAAGTTGAGGATTAATATAAAATTGAAGATCATACCATGCTCAGTATTAACAAATAATTTATTAAGGGCAGTTTTTCCAAGTTTATAGATCAATTTAATCCAACGCTATCTCACTAAATTTCAAGAACTTATCTTCTGTTTATTAGCAAACTTATTGGTATTTTTCATGGAGGAGCAAAAGAATCAATGTGTACAAAAGGCTTCTTACTACAGAAGAATCTTGGAAAACTATCTCTACAAACATTTAAGGCTTATCATAAAACTATAATAAGACATAATAATAATGTTGTAAAAAGATGAAAAACACATTCATTGATCTGTTCTTAGAAATCAAAGTAAACAACATCCCATAAAATCAATCATTTCATAAGAATCAATTCATAAAGGAAAGACAGTTTCTTTAATAGCTGGTTCTGGAACAAGTAGATATCCATGTATATCTGCAGACAAACAGAACTTCTGTCATAAATATGCCATTAAGCTTTTTCACTAAAATATCTGAGGTAAAATCTCACAAAGAGAAAATGTTTATTTAGTGTATGTTCATCATCAATTAATCAATTGGCCTGGAGCTTTGGGGGCTGGCATTAATGGGCTCATCATAGTCTCAATACTGGGTAAACCACTTCAATGGAGTGTGTGGCATAGAAGAAATGGCTGACGTCCAACTATCATGTCAACTCATTCGGTTTTATTTCTGAAAATTTCTACCACCTTCCAAGAGCAATACCCCGATGACCAAGCTTTAACACGCGCAACTTTGAGAAATCTTAATTAAAATTTGGTCCCTGTTGCCCAAAGGCTCTGCTTGACTTATATGATACAAAATGCTTTAGTTAATCTATATGTCCATAGTCCCTGTATATTTAATTTAATTCCTTAAATTTTATGTGTATGGGTGTTTTACATGCATGTACATCGGTGTACCATGTGCAAGAAAGCCTCGTGCCTGCAGAGGTCAGAGGATGATGAATCCCTAAGATTAGAGTTACAGGCAGTTGTGGGCTGCCATGTAGTTGTTGAGAGCTGAGCCTAGGTCCTCTGGAAGAGCGGACAGTTCTCCTAGCTTCTGAGCCATCTCTCTAGACCCAAGAAACTTTAGAGTTTCATCTGTCCCAATATCCTTCAAAATTTCTCCCCTGAAACTTTAAGTACACAGCTGGGAGATGGCTCTCCAGTCTCCACTTTAAGTGTAGGAGATTGAAAGCATGAGTCACCATGCCAGGTCACCAATTCATTTTTGTCTGTCTAGTGTCTCCCATTGCAGTTTTGTAGCATCAGAAACTTATTCCATGTGATTAAAAATTTGTTCACAATTTCTCAGGGCAAGAATTAATTAATAAAAGTACAAATTATTACTCTTAAGAAGATAATTCAGGGATGATGAAATGACTCCATGGGTAAAGGCTTTTGCCCTGCCAAGCTGACAACTTGAGTCCAATCCCTGGAACCCTCTCAAAGGTGACAAGACAGAACAGACTCTGAAGAGTTATCTTCTCCCTTCCATGCTTGTACCCTGGCATTTGCAGTGAAGGTTCATATACACATAACACACACACACACACACACATACACACACACACACACACACACATGCACAAATCTCCAAATGCACACTAATAATAAATAAAAATTAACTTTAAAAAAAGCTATAATTTCAGTCCTACACTTCGTGGTAAGTATGTTGCCATATTATAATTGTTGTCAAATGTTGTGAAAAGTTTATTCAATCTTTGAGAGTTAAAAGTAAATTGATCTTTAACAAGAAAGACATTAAAAATAAGCCACCACAAAAAAAGATGGAAAAATTGCTAGCTTTGTTACTGCATAAGCACTAAAATTATTTGGAGAATCAAATTAATTGGTAACTGGAAAAGTTAATTGGTTAACCCAATAACTGAGTAAGAAATATTGTTATATATGTATAGTCAAAGAAAACATGAACAGTATTCTGCATCAAATCATAATCATAAAATATAGTTCATTTGATTTCCAAAAATATAACTCTGATCTATTGTTTAGTTTAAAAAAGTTCATGTTAGTAATGGCTAATTAAGCCCAGACAAAAATAGTCTTCTTGAAATTACTAGTTTTGACATAAACAAGACAAAAAAAATCACACAATACATACAAAAACTTAAAACTTTCCTAACAAGTTTCTCTCTTCAACAATTGTTGGCAGAGCTTTCCTGTCTTGCATCTGCTTTCAATTAATCACTCAAATGCTTATTATTAGTTACAAATGCTTGGTCAATAGCTCAGGCTTATTACTAACTAGCTCTTACATTTTAAGTTAACCCATATTCATTACTTACGTTCTGCCATGTAGTGGTACCTTTATAGCATGGCACATTCATCATCTGCTTCTTCTGCATCTGGCTGGTGACTCTAGACTCTGCCCTTCTTACTAACATTTGCCTAGTCTGGTTTTCCTATCTAACCTTATTCTGTTTGGTTATTGGCCAGTCATCTTCTTTATTAAACTATTCTCAGAGGCACATATTCACACATTGTAAAGGGATATTCCACAGCAAACAAATTCCAACATCTCAGTGAATGATGAAGAAAATCACATTCTCACAGTATAGGGAATTTTTTTCTGTGATAACTTAATCTTTTGCCTCTTTTAATATTTTCAAAAAAAGTGCTATAATTTTCTTTAGATTTCCTCAATTCTTCATTAACTTATTTTCAAATACTTTCTTACCAGTTTTGTTTATATGTATGATAGAATGAGCAATTACTCATACTGTTAGCATTTTTCCTAATTTTTCATTACTGCTATTACTTCAATACTTAACTCTGACATGTGGTAGATGCTTCCTTAAATACCAACTTTAGACTGTAGAGACTAATGTATTGTTCCAGCTAATATTCCATATATTTTGTAATGAAAATTATTTTCTTAAGAAGACTTATAATTTTTTTAACATCTATTTAAAACAAAAGCATAGAATATTTTCATCTCCAAAATTGTTTAACCCAACTTTAAAAGGTAAAGAGTTGAGCAAAACAGAAAGCACAATAATCAGATAAAAAGAATGTCATGGCAGGGCTTTATATTCTCCCAAGTTCTTACATTCATCTTTTCCATTCATACTTTTTTTTTCTCTAACAAACACTAGGAATATAAAGACATATAAAAATATTTTTCTAATGTACACATAGCTAATTAGGATCAAGATAGTTATTCTTCCCAGTCATAACCACCACTTCAAAGTGTGGAAGTACATTTTTTTTATTTATTGGCACTCAGATTTTCCTTAAGTAAAAAATATTGATAAATAGGTTAAATAACTACTTTTAGGATACCTATTATCATGTCTACAGTCAGCACAATAGAGCTTCATTACAAAAACAAAAGTCTTTTAAAAGGAAATTTGATTAACGATGTTTTCAAATCAGAGAAAATGCATTAATAATGTTTAAAATTTGTGACTAAGTAATCATTGTTCAGATAATTTGGATAAAATTGTAATTATATTTTCTTTAACAAGTTTTGTTTTACAGTTGTATCAAATCTATAGAAGATTTCATGTTATTTTGGGGGAGTTGTCTCTTATTGTATCTTCATTTTTCTTGAATCATCTTGGGCTCAAAATAGACATTATTTTAATTATATTCATGTTAGTTACAATCATATCTCATGAGGAGTGATTTTTAAATTTACAACTGCTATATGAGAGTTTCTCAATTATGTATTTAAGACTGAAACATGGATAGCATAATCAACATGCATTTTTCCAATTGTTTCATGTTCATTTTTTCTATAAGAATTGATTTTTATACTTCAGAAAGGCTGTAGATCCCATTGAAATGTGTAAAGTAAAATTTTTAGAATTAGAATATTGATATGTTGAAAATAATCTAATCCTAGTCTGTGATTTCCATTAATTTCTTAAAATGATCTCTAGTTTTATCAATACTTTCCAACTAGTTTATTTTAACATCATAATATTTTGTCTAGACTTTACTCAATTTGTGTCTTGCTATATGTCATCCCTAAAACTTTCAATGTTTGTTTTGGTTATTTTTTTGATACAGAGTCATACTAGGTAGCTAAGACTGATCTCCAACTCATAATCCTACTACTCCAGTCTCTTGATGCTGTTATTATGGGATGTATGACTATGCCTGGCTTGCTCCTGGATCTTCTTTATTGAAGGATGTATTTATCTTATATGGAAAGTTCCAACATGCCTATCCTTAGGTTATTTAGAGAAAATTCCTGCAAGAATGGAATCAGGGTAAAAGTGATTGTTGGCCTTCTATTCAAGTTTAAAGAGGAGGGCATTTTGAAAGGGCAAGAACAAAGGCATTTCACATGGTCACTATACAATTAAAAATTTCTGTGTTATGGTTGGGACTTTAATATTTCTTGAAGTTTAGGAGTAGGTCCCCAATTGGTAGTGCTATTGGGAACTAAAGGTAATTAAAATATGGGACTCTTTCAGAAAGTTAGTTTACTGTAAGAATGTTCTGAGCCAAACAAAAACAACAGCTCTTTCTTCTATGTCTTGTTAAATCCTGGCCCCTGTGAAGTGAACATTTTCCTCCATCAATGTCCTGCCATGTAGAACTATCTTCTCCATTGTCCACACTTAACAGGGGCAAGGAAAGTAGTCTGAAATGAGGAGACAAGATAATTTTCTTGTTTTAATTTGATTTTCTCATTACTTTTTTTTGTCATAGTGACACAAATATGACATCATGGATTTTTAAAATTGGTTTTGCTAGCATATGTTGATTATATACAGTAGCAAATTTTTATTGTGACATTTCCATGCATGCATACAATGTGTGGCAATCATTTTTATACTCTTTCCCTCTATATCTATGACTAAATTCTTCTGAAAACCTCCCTTTTTCCAACCAGTTGCTTTGATGTCTTTATTTTCTTCAGTGAGTCGAGGAGATCAATGAGGATGACTGACAGAAGCGTGCATGAGGTCTTCTTCATAACAGCATGAGCACTGTCAGTAGCTGCATCCCTGGAAAAAGTCAACCCCAAACCATCAAACAACAGGGATTCTTTACGGGGTAAAAACAATTTGGAAAGAAAAAAAATATGATTGGTGTCTCAGTTTGGAAGACCTTTCTCTTTCTCTCTACAATTCTCCATCCATCAAGTGGTACTGACATTCTAAATGGTCCTTTGGGTCTTTGTGTGACATGACTAATGATGATAAATTGTGCTAGAAATAACATTTTCTCTTTACAGTAAGTGTTACCCGGCCTCTCTTGGCTTCCTTCCCCTTGTGATTCCCCATAAAAGAATTCAGAAGAGCACAGAAGAGAGGTAGTTCATGTCAGAATAAATACAAAAGAACACGTTCTCCAGCAGTGAGAGCAGATAATGGCTAAAGAGACCCCATTGCCGACCTCCATTTTAGGTAGGTTTTGTACTATTTTTAAAGTCTATGTATAAATAGCTTTCGGTTGGGGGGGGGGGATTTTCTTGCTTAGATGATTGACAGGGTCATTGGAATTAACTCTTAGAAGAAGATGACAATGGAATACCCTTGATCTTTATTGGAAAGCCTCTCCCTGGACAGCAGTCTTGTGCCTCATGTATCTGCACTGGGCCAAAGATATGACTCAGATCCCATTCTTATGGCCAGTATCTGAAGTCCTGAGGTTTTTGTTCCTGCTTTCAACTAACTGCTGACTCTGAGGGAGAGGTCCACCTACAACAAGCTTTAAACATGCTCTTATCTAGCTGCACAATCAAGAACAGACAAATGCCTTAAAAAGGCCTTCACCTATGATGAAATTCACCTATGCTGACTGTGCAACTTCCATCACTGTATGGCTCTCTTTGATAGTAGAGGGCGCGCATTTTCTTTTGTCTTATTGTATAAATGATAAAGCTTGTCTTGTTTGTTACTTTCACAAACAGGGAAAACAGCATCCCTTTGATTCATTAATTAAAAACAAGCAGGGCAGAAGTTAAATCACCTGACAGACCAATGAAAAATTACAGGATACTCTACAGATGTCAATTAGAATCTGGCACCATGTTCCTTCCTGCTAGTAGGAGCTGCTGCAACACAGGAATGCTAAATTAAACTCTAAGGCTTTGGAAACTTAAAGATTAGAAACTTGTAAGTGAAATTCTTGATGAAAAAAATATGTGACAGAATCATTTAGCCATTTTAACACATGCAAGGGAAATGTTGTTTACCTTGAAAATGTTAATTTTGTTTTCATTAGCAGAAAGAAAGTGCATACGCTTACAACAATGGAATTTATAAGCAGAAAGCAATTAATTTTTATTCTGGATGAGAGGTCTTTTAATATTCTAGCTCTAGGACAAGGGATTTGTACCAAAACACTTCTTCAAGGACTTTTAGAAAATTTGGAGTTTAGTAGGAAATAGTCTTGGCTTTTAAGTATTTACCCATTAGGGTTATTTATTTATTTATTTATTTATTTTGCTAATTGGTTATTTTCAACTCAAAATCATTTTTATCCTCTACAATATTGCAGACATTGTATTTTCTGATGATTGAAATATCATTTTTAAACATTATAATGAGTCATATATGTATGATACATAGGTAAAACATAACAGAAATAACTTTTGGGAATTGAGGATATCTATTTGAGTTGATGTTCTACGTAGTCCAAATGACTCCCAAAGCAATGTAGATTATTTTTGTTGCATTTGACTGCCTCTCAGAAGTCGAAGGTAAGTCTCTGTTTCTGAAGATAACGTTCTTCTTAAGTTTTCCCTGTGTGCATTTACTTAGCTAATCATTTAGTTCAATACCCTACTCTTAAGTGAAGAAAACATAGACAATGTGCTTTTTCATAAGTAATAGTTACAGTGAAGGATATTCAATGAATTCTTTTATAAAATTCAAAGGATTAAATATAGGCCTAACATATGCCTTAGCTATGCTATTTCTGGCCATATACCCAAAAGACTCTAAATCCTACTACAAAGCTACTTGCAGAACATGTTCATAGCTGTTCTAATTACGAGAGCTAAAAAATAGTATCAGCCTTGATCTCCATCAGCTGTTGGATGGATAAATAAAATATAATTCACCTATATAATGGAATTCCTTTTTGTATTTAAAGAAAGCTAGAAATTATAAAAATTTCAGGAAAATTAATAAAATTGGACAATAAAAACAGTGAGGTAACCCAAGCCCAAAAGTCACAAATTCTCATTGATATTTGGATTATAGCTTCAATTTTTAAAATGTTCGTTTGAATAAATTTGAATGTCTATAACCAAGTAAAAAGAGAAAAGGCTTTGGTGTGTGTGTGTGTGTGTGTGTGTGTGTGTGTGTAGAACTTAAAAGGAAGATGTAATACACATAAGATATGAATATAGAAAAAGAATATTTGGGGAGACAAGATTTAAACAGCGATATTGTTGGGGTGTAGAAAGAAGGGAGAAAGAGACCTTGGTCAGTTGTCCTCATCAGCTTAGATCATGAAACCCAATATGAACAAGTTCAACAGAACTGCCATATACAGGTTACCCATGCATGCTTCAGCATTGCCAGGGTATAAATTTCATTGTTTTTCCATGGAAAAAAGGAGTTTAGGGATAAGGTTAATTAAGAAGACATATGACAATACCTTACTGAAACCTTTTTCTTTATCACCTAACCAAAAACTGTAAAAGCAAAATACCAAAACTGAATTTGAACAGTGATACTATGGATGAGGGGAAATGCTGACCCCAGAGCCATGTGCCGTGAAAGGAAAATCCCCTTGCAGCATTTTAAGCTAAAAGAAACCATGAGTCAAGGAATTCAAGCAGCCAGAAAGATGGGTAAGACAGAGAAGCTTGCTCCTCCTCTAAAGATTACATGAGGAAAAGCAGTCTTGCTAAGGCTGCCTCTAATGGACACAGAAGCATACTGTATTTTAAAATTACATAAGTGCAGCATTTGTAACACTTTTTTAAAAGCACTAAACCTATGGTGATTTGTTATAGGAACAGTAGAAGGCAAATATAATGAATATCGTGGTGTGATGATTATTCAAAATACAGAGCCAGGCACAACTTGCAGACTACTAATAATATAAGCAGATCCTCTATTTCAGAAAACTACAGAATAATATTCATAAAACATATTGATCCAAAGGCACACACACATACACACACACTTGTATGCACACATGCATGTGTACACACAAACCAACACCACATACACATTGCACATACCACACACACACACTAAACACACCATACACACTCATAAACCACTTCTTCCAACACACACACCACCCACAGCAAACACAGGATACACACATACACATAAACCCTCTCCGCCAGAGAGAAAGAGAGTTGATATAAAATTTTAAAACTGATAGCAATGGTCCCAAGTAAAGATCTGAAGTATCTTTCCATTTTGCAATGTACATGCAAAATACTAACCGAGAACTCACATGGTTTTGAGTGTGCATTATCATGTATTAATTCACTGTACCTATGTATATGAAGATTGGTTCTGAATGAGAGAAAGAGAGAGGGTGAAAGGAGAGACTAGGGAAGATTAGAGGTAGGGTTCCATCTATATGGGTATAAGGAGGCCCATTTCCCTGCCAAATAAGGCTTCTAGGTATAGCCAGTTAGGGTAAAAATGCCCACACTCCTATAAGTAATCTCTCAACTAGTTTCTTTAAGAAAACCCCTTAAGCTCCTTGATTTCCCAACATGAGATTTGGTCTTTGACACTGAGTTCTTAGGAGAAGGAATAGACATGACTTATGTCTCCCCTGGGAAGGAATTACATCATTGCTCACCATGTTTGTTTAGAGGAAAGAGTATATGCATATATAGATGTGGGTGTTCCTGATATATGGTTGCAATCACATATGTGTGGCAACACATTTGGAGGTTAGAGGTCAACCATAGGTTCCATATACCTTGTTTTTGAGAGAGATTATGTCATCCGACATGGAGTTTACTGACTATTTTAGGCGGGCTGGTCAGTGAGCCCCAGCTATTTGCTAGTCTCTGCCTCCTCAACACCAGGATTTTAAGTACCTGCCACCAAGCTCAACTCTTTTTACATGATTTAGGGATCAATTTAAGGTCTTCATGCTTGACTTGTAAGTACTTTAACTAATGAACAATCTTCCTGGCCTCATTATATTTAAAAATATTTGTAACAGTGTGTTATGAAAATATAATATTTTCCTGTCAAAATATGATATAAAATTTACCCATAATTAGGTGCCACTTCCAAAGGCAGTTACTGCTACAATACACTAGTCGCTGTTTAATGTTTAGACTAAAAGACATTTTTTTCTTTTCTTTCTTTGAAGTGATGGGGACCAAACTTAGTGCCTCATACCTGCAACATAAGCATTTAATCACTAAGGTTCAATCCCAAATTCTTAAAATAAAGTTTTGATAGTTACTATAGCTTAGATCAGGGTCTCAAGCATGCTATCCTGCAAGTACACTCTCACTAAGTCACATTCCCGTCCTTAGTAAATTCTTACAGTTGTTCCTTTTATTCATTAATCTCATTATCCCCTCTCTGTCATCTTCATGAGCCAATAGAATTCTAAGAATTGCATAATCATGTCTTAAAATAGACAAGCTTATTTATCACAATGAAACAAAGCCATTTTTTACAAATACTCAGTCATTAGTCATATCCTGAATCTAGGTCTTCACGTAAAAGTTAAAGTATACCGTAGTTCTTCTGCACAAGTCTACAATCCATCACTAGAGAGGCAGAGAAAGGAAGATCATGTTTCTGAAGCCAGACTCAGATGTATTGTAAAACCATCTGTCAAAAACATAATCAAAGGAAAACAACATAACACGTATAGGCGAACACAACAATCCCTAAAGGAAAGTGTTTTATGACTTGAGTGTTCATTCATAAGTACTTAAATTTATTTTCCTAAATTAAATGTTTCCCCCTATATTGTACTTAAGGCATAAAAAAACAACTTGCATAATCATTTATACTCTGTGTAAACTGAGAGGTTTTAATACATATTTCTTAGAACAAAAAATAAAGAATGAATGGAAAGGAAACGGCCCTTTCTAATATTTTAAGGATTCAATGAAGAAGGAAGGACAGAGCTTGTCAAACAGCCAGCTATGACCTCTAGATGTCAAAGCACATGGTCTTGCACAATACTGCTGAGCAAAACGGAAAAGACACCCTGTGTTTACTGAAAATACATTTGATATTCAAGGCCAGACAGGGATGAGTCAAGTCTGTCCTTAAGACAGTCTGCCAAGGAGACCCTGAGGTCACTTCGGTCAACACTCACAGCATATGAACAAAAGATGCAGGAGTCAGAAAATATTCACACCTGTCACCCACCAACTCATTCCAGTTAGCCTGGATCAACACAGAAGCTGCAGTCAGACACTTGACTAAATGCTTGCTTCCACAAGAAAAATCAGAAGCTTTTTCTTTAAAAATTATTTTATTATTATTATTATTAAAAATTTCCACCTCCTCCCCACCTCCCATTTCCCTATCCTTCCCTCCACTTCCCTCCCCCTTCCTCTCCAGTCCAAGGAGCAGTCAGCATTCTCTACCCTGCAGGAAGTCCAAGGTCCTCCCCCCTCCAGCCAGGTCCAGGAAGGTGCACATCTAAACAGACTAGGCTCCCCCAAAGCCAGTACATGCGGTAGGATCAAAACCCAGTGCCATTGTCCTTTTTCTTCTCAGTCAGCCCTCGTTGTCTGCCACATTTTCAGAGAGTCCGGTTTGATCCCATGCTTTTTCAGTCCCAGTCCAGCTCCTTGGTGACTTCTCATCAGACCAGCCCCACCGTCTCAGTGGGTGGGCGCACTCCTTGTGGTCCTGACTTCCTTGCTCATGTTCTCCCTCCTTCAGCTCCTTACTTGGGCCTTGGGAGCTCAGTCCTGCTCTCCAATGTGGGTCGCTGTCTCTATCTCCATCCAACGCCAGATGAAGCTTCTGTGGTGATATACAAGATATTCATCAGTATGGCTATAGGAAAGGGCCATTTCAGGCTCCCTCTCCCCAGCTGCCCAAGGAACTAGCTGGGGACATCTCCATGGATACCTGGGCACCCCTCTAGAGTGAAGTCTCTTGCTAAACCTAAAATGGCTCCCTTAATTAAGATATTTTCTTCCCTGCTCCCCTATCCACCCTTCCTCCATTCCAACCATCCCATTCCCCTTAAAGTAGCTTAAAAATGAATATTTTTCACTAATCTTCAAAAGCTTATTTCCTTTTAATCTTCATTTTTAAATTTATCTCATTATATGAGTGTGTGTGTGCAAGTGCGTGTGTGTACGTGCTTGAGAAAGAAAGAGAGTGTTCACATGTGGAGATCAAAGTATAAGTTTTAGAGATGTTTTTCTTCCATCCTGGCTTCTGGGCATCCAGTTCAAGGTGGTTATGTTTGTAGGGTAAGTATTTTTAATCTCTCAGTAATCTTGGCAGAACATGTTCTATTTTCATTCAGCTCAGGCAGCATTTAGCATCTCTTTTCTTTTTATAAATGTAGGGGAAATCCCAGCAGACTTTGCCACCTATGTCTTTCCCACCAGGAGAAATGACTGATTTTTGTATTAACTTCACAGATATTGGTACTATCTCTAAGAATTATTTATGCTTCCTATTTTCTTTTTCTGGGGGTGTGATGGGGACTGTGCTTTATTTTACCCTTCCAAGTAACAGTCTGTCACCGAGGAAAGTCAGGGCAAGAGCTCAAGCAGGGAAGGAGACCGGAGACAGAAAGTGATACATAGGCCATAGAGGAATGCTGCTTATTGCTTTTCTTTACATGACAATATCAGCCTGGTATTTTTGTTATTCTTTTCTATATTTTTTAATTAAAAATTGTTTATACAATATAATCTAAGCATGCTTTTCCCCACCCATAACTCTTCCCAGATCTTCCCACTTCACTACCCACCAAATTGCGTGCTCCTTCTCTTCTAGGGGACACAGTGGGGCTTACCCGATTGATATGATATGGACAAGCTGGCCCCAAGAATGTGAATATGGTAGATCTAGCCCCGCCTCTCCTCTGCCATATGATGGTGTGAACAAGGATGAAAAGTCTTCCTCTCACTCACCCCTTACCACCTGCAGCAAGTGGGAGGGAAGGACCTGAGGTCAGGAGAACCAGTGAGCAAATCCAGCATCATACTGGTTGCAACAATTGGAAAAGCAGGCACTGTACCTCACCTGGACAGCTCAGTAGAGCTGACCCTGCTAGTCCTGAGTCAACCCAGAGGTGCGCCTGCACAGAGGGCATACAGGTGGGAGCTAGCCACACTTTTAATCTGTCACACAGTGTGGATAGGGAAAGAGATGCCTCCCCATCCCCCTTTCTTCTTCCTGCCTACAACACTCAGGAAAACAGGCCCTGTGCCTCACCTAGTCACTATAGTTGTGCCAGCTCTGCTGGTGGGGTTAAAGGTTAGCCTTCCCTTAGGTTGTCATAGTGGCAGAGCTGGCCGTGTACCCCTTGTTTGCCATGTGATGGAGTGCAAAATGCCCTCCCCTCTTCATCCCTTGCCATCTACAGCAGATGAGAGAGAGCTGACATTGACCCTCACCTGATGCAGTATTAGAGAGATTAGGCCCTGACTCTAGCATTGCACCTTGCCTGGGCAACACAGTAGTGCTGATCCTGATGAAGGAGGTGTGGATGGATTGGACCAAAGAATGTCTGAGATACCAAGCCCTTCCTCTCATCTACTTACTATATGGTGGTGTGGGCAAAGGAGAGAAGCCACTCCCCTGGTGCCCCTTGAGGATCATGAGAGGTAGCAGAGCCATCCGTGAGGTCTCTAGAGTATGAGAGCTGGACTAGCCTCTCAGCAACAACAGCACTAAGCAGAATGGCCTCTACACTTCTACAAGGCAACACAATAGAGCTGACCCTGGGGGTGTAGGTGAGGACAAGCTTATCCAAGGGCAAGAGAGTATGGGAATCAGTCCCACCTCGTGCTGTTTAATACATAGTAAGTTAGTAGGGGCAGTACTAGAGAGCACATCCTGGTTTTGAGAATGAAGAAGAGATGGTAAGCTGACCAACCCAGCAAACTTACACACACCCAGCACCACCAGAGCTATGATTTGGACCACCCAATCTATGATCTGCTGGAGGATGTAAAATAGCTAGTCCTACAAACCCAAAGTTACAGGATCTCCATGACACGGAACAACAATAGGATATCCAAGAGGAGCCCCAGTGAGGGCCCAGTATTGGTGAAGTAGAAAAACCAGAAACTTCAAATCAGACCAATGACTCAATGCATTGAACACTTAAATGTAACAATATGTGGACTAAAGGACTAGGTGACTCACTGTATCACACTACCACTTTTGTTACAAGGTTTTCCTTTCTTTTTTTCTCCTCTTAAATTTTGTCTTATCTAGTCATGGGGCTGGAGAGAAAGTTGCAAGGGTGGAGGGCAGATGGGAAAAGATGGGGAGATGAGTGAGTTTGAGGCATTTTGTAGTCAGAAATTTCTGCCTCACTAGGTCCCACAGTCCCAAATAAACACACAGGTGCTTATATTAATTATAAATTAAATATAATTATAATTATATATAAAAATAAGCTCAGGCTTATTACTAATTAGATCTTATAACTTAAATTAACCCATAATTCTTATCTATGTTTAGCCATGTGGCTTGGTACCTTTTCTCAGTGAGGCATTCTCATCTAACTTCCTCTCTTTCTGGTTGGCGACTGAGTGTCTTTCCTCTTTCCAGAATTCTCTTATTCTGGTTGCCTGCCTATACTTCTTACCTAGCTACTGGCCAATTATCATTTTATTAACCTAATACAAGTGACAAGTGACAAAGTTACAGTGTACAAAAGCATTATCTCACAGCATTTCCCCTTCTTTTTTTTCAAAAGAAGACCCTGAAATTAACCTTTGTTTAGCTTTAGTCCTGACTATTGTCCATAACAACACTTAGCAAACATTCCTAATCCAGTTTGGGTAATGTGAGTGCAGTTTTCTAGACTACCTCCTGCCTATTAGAGGCACTGATAATCTTATTGTCAAGTCCTGACTGAAATATTCCGCGATGCTGGATCATCTCAGCCAGCAGTTTTGAATATGTTCTGAATGTAGAACTCAGAGAAAACTACAGGAGATGTGTTAAAACATTTTTGGATCATCTAGGCCATCTGTTTCCCTTGGAGATTTTTCAGGAGGTCTACATTGATAAAACTTTATTTTTCTTAACCAAGAATTAATCTATAGCCTCTCATTTCCTGTGAAACCTCTTCTCCAAAGTAGTATATATTTTGGCTTATATTTTGAAGTCAAGATAATTTTATAATATATATATATATATATATATATATATATATATATATATATATATATATATGTTGGTTTAATCCAGCAGCATTTATAATCAAATGTCTTTTATCAGCTGTTGCTCTTTCCTCAACAGTCAAAAATTCAAAAACAACACAAAAAAACATGCAGTATCTAGATTCTTTGTGTATTTTACATCTTTATGTGGCGTTTATTTTTTTTCTTACTCTATTTCTTTCGTTTTTACTTTTTAATTTTTGCTTTTCTGAGACAGGGTTTCTCTGTGTATCATTGACTGTCCCAGATCTTACTCTGTAGACCAGGCTAGCCTCAAACTCATAGAGATCTGACTGCCTCTACCTACCAAGTGTTGGGATTAAAGGCATATGCCACCATGCCTAACTACTCTATTTCTTTTTTTAAGGACTTTGTCTATCTTTTTTCTTTTCCCTCCCAAGCCTATGCATATTTTTAAGCACACTGTAAAATTTTTAGAAGGTTTTTTTTTTTTTCTGTCTGACTCTGTATTTACTGTATATCTCTATCTTTTTCTCAGCACGTGAGCCTTAAATCTCCTAAGCATGTGGCTAAGATTAAAGCTGTGGCTTTGGTGGCTTGCTCCACCCTATTCCTTAACTTCTAGCTTCATGACAGAGGTACTGGTGGGAATCATGTTTTTTCCTCCAATTCTGTGGAGTTTCAAGGTCCCTGCTACCACCAAGAGGCTTGCTTATTTTAAAACCTTTCTCAGGCTTTATGTGGAAATTTTTGGCAAACATTTGGGTGACATTTGCGCATGGAAATTTCTCTCCAGCTTTATCCCACAGCCATTCAGTCCAAAATAAACACACAGAGGCTTATAATGATTATAAACTGATTGAAGTGGTTGACCTATTGTTCAGGCTTATTACCACCTAGCTCTTACAACTTAAATTCACCCATAATTCTTATCTATGTTTAGCCCTGTGGCTTGGTATGTTTTTTAAGAGAGGCATTCTCATCTTGTTTCCTCTGTGTCTGACTTATGAGTATGTTTCTCCCTTTTCTCTTCTCAGAATTCTTTTAGTATGGTTGTTCAGCCTATATTTTATACCTGGCTACTGACCAATCAGTATTTTACTAAACTAATACAAGTTACAAATCTTTACAGTGTACAAAAGCATTATCTCACAGCAATGCATGATGCGAAATCCACAAAAAAATCAATAAAAAAGAAATTAAAAAGTGAACAAGCAAACCACAAAAACCAAGAATCTCTCTCTCTCTCTCTCTCTCTCTCTCTCTCTCTCTCTCTCTCTCTCTCTCTCTCTCACACACACACACACACACACACACACACACACACACACACGAAAACACAAAATAGCAAAGTAAAATATGTAAGCCAAAGACCAAAAAGACAAAAAAAAATGCACGGATAACATAATATGAGACAAATGTCTACAAAAAAAGACCATTGAATTTTTTTCTGTGTTGGTCAACCATTGTTGAGCATGAGACTTGCCCTAAAATGTTGTTAATGTACCTAGTGAGGTTCTGTTGGAGAAAACTTATTTTCCTTCACAAACAGATAACAACTGCATATTTTATTTTGTTAACCTTTCTTCTTATTTCAGGACACAACATGTGCCATTATTCTTCTTTCCACTTATTCCCCTCATCTACTGCTTCCATCTCCATTGAACTAGTTTCTTACTCCAGCTAATTATCCCTCTATTTCTGCCTCCCTCTCATATGTATTATATCAGTTTTTCTGTTTTCTACCTCCATTAAGGTCTATTACTTCCCTTAGTGACATCCGTGCTAGTTTTATGATGTATACACACTATATAAAAATAAACCACCATCACAAAACAAACAAAAAACAGACTTTTTGAAATCTGAGTTTTCTGATTACACTATATTGCTTCATGTACTAAAAGTTTTTATTTGAACCCGAAATCTTATACCATGTCGTTTTTTAGATTATAATTTGACTTGTAGAAAGGTAGAACAAAGAGTTAATATCATAGCATTATTTAATCTGTGCTTGTTTATCTTTGTGGCTTTGGCAATCCACTATTGTCAAACAGCACTAAATGCCATATTCTTATACTGTTATAGGTCAAGATGAACCGCATAATTAGAATATATAAAGGCAAAATAAATATTGACAAAAAATTTGCTCAACATATGTTTGTTCATCTAAGTATTCTGGAGTCTACAACTCAGGGAACCCATAACTAGGCTAGAGAGGAGGAACCTTGTGACTGTGTGTGATTTCTCTTGCTGTTGCTCATGTGTGGCTTTTGTTACTGTTGCTGTTATCTTTATCATGTTCATAACCTAAAATGAATCTTGCTAACTCACCAAGTGGTAGGCTATGACCTAGCAATAGGCATCTTTCTTCTTCAGTAGCTACATGGCATATCCTTGACTTCACCTCCTCTCTCTATGTATCTCTTCCAGCTTAGCTAAATTCTGCTCTGCCATATGTAAAAGTAACTTTATTCATTAACCAATAAGAGCAACACATATACAGAAGGACATATCACATTAAATTTGAAATTAGAAATCTATTCTGAAAAATGAAAATCATATGTATCCAAACAAGAAAATATAAGGAGTAAACACTGTTTTCATTTTCCTTCAGATTAGCAAGTTTCACAGAGACATAAGATGCTATTACTAAAAGGCCTTAAATTAGAATGAGAATTTAATTTAGAATGAGAACCTTTGAACAGATTTGGTGCTGTGGGAGGAAAAAGTGAATTATTGCTATAGTAACTGAGCAAAAAAGCAATGTAGAATTTTAGATTTTTTTTAAAAGTGTAAGATTATAAAATACTACAATAAAGAAATACAAAAACACAATGGTTTAAGAAAATCTGATTTCTCTTTCACCAAACGGGTAGCCTGCGAGATGTCTCTGGTCAACTCTTCCATTTTCTACGTGCACCAGCCATTGATGGTGCAGGAGAGCTTTTTTAATGCTTCCCTCCTGATCATTAAAGGAGATAAGAGAATCGGAATCTACAATTTATAATCAAGGTCCAGAAATAGTACTCATCGCATTTACTTACTGTTCACTCACAGTGAAACATTTGAGGATTAGCAAAAGCAACAGAGTGTCATTTCGACGGCACTCTAACTCAGACTCCTAATGCACTGATGACGTAATAATCCACCTCTCTGCTAGGTTACTCAGTGCCATCAAGGTCTCGTCCTCCATAGACTGTGTTTCAGTTTATGTTTAGGGACCATTAGGTGTATGTTACCCTTATAGAACACTCTTATAGTCTCTTTGATTAAGATAAAAATACAATATCCCCCCAGCACATGTTCCTTTTCTCAGATGTCTGAATTAATACAGCTACAGTTCTCTGACCAGTTTTACTCTTCCTCAAATGCCAAAAGGAAGAATATTCTTAATGGCTTATTGTGTGCTGTATTTGACTTCTAGTTTTCAAATTAGTTCTTTGCTTAGTAACAGCTTATGCACTTCTTCTCTTTGACAAACTTGAAATAGTAAGATTTTCTTTTACTGTTGTCATGAGAGGACTTGTGTTAGTAAAATGTGGAAGATTGTAGGAAATAAATCATATTTCAAAGTCTAACTATTTCTCAACTTTCCATGCAGAGAAAGCTTAGAAAACACTGTGTGGGCTCACAAGAGTAAATTGGTTCAGAGGCCTTCAAATTGAGTGCTAAGCTAAGTGACTTTGGGAAAGACTATATGCCTTCCAATTACTTCTATAGTATCAAACAAAAGGAATGTATCCAGTTATATAACTATTTTCTTTCTTTCTTTCTTTCTTTCTTTCTTTCTTTCTTTCTTTCTTTCTTTCTCTCTCTCTCTATGTATATATATATATATACATATATATATGTGTGTGTATGTGTGTATACATATATGTGTGTATATATACATACATATATATATATTTCCATCAGTGTTTTTAAAAAAGTGAGGCATCATTATTATGATAACATTATGATAACAGATTTAACAATCCATAATATTAACTATGCATACTGAGTGTGGTTAATAGTTTTTCAGTTAATTAATATTAGGCACTTCAGTTTTAGAAAGAATTACGCATAGAGATTTTAAATCATGTTCAAGGTCAAGGGAGTAATAGAAACTGTTTGAAATGCTGTATTTTAGACAGAGTAGATTTTTTTGTCCTAATTAGGATTAGTTACTATTGCTGTGATAAAACACCATGACCAAAGCAACTTGAAAATAAAAAGGAGCCTTCTCAATCACTCTTTGTCTTTGAAGAAAGTCAGTACAGGAATTGGAACTCAAACAGGGCAGGAAGCTGGAGGCAGGAGCTGGTGCAGAAGCCATGGAAGGGTGCTGCTTACTGATTTTCTCCACATGACGTCCTTAGCCTGCTTTCTTACAGGACCAGGACCACCAGCCCAGGGCAGAAACCATCCACAGTGGGCTGGGCTGGGTTCTGGCCCTTAATCACTAATTAAGAAATGCCCTCCAGGCTTCCCTAAACCAGATGTTATGGAGGCGGTTTCTCATTGCAACTTTCTCCTCTTTGATGACTTTGTCACATTGAGACTACTAGGCAGTACAGTTTGTATTTTCTGACTGTGAGCTAAATAGTATCTTAAAACTCCAAACATAAAATAACATGGAAATAGAAAGAAATATTAAACAACATTGTATTGATTATTTCTAATTTAGTAACTTATGGGATAAATGAGTAACTCAAAATGTAAGGACAAAATAGTTTCCGTTTAAATTAAATAATAATTTTCACTAATACTTCTTATACTTCTAGTACTCAATCACTCAAGGCATATTAATTATTTAAATAATAAAACTTATTTATATGGTTTGTACTAAGAACTTATATAGGTTTGTAAATATTTTATAGACAATCTTTATTTCAAATTGCACATGGGCTTATTTTTTTATAAACTTCTCTTCATTTTACTGCTTGTTTTTCAGAAATAAGCCTTACAATGCTTAAAGACAGAATTTGTATAGAAAATCTTTTCTCTAATGGTAAATACTGTTTTAAACAAACAATAGCAAAGAAAAATTTTAAAATCAAATTTAAGCATTACCAAATAATTTTTCATATAAAAGAGAGTTTTAAAAATTGTAATTTATGCTTTCAGAAAAATATCCATCTTAGCACACTGAAATATTTATTCTAAATAAAGACCATCTAAATACTAGTAATCCTATGAATAACTGAAAAAATACAAATAAAAGAGTAAAAAGAAAAGTTAAAAGAATATAAGAAAGAACAAAATAAAAACTCTTAAACATACTTATTGGGGTTAGTTTAGATTTCCTAGTGAATTTTAGCAAAGGGCTGAGGCCATGCTGTGAAGAAAGCATAATTAGTGAAAAGTAAAATATGAAAAATGTTTTAAGAATTATGAGAAATTTAAAGACTAAAAAAGGAAACTGACCAGCTACAAATAAACAAATACTTCAATATATTTATTAGGTAAATTAGATTGTACTTATCAAAATCCAGTTCATTTAAAAAGTAAAATAATATTATGTATAAGGTAATGTAACATTTATGTATTATATAATAAATAAACTATATACAGAACAATTTTGTTATTTTACTATATATTTTATAAACATAGCAATAAACTACATATTATATAAAGCATCAGAATACTAATTATAATACTTCTAGCTAATTTATACTATATTTAAATGAATTAAATGTACTTGTATATGTATTTTTATGTACAGTTAATATCTTTCTCTGATTTGTAGCTTAAATAATATACATGGGTAAAATATTTGTAGCTTAAATAATATACATGGATAAAATATTGGAAGTATTGAGCTTAGTATTAGAAATTGTATGACTTAAGCATCTAATATATTAGCCAGATTAAGTAGGTATTTTCAAAGTATGGTCATAAAAATAATTAATTTTTAAAAAAAACTTTTGGTAACATATGTTCTAATAACTTGTTTTTGATATTATTTTGTTTTGTTTTCCACTATTACACATATACATTCTCTAAAAAAGTATAAATATAAGTGAGTCATGCATTTAATTTTATCTTTAAACCTGGACACATCCAATTCTCTGAAGTAATTTTCTCATCTCATTATTTTGTGTTAATCTATTTGATAAAGTCTCCATTTAATTTTCATGTATATTTTATGTGTTGTTATTGTACCTTACTAGAACACTAGTGTCCAAAAGGCAAGAATTCTTTTTATTTTGGCAGTCTTCACAATCACCAAGCTTATCTGTCACACAGAGGAGTGGGAAGGCATTAACAGGTTGCCACTGATATATTTTTGCAGTAGAAGGGGTGGGTGGGTGCAAAGTAGTAGATGGGAGTTGGCGCTTAAGTCAAGCGTAATGCTTTCTCAGCAGAACAGATCCAGTTAACCCACAGTACAGGTGAGGACAATCTAGTACAGAGAAAAACACACAGGGTAAACGTGAATCCAAATTCACACTTGTGCAAAATATCTTCTGATTGTTTTATAATTTATGAAACTACAAGCAGAGTCTTGCTTAATTTAAGAGCAAGGGTGGAAAACAAACCATTGGAAATTGGGGAATGAAGAAGAGCCAATGACATTTCCTGAAAGTGAGAGACTGTCAAGTAATGAAAATATTTTATTTCTGTATAGACTTCAATACAACCTTGAATTTTATTACCCTGAAATAAAAGTGATACTAGACAATATGGTGCATGGTTTTCTTCAGGCATGCTTTACTGCATGGCTGCAAGGAGAAGAAAAGTAGGAGAGTTTAGTGTAAACCAATCATGGATTCAACAGGCAAGCGTGGGAGGTAAGGACAGTACCAGACTAGTGAAGAGTCCAGCTATGGAATTTAATGTCAGGAAAATTTTTAAATGCATATATTAGTGAATGAATACTTAAAGCATAAGAAGAACCATATGTGGAGGATAATTTTGCATAATTTATGCAGTAGTATGAACAATCATCTCTGGTTGGAAAATGTTCTTGTAAATTGCCATAAGGTTGTTTAAGGTTGCACATTATTTGATTAAAACCATTTGAGGTTTTAGAGTTCACGTTACACTACAATGAAATACACTTGTAGTTCTTTAAATGTCAAGAAAAAATCTAATTAAAATGTATTAATATTTTTACATAACAGTATAGTAACACTTTAATATATACAAAATTATACATGTCAAAAATAGGCAATATTACACAAATTTAAATGGTAAGATGTCAGGAGTGATATTAATGCTCAGTCTGCAGTTGTCACCCAGGAGCAGAGGAAGCAAGATGAGAATACCACACTGATAAGAGGTAGCAAGCCACATGGCTAGCACAGACAAGAATAATGGGTTGATGCAAAATATAAGAGTTAATAAGAAGCCTGAATTAATAGGCCAACCAGTTAATAATTAATGTAGACCTCTGTGTGTTTCTTTGGGACTGAACGAATGCAGGACTGGGTGGGATAGAAACCTTAGTCAACATATTTGTAAGAATAGCAGCAAAGCGGAAAATAAAATTCAAGAGAAATTAAAGAATAAATATGTATGTGAAGCTTAATAATAACTATATACTGCTATATTATATTTTATAATTCTTTCACATAATCAAATTGGTAATTTTTTCATGTGAATTTGGAAAACATATACCTTGTTACTTTGATATTTGTGAATAATTGTTATAGAAAATGATCACTTTTGTAAGAAAGAATTAGTAACAGAATATTATCTTTCCTTGTTTGATTTTCAATGTGATTTGATACAGGAAGTGTGGTGCATTAGATGTTGTACTTCTTTTCTCACATGCGTTATAAAATGCTGAAATCACCACTGTAGCCCCTAGGAAGGGCAAGGGTGAAAACAAATGCTTATAGGATTCATTAAAGAGAAGGGTATTCATGAGTTAGTTATCACAATGGAATGTCAAACTTCAACTATTATTTTTTTCATGAAATAAAGTAAAATGATTATAGGACTAGTATTAAAATGCCATTAAGTTATGATGTAAAGTAAATCTGAGCAAGTAAATTTTTTCGTATTTTTTCATGACTTAGCGATCTATCAAATGAGAGACAACAAATAGTGATCATGCCTTCCAGATCTACACTAAGATTCCCTGAGTCAGTAATTATTCTCACTAAAAAGAATGAGGCATAACAATTTATTTCATCAGCACTCCATAGCTGTAGCTGAGCCAGTATTCATAACAAGAGAAAAACAGGGAAGTAGAAATCAATAGAGTAAGTAAAATATGGTTAAAACAAATATTGTACAGCTCAAAAGGCAGAAGAATACAGCTCCATGTAGCCTTGCTTTTGTGCGGTCACAGGAGAGTTCACGCTAAGCATTGCATCTTTGGAAGCTAAACGTGTGAAATTTATTTGATAACTATATTCATACATAAGCAAAATAGGTATGCAAAGGAATATTCATTTTACAATCATTAGTAAATTTATATATTTAGAAACAACTGCTAGTCATTTACTGGAGGGGGAAAATCATGTTTTGAATGTTATAATTAAAAATATTATGCTATTGTTAAAATTTATGAGGGAGTTAATTTCAAGTTCTATATCTTAATAAAGAATAAGGAAGTGTATGTGGGTCATTATTATGTAGCAAATGGTACTTGTGTATTCACGTACTATATTGGGAAAACATTACAATAATATATGCAGTTATAGCTGTAGGGGAGTTTAGGAATTGAAGCTAGGTTGAAAAGTCTTTCATTTTTATTACCTAAACCCAGTGTGGTTTTATTTTTTTTTTTTTTGTTTGTGAGTGTGTTTATTTCATCTGACAAAGAAATGAAAATTAGAATATTGTCAGTGAAGATAATATTCATAATATGATAGCATAAGGGGAAATAAAATTCTGTTTATAGAGTGGCATTTTTGTTTACTTAAAAATGTTACAAATGATGCATGGTAATTTTGCCAATGGGTTTGAGGATTGTGTAATTGGTGGGGCTGGTCTTTCTGGGTTTTTTGAGGAGGGTAAGTATAAAGTATTGGTGGGAATCAGCAACAGAAGGCCACTCATTCAGCCATTCTTTTTGCATGTTCAATGGACTGTTTCACAGAAAACCTTGCTTAAGATATGACACAGATTTGAAGAACTAACAAAGGAAATGAGCTCCAAGAGGCACAGCTCTGTGTCAGCTCACTCTGCTGTTTAGTCGTGCTTGTACCTCTGAGCCAGAGAGGAGGCTCCCTCCTTATCAGCTTCTAACCAGCACTGAGTGATGCCTCGCGCTTCCATCCTCCTCACACAGAACTCCACTTCACAATCTATTGTGACATAGATCTTCTCTCTCTTTTCTTCTCCCTCCCTCCCTCCCTCCCTCCCTCCCTCCCTCCCTCCCTCCCTCCCTCCCTCCCTCTCTCCCTCCCTCCCTCCCTCCCTCCCTTCCTCCCTCCCTCCTTCCCTCCCTCTCCCTCCCTCCCACACACCCTCCCTTTCCCTCCCTTCCTCCCTCCTTGTCTCTGTCTCTGTCTGTCTCTCTCTCTCTTTCTCATTGTAGCTTTAGTTTGTATTCCCTACTCAGAAACTTTGCATCAAAAGTGAAAAGAAATGAACTACTATAATTTTGGTCTTTGAATTTCACTTTCTGTTACCTGCTATGCAATGAATTAGCGTTGACTCCGTGGATACAAAGTAATTGCTGAATTACTGGTATTGTCAGGTTGCTCAGATCTATATTCAGCCATTGTTTTGTATGGGAAAAATAACGAAAACACTGGGTATCAGAATAAAACCCTTCAGACATTTTCTAAATAATCGCCTGGAATTTTAGAACAAGAAATAACAGGAGGGATTGCTAACGCCTTACAAGACATGGGTCCTTGTGCCTTAAAGAAAAGCACCATGCATACTGCTCTCGGATCTATCGCTGTACTATGCCTTTTCAAGATTTTCTTGGGATTTCAATGACTCCAAACAAGAACAAATACTCTAGAATTTTAAAAAATGAAAAAAAAGGGGGGGGGGGATATGGAACACAGTCAAAAGAATGACACATGGTGAACATCACCGCGGGGAACTGTGAGTGAGGCTCTAGGAAAAAAAGGCAGAAGGCCTTTTTACCTCGGGTGCACTCTGTTCCCTGATTGTTCTTGGACATGATTTCATGCCTCGTGGGACAACCATTTGTACTTAGCTTATAAGACATGTCTATTCTTATTGGATGTCGGAGCGTAGCTATAGAACCCAATCTACTCAGTGTGCCCTGAGTCTGGACATGACCTTCTGTGCTGCTTTAGTGTTTTCCCGGATATAATTTATAGCGTTATTGCCAAACAATTGTGCTTAAATTAGTCTGTGCTGAGAAGGTTCTGGGAAAAAGCTGCTCTGGTATTTAGTATTTAGTGGGTGCTTACCAGCATTTGTTTACATGATTTTCTGCTCTTGTTTTTCTGAACTCAAACAACCTTCCTTGGATAATGGCTTTCTTTGTTACACTCATGTATAAAAGGGCACTAAAAATGAAGGGAGGTTGTCTACAGAGTTAAACAGTAGTCCACCCCATTCTTTTAGGTCCTCGATCCCAAGTCCAACAGAAAAGATTGGTTAAAAAGTCGATAAAATACCAAAAGTTTTATTATCCTATTAAAGTTTGAGAAAGATACGATGCCACATAGGAATTATAAATTTTTTAAATATCTGTATTTGTTATGTTATTATTTTTAAATAATTTTGCTAAAACTTGCTATGTTAATACTTTTAAAATTTTTGGAGAACTTCAAATAGAATTTGTAAGTACAAGATGAACTTATATCTTCATCATTCCTATCCTTCCTTGGTCAACTTCCTAATTTGGTCTTCCAACAGATTCTTTGTCTCCCCTTAGCATATATTTATGTGAATATTATGAATATATATATATATATATATCTGCAAATGTATATATACCCTATGGAGTTCATTTAGCATTGCATATATATACATGTGTTCAGACTGACCAGGATTAGACATTCTATGTGAATGCTGGAGAAAGGTACTTCCATCTGTAGCTCTTCCAGGAGTAGGGCCATGTAGAATTTTCCCTGACTGTGTTGGCAAGTCATTTTATGTTGGCTGTGCTCATGTAACCATAGTGTTGAGATTTCATGGAAGCATAGTCACTGCTATGCCTAGGGGATTGTATCCAGCAACATTCACTCTTGGTGGGTTTACAACTTGGCATGACCACTATGGGAATTCCCCAAAAAACTGAAAATAGATTTATCATGTGATCCATCTGTATCACTATTGGCATATACCCAAACAGGAAGACAAACACAATATGTACGCACTCATAAGTGGTTATTAGACATAAAGCTAAGGATAAACAGACTACAATCCACAGCTCCAGAGAATCTAGGTAACAAGGAAGACCCTAAGGACATATGGATTGTCCTGGGAAGGAGAATTAGATGAGATCTTCTGGGTATACTATGGATGGGGGGGGCACAAAGGGGAAGGAATAGGAGATGAGAACATGAGGGAATGGGATGATCGAGGAAGAAGAGAGACAGAGTGGGAGAACAATAAAAAAGAGTTCTTGATAGAGAGAGTCTATATGCGATTAGGGAGAAACCTGGTGGTAGGGAAATTCCCAAGAATCCACAAAGATGACCCCAGCCAAGATGCCTAGCAATAGTGGAGAGGTTTCCCAAACTGGTCTTTCTCCATAACTGGATTGGAGAATACCCCAATTATCATTTTAGAGCCTTTATCTGATGGAACCAGATGCAGAGATCCACAACTGAGCACCAAACTGATCTCCAGGAGGAAGAAGGGAATAGATGAACAAGGGAGGTCAAGATCATGGTGGAGAAATCTATGGAGACAGCTGAATCAAGCTCATGGAAACTCATGAACTCAAGACCAACAGCTGTGGAGCTTCCATGGGCCTGAACTAGGCTCTCCATATGTGAGAGAAAGTGTGAAGCTTCAACTGACTGAGCGGCCTCTGGCAGTAGGGCCAGGATCTATCCCTGGTGCATGAGCTAGTTTTTTGGAGACCATACTCTATGATGGGATGCCATACTTAGCTTTAATGCAGCAGGGATTTGCTTGGTCCTGCCCTAACTTAATGTGCCAGACTGTGATGACTCCTTACCCACCCAGAGAAGTAGATGGGTGAGGGAAAGAGGATGGGTGGGGAAGGAGAACTGTGATTGGAATGCTAAATGAAATTAAATAGATTGATAAAGCACATTGGAGAAAAAGCAGAAAATTTAGTAAAGGGTACTATGAAAGTGAGTATCTGCAGGAGAAGAATGAAACTTGATCCTTTGTGTAAAAATCGATTCTAAATAGGTCCAAAATGTTGATGTGAGAGCAGAAACTCTGAAACTTTTAGAAAAAAAAAAAAAGAAGTCTACGTGAGGAGAGAGGCTAAAGATGCCCTGTGTAGTACCAGTTACATAAGAAATGCCACCAAGGTCAATCTTGTAAACTTAAAAATCTGTATTTCAAAGAAAATGTTTATCAACTGAATTGGAAGCTTGTAGAATGGGAAAATTGCTTGCTGACCAGGCATCTGATGGAGGATTAGACTACAGAAACTCAGAAACTAATAAACTACCAATCCAGTTATAAAATGTGGTTATAGATCTGAATACAAGTTTTTCAAAGAAGAGACACTAATAGTTAAGAAATATTCTTTTTGAAGTGTTCATAATACCTGATAATCAGGGAAATGCAAATTAAAGCTGTTTTATAGACTTCATCCTCTCCCAGCCAGGATGGACTTCTCCAAGTTCAAAAAAAAAGGACAACAAATGTTGGCATGGGTATGGGGAAAGATGATTCCACCATACATTGTTAGTGGGATCTCTAACTTGCAAACCCACTCAAGAAATCAGTGTGGAGGTTTCCCCAGAAACCACAAGTAGGTCTACTTTATGAAAATTTCTGCACCACACCTTATCTTATTACCAAAAGTGTCTGCATCTTATTACAGATATTCATGCTCATTCATGCTTCTTCATGCCTTATCTACAGCACCTAAGAAATGGAAACACCCTAGATAACTGTTAAGTAGAGTAACTATTAAGAATGACTCATTCAGTTGTAAACAAAGATGAAGTTATGAAATTGCCATAGATGAATGGAAATAGAAAAATTATACTATGATAATTCAGACCCAGGAAAATGAAAGTCATGCATTCTCACTTATGTGGACACTAACACAAGATCTCTAAATTTGTATGTTTAACCTACCTGTGGAAACAAGAAACTATAAAGTAGATCTTCCTGTGGTTGGGTAGTTGACCTTAATAGGGGTGTGGGAAGGTATTTTGGAAGCATGTGGCCTAGTTTCTGTTTAACCTATAAACACTTGTCCAATGGTCTCTACAAGGCAAAACCCCTAGAGATGGTCTCTCATTCGTCAAGAACCAGTGGTCCTCCAGACAGTGCAGAATATTGCTGAGACCACACAGTCTGAACACTTTCTTCTCTTTCATATGTTGAAGATTCTTGTGGTGAATTTTAGTTTCACTTCGTTGGTTATACATGAGACAGATGTAATTATCTCCAGAAACCCCATTTTTTCCCTCAAATATTTTCCCTTAAAATTCTTTAGGAACTGATGCGTCTCAGGTTTCTTATTTGGAAATACCAGCTGTTCCTCCAGACCCTGGGGACCTTTCTGATTTATAGCTCACAAGATCAGAGGCAATAAAAGCTAATGGGCACAGATAAGGAAGCAACAAAGGAGACATTAATTAACGGTGTCTCCAAAGTCTAAGAATTGTGTGGCATGATGGAAAAAGAAGGCCTTATCAAAGCCTTTATACTAGGGCTTAAGAGTGGATATCAACACCTAGAAGAATGAAAATAGATCCATATTTATCACCATGCACAAAACTCAAGTATAAGTGAATCAAAGATAGCAACATAAAGCCTCATAGAAGAGAAAGTGGGAAGTTTAAATGCATTGGCAGAGGAGAACATTCCTAAATATAACCCCAGTAGCACAGATATTGAGAGAAGCAACTAATTAATGGGACTTCCTAAAATGGAAAAGCTTCTGTAAAGCAAAGGACACAGTCAACAAGACAAAACAGCAGCCTACAGAATGGGAAAATATCTTTACCAACCCTACCTCTGACAGAGGAATGATCTCCAACATATACAAAGAACTCAAGAAATTGGTCCTCAAAAGAACAAATAATCCCATAAACAAATGAAATACAGACCTAAAAAGAGAACTCTCAACAGAGGAGTCTAAAATGGCTGAAAGCCACTAAGGAAATGTTCAAAATCCTTATTCATCAGAGAAATGCAATTCAAAAGAACTCTGAGATTCCATCTTACACCTGTCAGAATATCCAAGATCAAAAACACTGATGACAACTTTTGCTGGAGAGGTTGTTGGGTAAAGGGAACACTCCTACATTGCTGGTATAGCCCCTTTGGATATCAGATGGCAATTTCTCAGAAAATTAGAAAACAACCTTCATCAAGACCCAGAAATACCACTTTTGGGTATATATCCAAAGGATGCTCAATCGCACCACAAGGACATGCGCACAACTATGCTAATAGCAGCATTGCTTGCCATAGCCAGAACCTAGAAACCACCTAAATGCCCCTCAACTGAAGAATAGATAAGGAAAATGTGGTACATTTATAAAATGGAGTACTACACAGGAGAAAAAAATAATGACATCTTGAAATTTGCAGGCAAATGGATGAATTTAGAAAATATCATATTGAGTGACGTAACCCAGACCCAGAAAGACAATTATCATATATACTCACTTATAAGTGGTTTTTAAACATAAAGCAAAGAAAACCATCTTACAAATCACAATCCCAGAGAACCTAGACAACAGTGTGGATCCTAAGAGAGACATACATGGATCCAATCTACATGGGAAGTAGAAAAAGACAAGATCCTTTGAGTAAACTGGGACCATGTGGACTATGGGAAAAGGTTGCATGAAAGGGGAAAGGAAGGGATGGGAACAGAGAAAAATGTATAGCTCAATAAAATCAATTAAAAAAAGAGTACCAGACTTTTTGTAGAACAAGGGGACAGTTAGAAAAATATAAGGTAAGTGTATGAAAATAGATTATGGCAAATAACTTCTATTTCTATAAATATGCTTTGTTTAGTTTTGAATAATATTGCTCTTCTTGAGAATATGTGTCTATGTCTAATCCCCTTTTATCTTTGTAACGAAAGGATGTGCATGGCTCAATATTTAGCCAAGCTAGCAAAATACTGAGTATTGATTGTGGTTTAAAAAACGTTTTGGTTTAAAAGTTAGGAAGGCATGTTTGTTAATGCTAGGAGTTAGGAAAGTATGTTTATTTTTTAAGTGTAGATAAAGATAAAGATGACTTGAGCTTTTGGGGGCTGCCACTTGTGTGAATCTCATCTGGTTGTCAGATTCTTCTTTGTGCCATTACCCCTTGTCCATATCAAGATATGAACCCAGTTGAGGCAGGACCTCAAGAGTAGCAGAACAAATTGCTATAAAAGGACATAGAGGAATAATTGGAAAGGAGTTTTAAGTAGATAGGGTACCAGAAGGAACAAGCCAATTGTTAGCTTAAAGATATTTTTTAAAGCCATATGGGAGATGATTCTATTAAGAGCACCATGTCAGGCAGCTCACAAATGCCTAAAACTCTACATATGGAGATATCAAAACCTCTTCTAGTCTTTACAGTTAGTTACATACATATTCTCTCTTTCTGTCTCTTCTGTGTCTTTTCTTATCTTTCTTTGTTTCTATTTTTGTCTTTCACACATACACACACATACATACTCCAATAAAAATCTAATTTGAATCCAAGAAAAATCTGATATATGGGATGATCGTAGGTTCAAGAAGTACCTGCTATTATTATTTGTTAAAAGATAGTAGTATCAAACTGTCATTTAAATTTATATTTCTATATTTGTATCCATAGATCAGCACAGATCTCTGCCCTCGTCAGACAATTGTCTCTATGCTGTAAGCTCTGGTTAACACAGAGACCCACTACAGGTCCAAATATTGCATATATTTTTTCCCCTGGTGTAGGGATGGTTTGCTCATGCAAGGGCTATCTCATTAGCCAAGTATATACTATGGAGAGACATATGGAGAGTCTTTGCCAGCTAAGATTCTGATAGGCCATATTACATAGAAACTGATGTAGCCCAATGGTGGTAAGTACTGGAGTAGCTCAATGATAGTGGCTATAGCAGTGGACAGGATTAATGTAGGAACTTGAAACTGGTCAAATGCAAAGAATACGTACTGTGGAATGCTCAGCCATGAATGGTACATCTGTATCATAGTTCCTTACCACAAGGTTAAGGGAACACCTTGGAAGAAGAAGTTGAAGTATGATAAGAGTCAGTGGTCAGGGAGGACTGGGCAGAAAGAGACCTCTGGATAGGTTAAGCAAGTGAGCTCTATCAAGACACACCCTGCACAAGATGAAGTCAGTGAACATTGCTGCATGCATAGGAGAGGGGCTCATGAGGCCAGCTCCCATGTGAAAAGGTGTTAAGGACTAGTGATGGCTAGAGGAGGAGGAATCAGTTTTCTTTGAGGATGTAGCAGGTTGAGAAAGCTCAGTGAGTAGCATCGTGGACATGACTACATGAGCAGTACAAACTCGGATAATGTGGTTGCAATTTTATTTTTTAAGGGGACATGATATTGAGAATGGGGGTGAGAACAGGGCATAGGCCAACAAGGAGTTTGGAAGGGTGGGAGTAAATATGATCCATATAGATGATTCTCAAATAATTAATATTAAATATTTTAAATGTTCTAATGGGGAAAATAATCCATTTATGACGCTGATCTTCAGGCATACACCATCATTCTATTTCCTAACTTTGTGTGTGTGTGTGTGTGTGTGTGTGTGTGTGTGTGTGCATTTATTATTTCAGACCTAGGTGATTTGTAAAATTTTATTAAACTATGGAAATGGGGAATATAACTAAGAGTTCACATGTTATTTTAAAGCAATAATGCAAACTCAAGAGGTGTAGCCAAGAATAAATATTCTCCACTATTGTGGTTTGAAAGAAAATGGCCCCCAAAGGGTGTAGCACTATAAGGAGGCATGAGAAATGTAGGCCTCTTCTTACCATTGTCTGAGGGTCAGAGACCTTGAAAGACTAGCAGGCTTAATGGCACCTTCTAACTCAGGAGGTGCTGCCTGGCCCCTTTTGAAGTTAAGACAGCTCAATGCCATTTCAAGAGACAGACGGGATATGCAAATTGTACTTCTGCTCTTTCCATTGTAATTATGAGGTCACCTGGGGAGGGTCTGTTTTCTACCTATGTGACTCAGTGTACGAGTATAAGTGAATTGGGTCATCTCACAACAAAGGCAACAGAATGCTGATGATGGGAAATCTCATGCTACCATGTTAATGAAGCCTTATGTTAACTTCTCCCCTAGTTTATGCTGGGTATAAAAGCTGTAGAAAAAGAAATGCGGGTATTTTCAGGATCTGCGTAATCCCTGAAACTCCCTACTGATACTATCCTGTGATTTCTGTCTTCAATTCCCACGCTTCTATCCTTGTAAGAAGTGATTTGGTTGAGGCCAGTCCTCAACAAATATGTCACCATGGAGGCAGGTCTTGTATATGCTTAAGCCACTCCCAGTGTTTTACTTCACTTCCTGCTCACTGCAAGATATAGAATTATCAGTTTCTTCTCCAATACCAGGTCTGCCTGCATGCAGCCATGATCCACCATGATGAAAATGGACTGAACCTCTGAAACAGTAAGCTACCCCATTAATGTTTTCCTTTATAAGTGTTGCCTTGGTCACGGTATCTCTTCACAGCAATAGAAACCCTAATTGTGACATATACTATAATCACAAGTCATTTTTTTCACATTTAAAATAATCTCATTCTTCATTCCCCTTTTATACAAAATAACATTCAAACTGTTCATATAATATCCATAGGTAAATTTTTCTTATAATATTCTTACATAAAGATTGAAAAATGCATTTAGGATGCAATTATGATTTACTTTTCCAAATATATACATATAGGAGTTTTATCTAGACAAATGAACTTAAGATACCATCAAATGTTCCCTACCATCCAAATACTTATTTTCTGAAAAGTTTTAATTAACCATACCTATTATGTTTCTGATCAAAAGAAGAGGTGCCGTAAAACTGGGGAGCAGTGAAATGACCCTTCCATGAGGAATTTGTAGGCTAGCAGGCATAGTAGGTATATGAACCCACTCTCTTCTACATGACAATAAGGATTTAGAAGCTTGCAGATTAATGCCAAAAAGTTTTACTTTTTCCTGAGTCATGTACATAATTTCAGTAAGTCATATACTAAGTTATTTTTTCCAATTTTATCTCACTGACAAAAGCTTTTGAAGTAATGCTAAGCCTCACAAATTAATCTCTATTCTCAGTATTTGAACTTATATCACCCTTACTAGTTGTATCATACAATTCACCATCTTTGGAAAATCTTACTTTTCTGGATTTCTTTCAAAGTATCCTATTTACAGTTTCTTTTGAGGAGAAAACCCATAATTTTTTTTCATGTTCTACTTAAGCATACTATTATTCATTTAGAAAAATTCACTGATACATTTGACAATTGAGTTGGAATTTTTAAACCATTTTTAATCCAATGAGTAGCAAGTTCCAAATATTTTTAAAATGTTGAGTAGGAAAATTAAGCAAATTATCTTTTGATTTTAATGGAACCCTGTGTTGCATCTATTTCTGTGAAGAGTGACAGAAGAGGTTGTGAGAAAATGACATTGTGCTCAGTTCTGGGAAATGTTTATAATTTTGATGTAATAAAATGAATCAGAGATTTTAAAAAAGGAAATCATCTGCTAAAAATTGTTTGCACAGAACTGTTTTGTCTCTGAAGGAAGTAAATTAGCAATTCCATGTTCCTTTTGGTCCATGTCATTCTAGTATACACATTCCTACCCATGGAAAAGATTGAACTCATCATCCGAGCAAATGGCAGGATATTTTAGGAGAATAATGTTTATTTTGCTCTTTAGTATCTCACAGTATACACAACAAAACGCTCCTAAGACACTTCGAGAAGCATGGGTTAAAACATAAGACCCATGCTTTTTCTACTTTCACTTACATGAAAGATATCCAAAATATTATATTTAGTTTTTGCAATCCTGAATTGAATTTTAAACTGGAATCAGAATATATTGAATGAAAAACTATTTTCAACAGAAAGTAGAAAGGCTGTACGAATCTAAGGTAATTTACTTACATGTATAACAATTTGGAAAGTGTATATTATGCACATGTATAATATTTCAATTTGAGACTCTCTACCCTGCATTTTCAACAAACTTTACTTTTAATATTATTCCATTTATATGATTTGAATATTTTCTACATAATTATATTTAGTGACTTTTTCATTGCCAATTTTTAGGAAAGCATAATCCAGACTTTTTTAAGTCTCTGGATCAATAGAATGTAGTACATTTCTATTTGCTAAAAGTATAAATTAGTAATGAAAAAAAATAAAAGTTGTTTTTCTATTATTTCGCAGTCTCAGAAAAAAAAAAAAAAAAAAAAAAAACAGTCCTAGACTAACTGGTAGTAACCTTAACCGCCTAATGTAAAATCTTACCATACCTGGGTAAAATAGAGTTAACAGTTCTTAACAGGTACCAGGTAACACTACCCTCCCTGCAAAAGGTAATTGTTCACTCTCATTTGCTCTCTGTTTAGAAAAGCTTTCAAAATGATTACTCGGGAAATAGAACCCAATGCCACAGTAGCAAGAGAAAATGATACGATTGTGCCTGGGTAAAAGTTTACTTGAGATTTGGGGTCAGAGTGTTAAAAAGTCTTGATGAAAGCTTACTTTTGGTCATGGATCATTTATGAATTGTTTGGTAGAAAGAATATCTCTGGAGGTTTTAGTAAAAAAATATCGAAAGACTAAAAGCAGAGAAAAATCTCAAGCATGCTAGAATTTGAAGTTCTAATTCAATCAGCATCGACTCTTTATTGAAATTACAGAAACGGCATACCTTGAGACCGAAAGTCACTATATGATAAATATAGCATCATTGACATAAAGAGAAAACTTACATCGAATCTCTCTTGATATTCAAACACCACACAATGACTTACCAGTAAGTATATTGTGGGAAAGAAGAAACATTAACACTCTTAAGAAATTATAGGGACAACCAAGACTTCAATATATGGCTAGCCAGAATAGGAAGAAGTGATATAAAACCAACAGACAGAAGAAACCATAGTAATACGTGATAAGAAATAAAGCAGGAGAAGTAACTAAGGACGATGCATATTTGGAATACACAGTTAAAGCAGCATTGGTCAACTTCACATGTTTGATTACAGAGGGTTCAGCATGTGTCCATCAGCTCAGTGGAAGCACATAACATTATACTCGGGACATGCAGTTGAGGAACTGCTGACATCATGACAGATAGGGAGGGAAGAAAGAGCCAAAGGAAGATATTTGAATCCCAATATTCTCTTCAAGATCATTTCCCCCTTGCTCTAACTTCCTTTGCATGGTCCCCCAAAATTTCAAGTGTTTTCCAATAGAACCATGGCCTGGTGACTAGGCTCCAATTCATGGGCCTCAAAATCCAAACTGCAGTAGAGAAAAGTCTCAGTACGTTTATGGATGACACCTTATAGCTCAAGGAATATAGAGAACATAATCACTCATGAGTAAAAATGAAATGTATATTTCAAATTACCACTTAAGTATTAATAATATCTATCTATCTATCTATCTATCTATCTATCTATCTATCTATCTATCTATCTACCTACCTACCTACCATCTATCTATCTATCTATCTATCTATCTATCTATCTATCTATCTATCTATCTATCATCTATCTATCTATCATCTATCTGTCTGTCTGTCTGTCTATCATCTCTCTTTCTCTGTATCTCTGTATGTCTCTGTCTCTCTCTATATATTAAATTAAAAAAATAAGGACCATAATCTTGGTTTCAGAATTCAGAATGATCATACTCCTAATATAGGGTCTTACATATGAAAGGGGAAATGCATTTCTTTTTGGAGACTTTGTGAACTTCTTTAATATTTAACATTCTAAGATCATCTACTTTCCTGGAAATTCTTACTGAGTTTTACATTAGAGCTGAGAAATATTATATTTTCCATATGTACCAAGTTTTCATTGTTCATTCACCTGTTGATGGACAACGAAGGTAATTCCAATTCTTTATTACAGTGTACAAGGAGGCAGCAAACATAGGGGTAAACAAATATCTCTATAGGAGAACATGGAATGCTATAGATTTTTATATATGCCCAGGAATGAAATAACTAGGTTATATGGATAGTAGCTCTTTTTTTTAATTGTTTGAGAAACATCAAAACTGTTATCTGCAATAGCTGTATTAATTTGCATCCCACCAACAGTAAATGATGTTCCTGTCTCTCCACATCCTGTCTAATATTTATTGTCAGGTCTTTTGATGATAGTCATCCTAATTGTGATGACATGGTATCTCAAATTAGTTTTGATTTAATGAATCCCAAAAGATTATGGCAATTGTCCTTTAAATTTCACATATTTAAATTAAAATTTATTTATTTATTTATTTTTGGTTTTTCGAGACAGGGTTTCCCTGTAGTTTCTAGAGCCTGTCCTGGAACTAGCTCTTGTAGACCAGGCTGGCCTCGAGCTCAGAGATCCACCTGCCTCTGCCTCCCGAGTGATGGGATTAAAGGCGTGTGCCACCACCGCTCGGCTTATATTAAAATTTAAATCCTTAAAAGTTAAGATAGTTTTTAAGACATTTTTATTTTTTTCTTAGAAACAAAAACAAACAAACAAAAAATGAAAACCAACCAAAAATCCTCTATTCAGTCCATTTTCCCATTTGTTGATTGGCATTCTTTCCTTTATATTTACATTCTGCAATGCTTTGTATGTTAGTCCTTTGTCTATACTGTATTTTCTCCCATTCTATGTGTTATCTATTAACTATGTTGATTGTTTCTTTTCTTTATAGAAACATTTTATTTTCACTTATTGGTCTTTCCTTTAAAAATCTCTTGCCTGTCCTAAAATCTTTAAGGCTATCCTTGTGTCTTTGAGAAGTTTCTGATTTTCAGGTTATAAATTAAGGTATTTAGGGCATTTAATTAAATTTTGCACAAGATGAAAGATATGAATCTAATTTCACTCTTCTGTAGATAGAAATCCAGTTTTGCCACCATCATATATTGAATAGGCTCTCTCTTTTTCAAAGTATGTTTTTGCCTTCATCATCAAAAGTGAAGATAGCTATGGTCTTTTGTTTCCAGGTCTTCCATTTAATTCCAACTTATCTGTCTATTTTTACGCCAGTTCCAGACTACATTTATAACTATTACTCTATAGTCTAATCACCTTTAATTTTTTTCTATTTGAACATTGTACCTCTTAGGTTTATAACTTCCTTGCAAATATAAGTTACATTTCACACATAACCCCACCCTTTCCCACCAACACCCGTCTTTACTCAGGTCCCCCTTCCTACTTTATATATATATTAAACAATATATGTCATACAATAAAAATTTATTGGTTTTTTTTTTTTTTGTTTTTTGTTTTTTGAGACAGAGTTTCTCTGTGGCTTTGGAGCCTGTCCTGGAACTAGCTCTTGTAGACCAGGCTAGCCTCGAACTCACAGAGATCCGTCTGCCTCTGCCTCCTGAGTGCTGGGATTAAAGGCGTGCGCCACCACCGCCTGGCAATAAAAATTTAAAACATAGGATAAATAGAATTGTTCCAGTATATATTCCTTTTCTTTCTTTCTTTCTTTCTTTCTTTCTTTCTTTCTTTCTTTCTTTCTTTTTTTTTTTTTTTTGTTTTTCGAGACAGGGTTTCCCTGTAGTTTCTAGAGCCTGTCCTGGAACTAGCTCTTGTAGACCAGGCTGGCCTCGAACTCAGAGATCCGCCTGCCTCTGCCTCCCAAGTGCGGGGATTAAAGGCGTGCTCCACCAACGCTTGGCTATATATTCCTTTTAATAGTTAAAGTTTTTAAATGAAGAAGGGCATCTCACATTGAAATTTACAAATGATTAAAGCACCATGTCAATGCCTATATTAGACATACTTTTTTATTTTCCTCTATATAAATAGTTGCATCTTTTTATCAGAATTTTTCATTTAAAATATGGTTATAAGAAATATTGATAAGGGATATTATATCATATATATATATATATATATATATATATATATATATATCTGCCTCCCCATTGGAGTCAGCAAAGCCTGGCACATTCAGTTGAGGCATGGCCAACCACCCAACCCACCTTGCATTAAGGCTGAGCAAGGGAACCCTCCATGTGGAATGGGCTTTAAGAAGCCAATTCATGCCCAGGAATAGATCCTGGTCCTACTGCCAGGCATTCCACAAGCAGACCACGCTATAAAGCTGTTGCCCACATGCAGAGGGACTGGTTCTGTTTCATGCAGGATCCCCAGTTGTTGGTCTGGAGTCTGTGTGCCCTGCAAGTTCGGTCATCTGTCTGGGTTTTCCATCATGATCTTGACGAACACCCTCCACTTGGTCATATAATCCTTCCTCCTCTCTTTGACAGTACTCCCTTAGCTCATAGCTAGGCCTGGTGCTTGGCTGGTAATATCTGCATCTGTCTCCATTCTCCATTAAGTATTGATGAAGGTTCTCTGATGACAGGAGAGTCACCAATCTGATTACAGAGGAAGGCCAGTTTAGGCACCCTCTCCTCTATTGTTAGGTGTCTTAGCTGGGATCATCCTTGTAGATTTCTGGAGATTTCCCTAGAATCAGGTATTTCCCTGGCCCCATAATGGCTCCCTCTATGGAGATATCTCTTTTCTTTCTATCTCACCCCATCCCTTCCCCTACTCGACCATGCAGTTCCCTTCCTTTTACCCCTTCTCCAAGATCTCCTGGATAAGAAGTGTTTTCTGAAATGAAAGATTAAAGAGATGTTTTATGAACAATATCAAATAAGAATCAGTATATAAAACAGTCCTATATTTTAATTTGTTGCACAGCAACATGTAAATTTTCACACATTTGCCAAGAAGGTCTCATATTTAAAGCACAATCAAATATTGTTTGGCATTGCTTGTTTTTAAAATCTTCACCCTTTGCATCTTAACCTAGACTTTAAATTCTGTCACCACAAAAGCTATCATTTAAGCATCCTTCTTTACCTTGTTTAGAATATACAGGCATAGGGCATCATTCCATACAGCAGAGATTCTGACTGTAATCAGACCATTTCTTTAGTTTTTTTTTAAACAATAACAGTGTGCAACCATGAGCCCAAAAGTAAATTCAGGGGCATAAAAAGAACAGCAAGGGGGAAAGTGGCTTAGGAAAAAAAAGTACTGCAAACCAAGCAGATCACCATGGTAACTCTGGACCCAACTGTTATTCTTAGTTTCTGATATTCTTCATATCTTCAGGTGCCTACATTCTCTGCACTTACAACTCTGATGTTGCAGGCCTTTCCAAGCTCAAGATCTTAAGTAAACAAACAAACAAAATAAATAAATAAATAAAAATGCTCTTATTTTAACATGGTACCCTTAAAGTGTTTAGTAGAATCAGATTGGTTTTCAGAATGTAAAATCTGAAGGTATTTCACTTAGAGAACCATTGCTTATTTCTTGTTATGCCCAAATCTGCGGGGTCCCCACAAAAGCCAACAAAGGAGACCAAGTCCCATATGTAAAAGCAAAGAGCCTTTATTTTAATCGTTTGCCAACTCAGTCTCTCCGCATGTCCAACGTATTGGAATACCCGGAGAGCCCTGGGCTCAATTATAATTGGGTTTTTATAGTAGTAAAGGTGGGGGTGAGGGGGTCTCTGAGGTTCAGGACTCCTGATTGGCTGACATTTGTCTAGGGGTGTCCTGGTGAGGTGCACTGGCAGGTGATCCTATCTACAGCGGTTGGAATGTCAGGCACTTCCTTTGAATGATTTGCTCTTGAGTGGGGGTGGGGTAATCTTAGCTCGTGGTGTTTTCCTGCTCCCAGGTATTGCTTCTGGGTAAACTACTGTGACTAGGACCTCTTATTTAAATTTATCCACAGCCAGAGTCCCAGGTGATAACCGTTGGAAGTAAGAACTTCCTTGGGTGACCTGCCCAGACTTAGATTATCATGGCTGGCCCTCACATTTCTCATAGTAGAAAGAGGTATATGTAATTTCCATCTACTTAGTAATGTGTGCAACTTTTATGCTTACGACGTATTTTCAGCCTATTATTGACTTTAAGATGTAATCTTCCACCCTAACCGTTTTTCCCAATCTCCTGCACACTGACTCCACTCATGTGGAGAGTCTTCTGTTTTTAAATTGTTCTAATTAGAGAATAATACTGATTATGTAAAGGTTGATCTCCATTTTCTTTTATTCTTATGTTTCCGCCATCAATTTCCACCTAACATTTGGTGCAGCACCCTGGAAGCATTTTGGGGGTCCTACACTCCAATGCTTCCCCTCAGGAGACTCTTCCTGTCTCACCTTCTCTGTGTAATTATCGTCACTATCTCGGCTTACTAAGGGTAAATGGCTGTCAGTTGTGAACTAAAAGTCTTTTCTTTTTGCACCTTTTGTCTGCATTAGAGGTGCAAGTTCCTTATTGAGGATTTACTGGTGGGAAACATAAAAACTCAGCTGGGTTTCTTTCCTCATCTTCCCTCTTATATTCTTTTACTATCCTCCAAACTCCAGATTAGAGGCCTTTTGTCATTCAACCACAGTATGTTCAACACACAAGCAGGAGACCTAAATCGAAATCCTTTTCTGGAAAAGGGCCTCCAGCTTTCTGCCTTTGACTTTGCCTCCCAGGCCACTGGAATTGGGACTGCTGAGTCCAGCCCCTGGTCCCTGGTTTCTGTCCCTTTGCTGATGTAGATGACTTATTTTTTAGAAATTAATCTCTCCTTTACATTGTCTAAAGTGGTTGCCAATATTTCCTTTCCTATATGATTTGACTTGTCTGAAAGCAAACCTCAAAACTTTAGCATTCCTGTCAACCTAGGTCTGAACCCACTATGGACAGGACAATACTTTTGACTTCAAAATCTCACTTACTCAGATGAGTTCATAAGATGGAAAGACAAATGGCCGTTCAGTCTCTTTTCTATCTTCTCTCTTGTCCGTTATGCTATTCCTCCATTTCTGTACTAGCAAATAGTCCACTCTTCACAAAACAATGCTAGAGAAGTACTAAGTAATGACATACAATTTGTGCTTTCAAGATTCACCTTTAATTGCACACAGCCTTATTCATAAGATTAAGTAAAGAGTCCCTTGATCCTAAGCTACCTTAATCAATAGCGATCAAATGTGTGGAGTAATAGATAGAATGAAGAATGCAGCAATTGATACACATGTATAAAATATTTTTTCCACAATGGTCCCAAAGCATTTCAGAAAAAAAATGAAAATATTTTCATATTTATGTGGGGTTTATATTCCTGGATATTTTTAAAGGTATTCACAAAACTAACAATAAATGGCTTCTATAACACATTAGCAGTTCCTTTCAAAGTTATTCATTTTAATTATGATACTCATCAATCCCTCTGTTCCTGGCTAAAGATATCTGCAAAAGAGAGCAAATAAGGACCCCAAGAGTACAGGCTTATAAGGCAATTCGAAGACTACTATAGTAAACTGAGAAAGTTGTATCAAATTATCAGACTAGAGTAGAAAACTTTCAGGAGTAATTTCAGAGGACTAATGATGAGTGGTTTTGGAAAAGGAAGGAGATAAATAAAATATCCTGCCAATCTTTAGTTTGGAATGTCTAGATAGATATGGCTGCTATATGCTGAGGTAAGAAATTAGGGAATATAGGTAAAAGCATGACCTTGAACAGTCATGAATTTGTGTAACAGCTAACACCACTCAATTTTAAAGAGAAATGACTACATGTTTTGTTTCAATGTTCAGGTAATTGTAGTAATTCTGTTCCCCAATTTTGCTTTCTTCTTTAATTCCTATCTTTACCCACTTACAGAATTTTTTAGTTACAAATATTGTCCCCCTTATGATCTAGCATTGTCATGACAGTAGCAAGAGAGTAAAATTAAATTGTAAGAAAATGGGCACAAAGGATGTTTATAATTTTAAAATTAAACCTGGAAGTATATTTTAAAGCTTCTTATTAATATTTTGGAACTATCTGGAAAATAGAATGATTTAAATGTATTTTTAAACTAAAGAATTAGAAAAAGTTATATATATATATGTATATATATATATATACATATATATATATATATATAAAACATTACATACTACAGCATTCCAGCCCTAAAACTGATGAAAACAGTGCAATTTGACTTAAAAGGAAAACAAAGCAAAGCAAAAACCTTGCCACACCCAGAAAAATTGTATGTCCTCTAATACATTTCAGACACACCAACCAACTGTTCATTAGCAAAGAAATAGAAACTTATGCAGTGCAGGAACCTGCAGACAGGAGCTGATGCAAAGCTGCTTATTGGTTTTCTACACATGGTTTACTCAGCACAGCTCTCTCTTTCTCTCTCTCTCTCTCTCTCTCTCTCTCTCACACACACACACACACACACACACACACACACACACACAAAGACAGGGCTTCTCTATAACTTTAAGGCCTGTCCTGGAACTAGCTCTTGTAGACCAGGCTGTCAAACTCACAGAGATCCACCTACCTCTGTCTTCTGAGTGCTAGGTTAAAAGCATGCACCACCAAAGTCCAGCAGCACTGATTTCTTATAGAACCCAGGACTACCAGCCCAGGGATGGCACTACCCATCATGGACTGGGTTGTCCCCCAATGATCACTAATTGAGAAAAAGCCTTACATCTCAGTCTCAAGGAGGCATTTCCTCAATTGAGGATCCTTCCTCTCTGTACACTCCAGGTTGTATCAAGTTGACATACAAAACAAGCTAATACAGTAACAATAGAGTTCCACAACTTATCAAATGTCGATAATTGTACATGTAGTGGATTCATTTTAATTTATTTGGTATGTATTTATAAACATATCTGGAAAATATGATTATAAGACTAAATATGCTAAGAAACAGAGAGCTGGCTCAGAGGTTAAGAGAATATACTGCAGGAGACACTGATGTTCTTCTTGGCGTGGGAGGAAAAAGAGAGAAAGATAGAGAGATAGAGAGAGAGAGAGAGAGAGAGAGAGAGAGAGAGAGAGAGAGAGAGAGAGAGAGAGAGAGAGAGAGAGAGAGAGAGAGAGAGAGAGAGAGAGAGAGAGAGCGCAAGAGAATACATGGCGGGGTTTTTAAACTTTTAAAGGGGTACAGTGTTCTTGGGAAATGTAGTTTTTGGGTCCGGCGGGGTGAAACTGCGATCTGCGCTTGCGCGCAGGGGCCTTCTGCTCACAAAGGCCTTCTGGGAGGTGTAGTCCTCATCCCATGAGAATCAGACACATGTTCAGTTTCCAGCTTACACATTGAAATACTGGGTAATTCACAACTTCCTGTAAATACAGCTTCAGGGAATCCTATGTATCTGGCCTCAGTGAGCACATGCCCTTATGTGTATATATCTAATCACACACAATCACACACACACACACACACACACACACACAGAAAGAGAGAGTAAATAGTATTAATAAATTTTGTCAAAATGTCTTCATATGCTACTGAGAATATGTATGATAAATTAACATTATATCACTGTTAACAGTCAAATAGTGGAGGTTATTTATTATACTCAACACCTGAAATGAAAGACAGTAAAATTTCAGCTTTAAAAAGACCATAATAGTAAATATGTTGGAGGTCATTTCAAGAACTGGAACCAGATCTGTTTAAGTAATTAGTCTAATGACCTATAATAATTTTAATTTCTATCTGAAATTTAGGTTAGACTTAAATGAAAATCTCATTTACATGCAATAAAAAATTTTGGAAAGGCACATATACTAAAAATATATAGACAATTTACTGTACCATGCTATACTAATTTATTTATAGCAAGAAAAATTGTCTGAATCTATGTGGTCTTTATTATTTCAAATATTGAATAAAACATACTTGTTGCATGAAGACTGATATTACTTTAAAGCTTCCATATTCTCAGTGTGTCATTTAATAACTATTGAGTCTTCCTGTGGGCTACATAATTACTTATAAAGAAACTTTTAAATGTGTAGGGTTAAGGACATCATAGTGGTCAAAGGATTAAGGACTAATTAATTTAAGATGAAACTAAGTTTAATATTGACACAAAGCTCAAATTAGATGTTTTCTAAATTAAGTAGAGATCCAGGTTTCCAAGGCAATGTGTAAACACTATCTACCTGTCTAGTGATTGATATCATAGAGGAAATACTAAAAGCTCCCCCTGTTCCTTCCACTGTGAGAGCTCATATTTGCAATTAAAACTCATTAAGATGAATAGATCCCAGACACCCTTTAAAACATTTCATGTAATACAAATGATCAGAAATATATTTTATGATTCAGAGTAATACTTTGTGGTGCACACAAACAGGATGAAAGCATATTCTGCATTAAACCACTTACCAAAAATAATGACAGGATTAAGACACACAAACCGTTTATTTTACACAAATTCATTCAGTGTTTATATTGGATATGAGATATGTTGCAATTTTGATCTCCTGTGTTCTACAGAAATGTGATTAAAGGCCTGGTCCTTACGTTTTCATCATGAGGAAGTATGCGTAAGTGGGGGACTTCTAGATCATTGTGTACATACAGTTAAGTGGAGCAGTGCAATTCCAAATTATTCATTTTTCCTTTCCCTTTCACTAGGTTTTAATCTGCATGTACTCCCAGCATGATGTGCAACATTGTGTAAGGTAACAGTACCAAGAGATCACAAGCTGAAATTAAATCAAATATGAGCCAATAATTTTTTCTTCTTTCAAGTTGATTATATGTGATATTTGTTGTAGCAATAGAATATAAGCTAAAACAAGCTACATACAAATGGAAAGATGGTAGAAAAGACATTTTGCAAGAATACACATATGTAGATAGCCTTTTAGAAAGTCTACATGTCAAAAAGTCTATGAAAAAAATGAGCAGATGCATAACAAGCACATTCTTGTTAATATATAATAATATAATGCATGCAAATGACATTGCAAATGACATTGGAAGAATATTAAAAAGAAGTTACTGTGCAGCATCTAAAAAGTAGGTGATTCTCTGCATGAACAGGGGATCTAAAGTAAAAGAAGTAGCCTACAAAACATTATGATAAGCTGTGACCAATATACCAGCAGTAGAGAGGCTAAATAAACAGATTACAGAACCTAGGGTTTGAAAATCAGCCTGGGAAAAAGAGCGAGAACCTGTCTGAAAATAAAGAGCATTGTAACTCCCGTCTTTTGGTAATTCTTTTGGTAACTGTATTTCATATACAAGGCCATGTGGACAAATAAGAGCATATATATGTATATATATACACATGCGTATGTATATACACACACACATATATACATACATACGTATGTATATATATACATAAACACACATATATATATACAGTAAGATTCTGTATTAGTAAAACTGAATAAAGACATTTAAGACAAATTCTAATGAAATATTTTGTATAATATTTTATAGTGTGACTTTCTGTTGAGCAGAGGCCGCTTGTTTGTTCCCAGCTGCCCAGAACTCAAATAACCACTCAGAAACTATATTATATAAACTGCAGCTGGGCCTATTAGCTCTAGCTTTTTATTGGATAGCTCTTATATCTTAATTTAACCCATTTTTATTAATCTGTGTATCACTATGTGGCTGTGGCTTACTGGGAAAAGTTCCATCTGGCATCTGTTTCTGATGGGGCTACATGGCATTTCTCTGACTCCGCCTTCTTTCTCACAGCATTCAGTTTAGTTTTCCCTACCTAGCTCTGTCCTGTCCTGCTATAGGTTCAAAGCAATTTCTTTATTCATTAACCAATAAAAGCAACATATATAAAAAGGACTTCCCATATCAACTTGATATCTTTTTAATAAATAAAAAATGAAAGTATTTTGAGTTTGTATCCAAATAACTAGAAAAAAAATCATATGTTAATTTTGTATAGACTCATTTCTTGGAGAAACTGATAATTTTTCATGATCTCTCATCTCTTCTCCCAAGTCTACATGATCCCTTCTACGGGCTTATGTTTTCATAGCTCTGTTTTGCCAGACAAGAAGCTTTGCATTTCTGCTCACCGAGTCCTTATTTCCCTCTCCTTTTAAAGCCTTCAGAGAAATTACCCAATAAATAATAAATGACAAAGTATAAATATAAAGAAAGAATAACACTATGCCATGATTAAATATGAACTAAAAAAGAGAAGTTGATTTAAAACAAATGTCCTTAATTTATTATAAGTTGAAATTTATTTATTTATGTAAAGTGCTAGAAACTTAAAAAAAAAACAAACAAGAATTAAAAACACTGACAGAATTTGATGTCAAGTAGTTCATAACCTCAAATATCAGTTATAAATATGTGGTGTCTCTACAGGAATAGGACAGGAAGCTTATTTCTGCATATGCAAATCAAATGCTCAAAATTGCAGCTACTGGGAACATATGAGAAAATCCTAGCCAAGACATTTGGTTAAAATGCTAATCTTACACGATTGTAATACTGGAAATTGCATGGTTATTAGGTTTAAACATAAAGATAAATATAGCACCTTTTTTCACTTGGTAGAATAATTTGTTATCACCATGAAAGCAAATTTTAAGCTAAATAAACCTAATTTTATGATGAAGGAATATGTTCTTCCCTAACTAAATAAACAAAATCAAAAGAAACACCATCAAACCAGCATAAAAAGAAATCATACAAAAAAGCAAGCAAACAAAAACTCACACAAACCAAAAAGAAAAATAACAAATAGAAATTAATGCAGAAATATTTGCATAATATTGAAAGGAGTATCAACTATATATTTATATGTAGTCTGAAATTATGTGCACGATGATAAATATTCAACATGGAATAAAGTACTGAGAAATTGAATAGCATACCATTGGTGATTCTGGTTTGTAGGATTATGGGTAAATATGGATTTATACTACCTATATTTTAAATGCTCTAAAATAAATATATAATATTTTATAAGAAAATATGTTGGAGTCACTTTTGAAATAAACTACACTTTAAAAGAAATAAAACAAAATAACCAGTGGAAGGCTTTCTTTTTCTTTTTCTTTTTTCTTTTTTTGTAAGGTATCTAGAGAGCAATCCTAGAAAGGGAAGGATGGAAATTGAGTTGAATTTTCAAAAACACAGGCAATTTGAAGGTGCAATTTTTTTTTAAGTTGGAAGGAAAATGAAGTTTTGAAGAAAAGAATTAAAAATGTTTGGTCTATTTTCTTGATGGTGGAAATTTTATGTGAACATGCAAGTAATAATTGGAAGTTACTACTCAAAAAAATTGGTGAGGTTTAAACAAAGGCAAGTTAAAATGAAAATCTGTACTGCTTTAATGATTTTGTTAGTGAACTCTAATGGGAAAGATGCTTTCCAAATCAGATAACTTTGTAGCCAAAAGATTGTACTCTTAGAGTAAGTACAGATGCCAGTTTAGAACACCTAGGGAAAACTTAAAGCACAATATAAAACAGTTCATTTATTTATGAACAACTCTCATGACAAGTTTAATCATATTTACAATAAATATGATTAAAATTTTATGAACTACTTTAAACAAAGAAATGACAATTGCTTTTTATTTTGAATGTTTTTAACATATGAGGATATGTGACTTAGTATTAGAATTCTTGCCTTATATATGCAAAGCAATGAGTTCAATCTATAATACCATAAAAATCAAAAGATTTACCATAGACTATGAATATTATTACACTTACTGCTGATACATATCTAGGCTATTATTAAAAGCCACATAATTCGGGGCTGGAGAGATGGCTCAGAGGTTAAGAGCACTGCCTGCTCTTCCAAAGGTCCTGAGTTCAATTCCCAGCAACCACATGGTGGCTCACAACCATCTGTAATGGGGTCTGGTGCCCTCTTCTGGCCTGAAGGAATACACACAGACAGAATGTTGTATACATAATAAATAAATAAATATTTAAAAAAAAAAGCCACATAATTCAAAGTAGGATAAAGAGCAAAATTCTAAAAAATTCTTAATTGTATACATTGGCAACAGCAAAAAATAATGAAATGAGGAATTGTTTCTTTGAGAGAATAAATAAAATTGATAAAACATTCACCAAATTAATTAAAATATATAGAATATAGATATTTGTAATATAGAAATAGAAAAGAAAACAGAAAACATATACTGAGGCAATCCAAATAATCAGAAAATATACTGTAGGAATCTCTACTTCAAGAGATGGGACATTTCTTCATGTACATAACCTACCAAAGTTTAATCAAGTTCAGATAAGGAATTTAAACAGATTTATACTTTCTCCCAGTCCAAAAAACAAAAGAGAGAGAAAGAGAGAGAGGGGGGGGAGGGGGTGGGGTGGGGGGAAGGAGAAATAAAATTTAGGGTCAGATTAAAGAAATTTAACATCCTTCATCATCAGAAAAATGTAATTCATAACTACTGTGATTTCTTCTTAAACCAGTCAGAATGGTCAAGATCAAGAAATCAAATCACAGCTCATACTGACAATGATGTGGAGAAGGGGAACATTGTTATTGAGAGTATAAACGTGTACAGCCACTACGGAAATCAGTCTTGTTGTTCCTAAGGAAACTAGGAATGTATCTACCTCAGAATCCAGCTATACTACTCTTGCAAATACATCAAAGTACACTAATCCTACTACAGAAGTACTTGCTTATCTATACTGATTGTGGCTCTATTTATAAAAGCCAGAAATATGAAAGAACCTATATGTCAATCAGCAGATGAATGGATCACAAAATGTGTCATATTTACAAATGTAATATTATTCAGCTGTTAGAAAAAAATAAATTATAAAATTTTCAAAGGATGAAGAAAAAACCCTTATTCTATGTGAGGTAAAGACAAATACTGTATTCAGTCACACACACACACACACACACACACACACATCTATGATAGCTTTTAAGTCTTTGACAGGTATGCTATTATCAATATAAACACAGAAATTAGGTGTAAAGGATTAGGGGGAAAAGAGGTATCTCCTAATTAAGGGAAAATAAAGTATATAGGTATGGAGACACAGGTGTGATACTGGAATTGGAGGATTAAATGGGGAGGGGGAAGCAGGTATGAGTAAGGGAAGGACAACTAACACCAATGGCCATTTGAAAGTTCATATGGAAATAGTGTGCAGTAGAAATTTCTTAAACTATTTTAATATATACAAAATATAAAAAATAAGTCTATACATCACCAAATAACACTGCCCAATCTAGATATCTTTGCTACTAGGTGAATCCTCTGGGGCCGGGAAATGGTTACATGTAGTTGACCCAATGGGCCCCATGGAGATGCCCAAACATCCCAGACTTTTTTCAGGGCCATTACTTTCTCTTAAAATCTGTTAAGACCCTATTGCTGAAGACACATATTTCATTAAACATGAAGAAGATGAGCTGATGTCTAGCAAAATCCTCCCTCTAATGTTTATGGTAATGAAAAGTACTTTCTATGCTATCATAGGAGAAAGGCAACCACCAAACCAGCTACAAAGCCTGGGATATACAATGGTGATGGTGATCTGCATTCATGACATGTTGGTGTAATAGTGGGACAAACAAGATGGGAGTAACCAATCACTACCTGATTGGATTTAAGGCCTCCTCTAAGAGATGGAATCTATGCTTGACACTGTTCAGGTGGCCAAAACCCTAAGATTAGAGAAGTCATAGGCCTAAAGTAAAACCAAGTAATATTCTGCTAAAGGAGTATAGCAATGAAATAGCTCTTAATAATACTTTCTTTTAACCATAGGCCAGTTCCTTCCTCGGCTGTCTTCAGAAAAGCTTCCTATTGTAGCAGAAGAGAAATAACACAGAGACATGCAACTGGACTATGTAAGGAGAGTGAGTGACTTTGGAATACTCAGTCATTAATTGAATATCTTCATAAAAATTCTCCCCTTATGGCTCAGGGTACTATGCAAATGAGGAGAAAGAAAGATTGTAAGAACTAGAGGGGTTGGATGAGACCAGGAAACAGTACATTCCAGACACAACAGGACTACTAGTGCATATGAACTCACAGAGACTGAGACAGCATGCACAGAGCCTGCATATGTTCAATTAGAGGAAGTCTGAGCACTAAGAAGGGGAAGTGAAAATGGTCTTCCATCTCTAACCAGGGAGCTAGCTATCTCCCACTGAAATCTGGGGCAAAGGAAAAAAAAATTATTTTTCCTAGTGTAGTCTTAGTAGGTATTTTAAACACACTTAAAGGGAGTGTTTAAAAACACTATGTCAGAACATAGTCCAGGAATGGAGTTGTGTGAGAATCTCATTGCTTTTGAGAACACTCTGAGAAAATAAGACAAGAGTCTTGTGACCTCAGCTTCTTCAAAACGTGAAGTTTTCATGGAACATGTTTTTTGACTTCTTCCCAGGTGTAGGAGATATGAGTGAGATTAATCATTCTTTCTTGTTGTTTATCAATTTTTAAATTATCCTTTGTATGCCTCTATAAAAAATGCTTTTGCCTCATGCTTCTTGTCCTTATGATTGTATACATCTTGAGCTCAGGAAGACTTTGCTCATATGGCCTTTCTTAACTTTTAGAGTATAAATTCTCTAAGGATCTGAATGAAGTTGACTATGGCATGAGAGTTTATTCTGCCTCATTTATCAGCTCCATTCTCCTAGGTCCCACCACCTCTAGAGTGGTGACAGGCCCCATGAACAGAAGTAGGTGGTCACACAATAAGTTGTAGATTCAACATTATCATTAAAGACATTTTGTCTCATATCGCTATGTATGTATGTGTGTGTTGCAAGTTTTGATGGTTTGAATAGGTATGGCCCCCAAGAACTAATGCCTTTGAATGCTTGGCCCATAGAAAGAGAGCCAGATATCACCTGTGGCTATGCTATGCATTTTAACATCAGATATTTACTTAATATATCTTGCTTTATCACTTTCTGCCTTGTTTCATGAGCTATGGCATCTCTAGAGCTTACTGTTTCTGATAAAAGGGTTGATCAACTTGAATCTGCCTGCTTGCTCTCCTTCTGGGCACATGTGTCCTCACCCATTCGTGGGCCTTATACACACCCAATTGGGGACCTGAACTTAGGTCCCAATGCTTGTGAAGAAAGCATTTTATCCATTGATCCATCTGCTATTCCCCTAACACTTTTTAATTAATGTGATTCTGGCAAACAAGAACTGATGCTTATGTTCACTGACATATCAAAAGAAATATTTTGTCAGGCTACAAGGAGAAATACAGTCTTTGTTTTTGTCCAAAAGATTATTTATCAATCTCTTCTGCACTCTCTGTAGTTTCATGAATTACTCTATGCTCAGGTTTTTAGTTATTTAAGTATAGAAATTCAACCTCACTTCAGACTTTCACCAGCTCTGTGTTTACTATTAAGAAACACTATTCTTTTGTTTTGTTTTTGGTTTTTTTTTTCCTATTTTTCAACTAAGGACTGATCTATTCTATCCTATGTTGATTTTTCTAAAAAAATTTAAACAACATTTACTTATTAATTTGTGTGAAAGCTACACATGGGTCAAGGCAGACTTTTGAAATCAGAGAAACCTTGAAGTTGTGGGTGCTTTCCTTCACTGTGTAAGTTCTGGGTTCAAAATTCAGGCCATCAGCCTTGCCAGGAAATGTTTGTACACACTGGGTTGTCTAATCAGCAGTATGTCTTCTAATTTTTAAACATCAAGCTATGACAGGATTATGACTTCTGAATATGTTTCTAACTCTACTATCAATGTTTCTTTCTTATACCCTCCATTACAAACAACATATTTGTGCATGGTCATAAAATTACACTTGTATCTCATCCTTTATCAAGAAAAAATTGTGGATAAGCATATTGGCCTACTTGATATCTCCATTTAGGTGCTGATAGAGAATATTCAAAGAAATATATATATATACCCTGGTCTCTCATCCTTCAAATATGCTGCCCTTTTGAATATACTCTTCAATAATGGAATTTCACACAGAAAATTAAGAATGTAGGATTTACCCCTATTTTTATATTTACTCCGTTTAAAATACCGTATCTCTTGCTGTTCCTTGATTATGTTTTTAAATCCAATCTTCCTGCTGTCCTTAATCACTTTTGTGACCTGGATATTTTTCTGCAGTAGCCAGATGATTCCATCCTAAATATTTCGATTCTCTGCTCTAAGTCATATGTTCCATCATGAGGTAACTCCTGAATATCACATGTATGTATGTGTCTGTATGTGTGTGTGTGTGTGTGTGTGTGTGTGTGTGTAGTATTAAATGTATTACAACCTGATGAATACTCAGCTGATCACTTACAGCTACCATTTTTTCTAATCAGAAAGCAAGCTCTATTCTATTTGTATAGAGATTGGTTTTATTGGTTTTTCTTGTCACTATATTATATTTCTCCTCTGCAACTGAGATTAGCACCTACTTAGTTTTCTTTAGTGGAAAATAATTATGAATACAGTCAATATTAAATTCACAGGTAATCACCTGGTATTTTATGCAACTCTTTCAAATAAATGGACATAGAGAATTAAAATATCAAAAGGTAAATGCAAATGAACTAGAGTTTTCAAAATGAGGAAGGACAACTTTCAATGATATTATTAAACAGATTTCACCTTGTGATAATGGTATGAAAGAGACAGATCCAGCTTGTAGTTTCTCACCAATTTTACTTTGCAGCATAATAGCATAATCTTTAGGATGAAGTTAAGGTATGCTAATTATTATTATACCTTATATTTTAACCTTAATTCTGATTTTTTACTCAATCCCAAGGGAAAGATCATGGGGGTACAGGGCTGCAGGGGAGATGTTTTCTTTGAAGCCAAAACAGCAATTAAAGAATAAATGGGAATCTAGTTTTGGCCAGACTCAGACACTAATTCAAAATTAAATAACAATTTTCTGTAAGTGAAAAATTTAATACAATAAACTGTAGATTTCATTAATTTATTTTTTATTGTAGCAAAAGCATCATTTTCCAATGTAATTAAAAAAAACTTTACTGCTAGAGACTATTTATGTTACCACTTCACTTGCTATACATTTTCATACTTGTATTTTAACATTCCTCCTAATCAAAAAAATATTGAAAGATAATGGAAATAATTAAATTAAAAATATCTCAGAATAAAGTACTAATTACATTGAATTACATTACTTAAAATACTGAAATACACTAGGAAGACTAATTTATAAGTTTGCCATTATGAATATTGTCATATATTTATAGGAATACCATGAAATTCATATGTATTTAACACAGTGTCAGTCATATACATTTCACAATAGTTGGAAATGCTTCATGACCATATTCTATGTACTTCTGCAGTGTGTCTTTCCGGTACTTAGTAACTGTGTTATACAAGCTGGTAAATCTCCATAGTCATCAATAATTTACAAAACCAAGTCAATATCAATTAGAGGAAGGAAACATCCAGTTAGAATACAATTATGTACTTATACATTCTATCAGCTTATATAAAATATAAAATATATCAGCTTATATAAAATTTCTTGAGATGCATTTTACTTGCAATAGGAATACCTTTCTTATTGACTTATAAAAAGGAAAGTTTATTTGCTTCATTAGTTGATAAATCTATGCATGCTTGGCCCATTCCCCTATATTTCCCTTTCACTGACAACTTGTGTTCAGCTCCAGGAGAAAGTAGTCTGCAAAGACTTCACCATACACACTGTCACTAGTTCATGAAAAAAAAAGCAATTTGCTTGAACCAGAGCTTTCAGTGATGGAATGAATCTGAGGTTGCCTAAACTGGATCTTATACCAGTGCCTAGCCAGACCAGCGAGGGTGTGATACTGCCTCTGAACTGCTGCTTGGAGATACCATTAGTGTCTATAAAATTGTCCAAGGAATTACGCTCAGAATAGGTAGGATGCTTCATTAAGCATATTTCTGTCAAAGGTGAAACAGAAGCTGTAGTCAAGAAAAAATAATAATGTCATCTATCACCATTAAGACTGTTCCAGATTGTTCTAAGATTATTGATAATTTATTGTTTGCTCTTCAATCTATCATAAATGTGTCTTTCAGTTTTTCTTTTTTTAAACTCTACACCTCAATCCCAGAACTAGAAACAATTCACCTGCATCAGCTCCCTCGGTGCTGAGATTATAGGGATGAGACAGCATGCCTGCCCCAGTCTCTCAGTCCCATAATTGATATTTAGAAAGTCAATCAATGGCAGCTGCTTTTTCATAGTCATATAGAATATCTCAGAAGGAAGATTGAAAGACATTTGTCATTCTCTTTTTATTGTAATCTTATATCTTAATTTTTAACTGTGTTTGCTTTCCAAAGTAACACCATCAACCCACAGAAGCACTAAAGTCAAGAATATTCACAATGAATTCAACAAGCACTGCGTATAATTTATTTATTTACAAATGCTATAAGCAAAGTAGGCTTAATTTGCTAGTAAAAAGCAAACCTCATGTATGTTATTACAAAATCTATTACTGTTGTTGAGCAGAGGGTCCTTTGTTTTTTCTGGCTGCCCCCTTAGCTTACACCCAAAATAAAACCACACAGAAATTATATTAATTAATAGACTGCCTGGCCCATTATCTCTAGCCTTTTATTGGCTAACTCTCACATCTTGATTTAACACATTTCTAGTAATTTGTATATCACCATGGCTTACCGGGAAAGATTTAGCATGTCTGACCTGGCATCTCCATGGCGGCTCTCTCACCCTGCTTTCTTCCTCCCAAAATTCAGTTGTGTCTTCTCTGTCTACCTAAGTTCTGCCCTATCAGGCCAAGCAGTTTCTTTATTGATTAAGCAATGAAAGCACCACATAAACAGAATGACCTCCTACACCACATTACCACATTACATATTAATTTAACCCATTTCTATTAAGTTGTATATCACCATGAGGTCGTGGCCTACCAGCAAAGTTTCAGCACATCTATCTCTCGTGGCGGCTCCATGGTGTCTCCCTGACTCTTCCCTTCTTTTTACAAGCAATTAGCCTAGCTTTCCCTGCCTACCTAAGTTCTGCCTTACTATAGGTCCAAAATAATTCTTTATTCATTAACCAATAAAATCAACACAAAGACAGAAGGACTTCCCATACCATTTCTCTTTTTCTGTTTAAACAAAAGAAGACTTTAACTTTAACATAGTAAAATTATACATAACAAAACAGGTATCAAGCAATTTCAGGTCTAAGCTAGCAGGGTGCCTAGGAACCAATGAGCAGTCCCCTTCCCCAACAGAAATTGAATACCAAATTCCATCAGTTTTGGTCAAACTCTTACAAAGTTTGTTGGGGAAGCATTTTAGAATATTTAGAATTTAATGTGTTATAAATGTGTGAGTCTGTGTTTTTTTTTTTTTCTGAAAATCTACAGGTCTAGTAAGAAAGATTGTATGCTGGGATATATCCATTTTTATGCATAAATTCTACTGGGGATAAAAAGTCAACTTATTTTCATGAATGTAGCAGCATTCTTGCCTAAGGCCCAATCAAAGTGACAAGAATTTTAGGACAGTCAGCTTTACCAGTGCCAGCTTTAGGACACCATCACCTTTTTCACCAGTGGGGCTGAGGATCAAGAAACCTTCCCCAAATTACCCTGAACCCTGACCTACATACTTACAAGTTGTTAATGCATAAGAAGAACCAGGACCAAAATGCCATATGGTCCTGAAGCAGCCTCAGACACATTTGATTTCAGTATCACATATCCTTAAAAGTATATCCCAATGGCCAAGAGAAAACAGCAACAACATTAGCAAACCCAAAAATATCATCTAGTCATTGACTATGTATGGCCATGTTTGTTTTGAGAGGTTGCATCTCAATACATACAATAAACAAGGTTTGTGGTTTAAAACTATATCTGTGTGGAGAAACCGGGTTAAAATCATCACTAACTACTACATTTTTCAATACTAATTTTGAGAGCATTGGAACCTCACATTTTTAATGGATGCTACATTTAACGCTCAAGTATGTGAATTTTAGGAAATTATAGCTGCTGCTTTTTTTAGTATATTATCTAATGTATTTTTTCTTATACTGAATTTAGATTCTTTTCTCATTCAATATATCCTAATATATCCTAATTATAGCTTACCCTGTTCTACTGCAAGGTCCTCCCCAGTTTCTCTCCCATCTGAATCCATTCCCTTTCTGTCCATAATTAAAAAGGAGCAGATATCTATGAGATAACTACAAGACAAAACAATATAAAATAAGATAAAATAAAACATAAACCATTACATCAAAGTTAGATAAGGCAAACTAAGAAAGAAAAGAATTCAAGAGAAGGCAAAATAAATAAATAAATAAAAAACAGAGACACACGTATAAAGTCAATCTGTAAAAATAACCAGAAAGTCACAATATATACAGAAAGGATCAGGTTTAAACCCTTGTAGGCCTTGTGCTTGCTGCTTCAGTTTCAGTAAGTTCATATGAGATTTGCCTAGCTGATTTGGAGGGCCTTGTTCTCCTGGTGTTTTCTATTTGCTCAGGTTCTTATACTCTCTGCCACTTGTTTCATGGGGTTCACTGAAAATTGAGGGGAGGATTTGATGGAGATATTGCAGTTATTTCTGGGTGTCCCAAAGAGTTTCTCTCTGAATAATGTCTGACTAATGATCTTAGTATTTGTTCCCATCTGCTATAAGAGGAAGCTTCTCTGGAAGTGGTTAAGCAAGGCACTGGTTTATGAGTGCAAAAAAAATCAGTCGGAGTCATTTGAGCACGATTTTTATTTATTTTTATTAATATTTTTATTTATTTTACATATCATCTGCAGGTGTTATATGAGACTGCTTATTAGTTTCCTGAACACCTAGACTCCCAATATAACCACACAGAAACTGTATTAATCCAATCACTGCTTGCCTTATTAACTCTAGCATCTTATTGGCTAACTTTTGCACCTTAATTTAACACTTTCTAGTAATCTGTGTATCTCCATGTGGCTGTGGCTTACCAGCAAGTTTCCATCCTGTATCTGTCTCTGTTGGGGCTACATGGCTTCTCTCTGACTCTGCCTTCTTTCTCCAGCATTCAGTTTAGTTTTCCCCACCTAGCTCTGTTCTGCTCTACTCTACTATAGGCTCAAAGCAGTTTCTTTATTGACCAGTGGTATTCACAGCATACAGAGGGGAATCCCCCCTCACCTCCCATTTTCTATTTAAATAAAAAGGAAGGTTTTAACTTTAACATAGTAAAATTACATATAACAAAACAAGTATCAAGTAAGAATTATGGTTATAATGTTTATATCTACTTTATCTTTTTCATAACTAAGAAAAATTATAACTATAACTACATATTCTTCAGCTCCATCAAAGACTCCAGAAGGTTTTAATATTACCTAAGTAAACAGAAAGTGCATTGTAAGCAACTTGCAAAACTCTAGAATTGACAGCAAAATTTTGCTACCTTGACACTCACCCTAAGTTCTTCTGTATTGTTGGAGCACCCATCTTCAGCCTACAGGCCCATAGTATTTAGTAGGCTTTTCCATGAAGCAGGAAATTTCAAAGACAATTCCATCTATATTGGCAGTTTGTCAGTCACTTTTTTCTGTGTCCTGCAGAATGTCTAGAAGACTGTTTCATGAAGCAGGAACCCTGAAGGATGGTCTCACCTTTAGGCAAGTTCAGCAGTCATGTTTGTGGGTCCTGCATGTCCAGTTCATACAGCAGAACATAAAATGGTCTAGGTCAGACTTGTTTCTTGCCCAAAATTGCTAAGAAACAGCATAAGAGGCCTCTTCGATGCCCATCTTCCTCTTGAAATAATTAGTGCTGTCAGAAACAGATGTTTCTCATTGTCATGAAAAGTCTAGGTTATTAAAACATTTTAAATGCCATATGCTGAAAGTCTCTGAAAGATTTGAAGAATACCTACCTAACTGAAATATATCTCTATATATCTAGGAGACATAACTAACTTGACTGTAAGCTTTACTATTATAGATGATTATCTATTAATCTATATTTCTGAATTATACATTACAATTTAAAATGAATTGTACAAACACAATACCTTAATCAAGAGCAGAAATACATATACACAATATACCAATATTGACCTTAACTTTGTATCAATAAACCAAGATTCATACCAATGCAAATCTCTGTAGCATATCCCACTTTAAATGTAAACAAATATTTATAAACAATAATTTAGGGAATTTGGGCATAGTTCTCTCCAAACTGCTTCTAGCTTTTTGCTGGGCAAAGTATTTTTGGAGGTATTTATGGCAACCTTACAGGGGATCTTTGTCCACCAAATCACATTAGTCTTGAAGAAAGCTACATTTTCTTATCTTCTATAAAAACAAAAGAAGAATCCCTTTTCCAATGCAATATATCCTTAGACCCATATTTTGAAATCAAGATACCTTTAAAATATATATGTTGGCTTATCTTATCAGTCCCCAGAATCAAATGTCTCTTTGCAGGAAAAAATTCAAAGAACACACAATAATAAACATAATCCAGATTCTCTGTGTATATTCCATCTTTGTGTGGCTTATTTTTTTATTCTTATTACTTTTTCTACAAGTTTACTGTCTCTTTAAAGACTTTTTATATATAAATCATTTACTTCTTTTTTTTTTTTTTTTTTTTTTTTTTTTTTTTTTTTTTTTTGGTTTTTCGAGACAGGGTTTCTCTGTAGCTTTGGAGCCTGTCCTGGGACTAGCTCTTGTAGACCAGGCTGGTCTCGAACTCACAGAGATCCGCCTGCCTCTGCCTCCCGAGTGCTGGGATTAAAGGTGTGTGCCACCGCCGCCCGGCTATTTACTTCTTTTTATAACTCTTTATACTCTTTTTCTTCTCTGTCCCAAGGCTACTTACATTTTTTAAAAACATACTGTCTCATATAGAGGTCTTATATATCTGAATCTGTCTTATTGTGTATCTGTAATTCTTTTTGTCCAAGAATGCTTCTTAAAATGCTAAGTGCTTCTAAGGCTGCTTTGCCTTTTAGCTCCACCCAGCCCGACATGATGAAAGATGTTCACTGCCTCTGAGACTGCTGGGTAGGAGTCGTCTTCTCCACATTAACACTGGTAACCAGCTGGCTCATGCTGCCACCAAGTAACTTGAAGTCTACAAACCCCATTTAAGTGCTTGGCCTCCTGAAACAGCCAGAGTTAGTGCTGGCAGCATGCCCCAGGAAGCTGCCATTTTGAAACTGTATGGTATTTTTCTGCTACCACTAAATCAGGGAAACCTCTCTTAAAGGAGCAGTGGCACACTGCCAGCAAAATGCTGGCTACCAAGAAGTCACACTTAACTCCATTTTTTGTATCTATAATTACTTTTTAAGCTTTCTCAAGTTTTATGTGGATTTAGTCAGACCCATGTTGGTATGCCAATTTATTGTACAATACTGCTTATTCATTTTCTGGCCACCCAGACTCCCAAAATAAATACACGGAAACTGTATTAACCAAATCACTGCTTGCCTCATTACTCTAGCTTTTTATTAGCTAACTTTTGCATCTTAATTTAACCCATTTCTATTAATCTGTATATCACCATGTGGCTGTGGCTTACTGGCAAGTTTCCATTCTGCTTCTGTCTCTGGCAGGACTACATGACTTCTCTCTGACTCTGTTTTCTTTCTCTCAGCACTCAGTTCAGTTTTCCCTGCCTATGTCTGTTCTGTCCTGCATAAAAGTTGTACTAGGCAACCCAGAATAAGGTTTGGGTTTTCAAAATTCAGCTCAAGTGTCAGTGACAGGTCTTGCTCCCATTTCTAGGAGTCCCACACACAGACCATGCTACACAGCTGTCACACACATGCAGAGGGCCTAGGTTAGGCCCATGAAGGCTCCCTAACTTTTAATTCAGTCATTGAGTGCTCATGAGCCCAAGTTTGTTGCCTTTGTGAATTCCCTTATCATGACCTTGACCCCACTTGGTGGGTACAGTCCAACTAGATAAAAATCATCATCATGTGTGAGATAACCAAGACCCAGAAGGACAAAGATGGTATATATTCACTTCATAAGTGGATATTAACTATGAAATAAAGGAAAAACTGGCTATAATCCACAGCTTCAAAAAAGCTGGGTAACAAAGATGGCCCAAAGAAAGGCAAATTGGATTTCCTTGGGAGGGGGAAATAAAAGAGATCTCCCAGGTACTCCCGGAAAAGAGTGTTGGTGGAGAAGGAATGGGAATATGCAGAATAGTGTTGGGCAGGATGGGGGCAGGATAGATGGGAAGAATAATGTAAGAGATATCTTGATAAGGGAACCATTTTAAGGTTAAGAAGAAAATTTGTGCCAGGGAAATTCCTACTAACCCAAAAAATGGTGCCATCTAAGACTCCTAAAAATAGTGGAGAGAGTGCCTGAACTGGCCTTAATCTTCTGTAATCATATTGGTGACTATCCTAATTGTTATCAGAGAGCTTTCATCCAGTAATTTATGGAAACAGATGCAGAGATCCATAGCCAACCACTGGGCTGAGCTCCAGGAGTTCTGTTGAAGAGAAAGAGGAAGGACTTTTAAAACCTTTTATTTAGATCATTAGTAATTGGTTTTATCCTAGGACACTGGACTACCTAGGCTCTGTTCTTTATGACAGAAGTGTCTGATATGGGTTCCATCTTGTGGAGTGGGTCTTATGTCAAATTTAGTTACTCACAAAAACTATGCACCACTAGTGCCCTAGCATATTTTACAAGCAGAACAGCATTATAGATCAAACGTTTTATGGCTGGATTGGTCTACTACTCGCTTCTGTTTTCGTAGCTTGCAGAGTATCTTCTCATACCAAAGGCATGAGAAAACATGAAAGAAGATTCTGTAGACATCAGCATGAATTCTCCACATTCATTGAGGTTTATGGGTATTGTCTTCAACACTGGGGCTTTGATGTCAGTTTCTGAAAAGCAGTTCTTTGATAACAGCCTGGGTTCTTTGAGAATTGCCATGGAAATCCATTGGCCAAAAACTCACTAGATATAAACATGTTGCATCACTGGAAACTTTGTTTGGTGGCAAGAGATTGGAACTTCATCTCTCACATTATTTAAAAACTTCATTAAAATTTCTTTTATACATTTTAGGAAGCTACCACTCTACAAGGTTTTCATACCATTACTTAAATACCCCTTAATTATAGCTGTTTCTCCCCACATTTATTCACCTCTCATTACAATGACACCAGCACATAGTTCAGCCATAAAATATTCTCATGCCCAGGAAAATTCAGTGTCTTGCTAGTATGTTCCTCTATACCTAATCCCTATGGGTCTATTAATTGTTGCTTGGTTATTATTTATATAATGATTAATATCCACATATAAGCAAATACATAGAATATTTTTCTTTCTGGGTCTGGATTACTTCACTAAGTATATTTTTTTCTAGTTCTGCCCATTTTCCTATGAATTTCATAATGTTATTTTTAAGCTGCTGAGTAATACTCTATTGTTTAAATGTATTATTTATTCATCATCCATTCTTCTGATGAGGAACATCTAGGTTGTTCCCAGTTTCTGACTATTGTGAATAGAGAAACACTAAACATGTCTGAGCAAATGTCCTTTGTTGTAAGAGGCTGTTTGTTAGTTCCTGGCTGCTCAGACCCAAAATAGCCACATAGAAACTGTTTTAATTAAATCATTGCTTGGCCCATTAATTCTAGCTTCTTATGGAGTAACTCTTGAATCTTAATGTAACCCATTTCTATTAAGCTATGTATTGCCATGTAGCTGTGGCTTATTTGCAAAGTTTCGGTGTCTGTCTCCAGTGGGACTACATGGCTTCTCACTGACTCTGCTCTTCTTTCTCCCAGCATTCAGCTTAGCTTTTCCTGCCTAGTTCTGTTCTGCCCTCCCATAGGCTCAAAATAGTTCTTTATTAATCAGTCGTGATTAAAGCATACAGAGGGAATCTTACATCAGTTCTTGTGATGGGTTTAAGCATATTTTGGCTGTATGCCTAAGAATAGTATAGTTGGATCTTGAGGCATATTGATTCCTATCTTTATGAGGAACTGCCACACTGTTTTTCATAGTAGCAATACAAATTTGCTCTCATACTTGTATGGTGGTGTTTATCTCTTATTCATAGCCTCACCAGCATGAGTTGTCATTTGTATTATTTATTTTAACCAACTATTCTTATAGGGGTAAGATGGAATCTGAGTCATTTTGATTTGTACTTCCCTAAAGGCTGAGGATGCTGAACATTTACTTAAATGTTTCTTAGTTATTTGAATTTCCACTAATGAGAATTCTACTTTTAGATCTGCACCTCAATTTTATTAGGATTACTTGTTTTGTTTTTTAATATCAATATTCTCTCTATAGTCTGAATAATACTCCTCTATTGGATGTGGAGTTGGTAAAAATCCTTTCACAGTCTCTAGACTGCCACTTTGACTTCATGACATTGTCCTTTTCCTTACAGAAGCTTTTTAGTTTCATTAGGTTCCATTTTTAAATTGGTCTTTATACCAGTGTTGATGGTATTGTGCTCAGAAAATCTCTCAGAACAATGCATTCAAGACTATTTTCCATCTTATCTTCTATCAGGTTCAGTATATCTGGTTTTATGTTAAGATCTTTGATTCTATTTGGAGTTGAGCTTTGTGCCACATGGTAAGTACTTTCTACTTGAATTCTACATATAGATATCCAGTTTGACCACCACCATTTGTTGAAGATTCTTATTTTTCACAGTATGTATTTCTGGCTTCTTTATCAAAAATCATGTATCCATAAGTGCATGTATTTATGTCTTGGAATTCAGTTTGATTCCATTATTCCACATGTCTGTTTTTATTCATATCATGCTGATTTATTACTATAAATTTGTAGTACAATTGAAATCAGTGAAGTTGATAACTTCAACAGTTCTTTTACTATTCAGAATTGTTTTAGCTTTTCTGGGAGTTTTGTGTTCATATATGAAGCTGAGAATTATCCTTTCAGGAATTTTGTTGCAATTTTGATGGAGACAGAATTAATTCTGTAGATTGCATTTGCTAGGAAGGTCATTTTTACTATATTAATCCTACCAACCCATGAGCTTGGTGCATTTTTTCATCTTCTAGTATCTTCTTCATTTACTTTCTTCAAAAAAATTTGGAGTTTCTATATACAAGTCTTTCACTTACTTGGTTCGATATTTTATCCCCAAGATATTTTATATTAATTGAGGCTTTTGAATAAGGTATGGTATTGTTCCCCTGTTTATTTTCTTTCTCGCTCCATTTCTCATTTGTACTTAGAAGGGCTGCAGTATCTTTATGAGTTAATTTTGTATCCAGATACTTTGCTGAAAGTATTTATCAGCCGTAAGAGTTCTCCATTAGAAATTTTAGGGTCAGCAGGGCAGCGGTGGCACATGCCTTTAATCCTAGCACCCAGGAGGCAGAGGCAGACAGATCTTTGTGAGTTCGAGGCCAACCGGGTCTACAAGAGGGAGTTACAGGATAGCCACCAAAGCTATAGAGAAATCTTTTTTTTTTTTTTTTTTTTTTTTTTTTGGTTTTTCGAGACAGGGTTTCTCTGTAGCTTTGGAGCCTGTCCTGGAACTAGCTCTTGTAGACCAGGCTGGTCTCGAACTCACAGAGATCCGCCTGCCTCTGCCTCCCGAGTGCTGGGATTAAAGGCGTGTGCCACCGCCGCCCGGCTTATAGAGAAATCTTGTATCAAAAAAAAAAAAAAAACCAAAAAAATTTAGGATAACTTATGTATATTATAGTATCATCTGTGAATTATGATACTTTGATATCTTCCTTTCTAACTTGTATATTCTTGTTCTCTTTCAATTATCTTATTGCTTTTGCTAAGACTTCAAGTATTATATTTAATAGGCATGGAGAGAGTGGACAACTTTGTTTTACTCCAAATTTTAGTGGAATTGCTTTGTGTTTCTCTCCATTTCTGTTGCTATTGGCTATAGATTTCTGGTAAATTTCCTTCATTATGTTGTGGTTTGTACCTTGAATCCCCAATCTTTACAGTATCTTTATCATGAAGGGGTATTGTATTATGCCAAAGGCCTTTCATGCATCTAACAAAATTACCATACATTTTTTTTTCAGTTTGTTTATGTGATAGGTTACATTTATAGATTTTCATATATTGAACATTTCAAGAATCATGGTGGATGATCTTTTTGATAGATTTTGATACAGTTTCCAAGTATTTTATTTAGTATTTTTTTTTGTATCTATGTCCATAAAGGAAATTGGTCTATAATTATATTTAGTTGTTGAGTCTTAAGTAGTTTGGGAAGCTTTGTAATTGTGGCTTCATAAATAAATTGTGCCCTGTTCCTTCTGTTCCTATTCCATGGAATAATTTGCGGAGTATTGGCAGTAACACTTGGAATGTCTGGTAGAATTCTTCACTAAAACCATCTAACTCTGTTTTTTTTTTTGGGGGGGGGGCGAAACTTTTTGTTACTGCTTGTATTTTACTAAGTGTTACTGGTCTGTTTAAATTACTTATCTGATCTTGTTTTAACCTTTGGTTAAATTGGTGTGTATCAAAAAATCTGTTTCTTTTAGACTTTTCCAATTTGGTATAGTAAATTTTTTTTTTTATATTTCTCTGAATTTCTATGGCGTCTGTTTTCATGGAGACATTCTTATTTGTGATTTTGTTAATTTTGATACTCTTCCTCTTTTAGTTCATTTGGCTAAAGGCTTGTTAATCTTATCGATTTTCTCAAAGATTCAAAGTTATGTAAATTTCATTTGTTTTATAACATCTGTTGGCTTCAGCATTTCTCTCTTTCGTTTTTGTCTGGAGGCCCTGTTTACTAGGGAAAGTGGCGTATTGACATCTCACACTATCAGTGTGTGAGGGGGAGTATGTGAGCTAAGCTGTAGTTGTAGTTCTTTTCCACATGTGAACGCTCTTGCTTTTGTGCTATAGATGCTAAGAAATGAGATGCAATCTTTGTGGAGTTCTCCTTTTCAAGTTGTGTTTAGAAGAAGCAAACACGGAAAAGGTCACTAAAAATAAGGAAGGAGGTAAACCATCAGAGAATGAGCAATCAAGTTAGGTTTCAGAGGGTACTTTACAGTGTCTACACCTTCTTGGCAGGAGACAACAACAAATCATCATGTGATTCATATTCGCCACGAGAAACCTTAAAACTCTGGAGATTTTAAATGAGTCCCTAAGATGCACTAACATTTTGTTAATTTTGAATAAAATGTGAATCTATATTATGAAAGCAGATCTTCATGTTTGCAGAATCAATAAATTACAACAACTTGCCTTCATTACTATATCCATTTTGTATATTTTTATAGCAACCAGTCAACCTTATTGAAAAGGTGTTGAAAGCTGTGCATAGAGTTCACAAAAGAGAATTAATCCTGGGACCTGACAAAAGACATCATCACAAGCTAATGATATTGTAAACAAATACGAAATGTGAGATTTCAAGTTATGTTATTAAAAATACTATAATCAACACACAAGATTAATTTTATGACATTTTACATCTTTTATTAATATTGCTGACATAACACATGAAGAAAAAATAGAATTATCTGAACATAATCATACACAGTACTTTCTTCTTCTAAAATCATAAAGGACTTATCACTTCTTAAATGAAAAACACGCAATTATTCAGAAATGGTTTTGCTGTATAGCTGCTGCTTTGAATTGCAGTATTAGTTATAAAATGGAAAATGGTAGTCATTCCTAGATGGCTAATCTAATTGTGAATCAAATTTTGGGTAAATATGTGACACTATTGCAAGAAATTCAATCTAAAAAAAAGGTTTCAGGGAAATTATTTGACTTCAGAATTAAAGTAGTGGCAGAGAAGAGGACTTAACATTTCATTGTTGATTCACCTCTTCTCCCTTCTTAACACACAGGTTTGGACACACAAGGCTTGGGCAATATTCTCTCTGCCCCTCTGCTGAGACCCTCACTGACCAAATGATGACCAGAATTATTTATACCTTCAGAATGTGAAGTTCTGATTTCAAAGTTAAGATTCCTTGTTAACTTTTTATTATGTAGTTGGAAGGAGAAAGAATTTCAGAGGGAAAATAAAAAACTGATTCCGTGTGATGGTTCTCACTACAAATCCTTGACTTGAGGCTGTGATGTGCTACATTTTTGAATACTTCTGGTGGCAGGGGAAGGGGACACTCTCTCTAAATGTACCTAGAAAATGTATTATCTAAAGATTTGTTTGCTATTCTCTGAAGTTTGATTGGTCTGACAAAAGTAAGTTTGTTTCATTGTTATAACTCAACTACTCAGGAACACTGTTTGGTTAAATGCATTGTCTTAAACTTAACCTTTTATTAAATATACTTGAGGAGTATGACTTCAAGTACTCTTAATATTAACTGTGTGGATGTACAGTACAAATGAGCCAATTTTCTTTTTAGGAAGACATACAGTTTCTTTGTGTATGGTTATAACTAGAGTTATACTAAACATATTCTACCACATATCCACGGGTAATTGTATATTAATATGTTTATGTGCACAGTCGCTCAATGTTAATTAAGTAGTTTTATTAACATTCTTTCAAAGATTACATATTATGTCTGTTGTTTTTCATGATGCTGTATTCCAAATTACCTAATTTTCCCAAGATTCTAAGCAAATTGAACACAGAAGCAGAATTTTTAGATGTAAGAAACCTTTTACTTTGTTCCTTGAAGCTTAATCTGATGTCACATAGACTCAGTACATAACCAAGTGTAACTTTTAATTTCTGATCCTTATGCCTTTGCATCTTCAATGTTTTGATTATATGACTGCATCACAATACAGTTGTATGGTGATGAAAATCAAATCCATAGCCCCATGCATTAGACAATTTTTGTACTAACTATGTTAAGGATCAGCCTAAGATACACTGTTTTTCACTAATGAAGTAGATAGATAACCTCCTCCTGATGATGGTATTTTACTTCCTGAATCTAAAAAAATGTAAAAAAAGAAAAGAGAAAAAGATAAAAATTCTGCCGATTTACTGTAAGATATTCATAATTTATAAAAATTACTACAGAATTATTCTTAGGATTATATAAACATTTGTTTATAGCATGTGTATGTGCTCAGCATAGAGAAATCAGAAAAGAGTTGACAAAGTTCACTATACTATAAGAATAATATTCCTGTTAGCAATGTGTTTTAATAAAAAGGTAGGTAGGAGATAAAATTAAGTTTATTGTAATAGGGACGAAACTAGATTCGGATTTCATCAAGCTACAATCACCTGAGAAAATCATGTTTATTAATATGTACCACTTGAACTTGCAATACATGCAGATATGTGGGACAGTGCCTGCATGTGACTGACTGCTCATTCATTCACACAGAATCTTTGTGCACAGACAAGTCTATGGATGGGCATAACATTCCCTGGGTGGTTTTACAAAAAACTTTCATAGAGTAAGTTTATTGCATCCTATAACACATAGGCTAAAAGAAAGAAAAAAATGGCCATTTCATAGAAAAAAGAATAGCTATGCAGACTTCAGAAAGAACAGATTTAAAAAGGTTCATTGTTAAGATAATATACAAATATTCAAAAAGATATTTGACATTTACCAAAAAATGAAATAGAATACTTCTTTTTTTATTATATTTTTATTAAAATTTTCCGCTTCCTCCCTGCCTCCTCCCAGCCTCCCATTTCCCGCCCTCTCCCCCCACTCTCCTCTCCCTCCCTCTCCAGTCCGAAGAGAAGTCAGTGTTCCCTGCCCTGTGGGAAGTTCACGGTTCTCCCACCTCCATCCAGCTCTAGGAAGGTGAGCATCCAAACAGAATAGGCTCCCACAAAGCCAGTACATGCAATAGGATCAAATCCCAGTGCCATTGTCCTTGGCTTCTCAGCAGCCCTCATTGTCTGCCATGTTCAGGGAGTCTGGTTTTATCCCATGCTTTTTCAGTCCCAGTCCAGCTGGCCTTGGTGAGCTCCCATTAGGTCAGCCCCACCATCTCGGTGGGTGGGTGCACCCCTCGCAGTCCTGACTTCCTTGCTCATGTTCTCCTTCCTTCTGCTCCTCATTTGGACCTTGGGAGCTCAATCCGGTGCTCCAATGTGGGGCTCTGTCTCTATCTCCATCCATCGCCAGACGAAGGTTCTATGGTGATATGCAAGATATTCATCATTATGGCTATAGGATCAGGTCATTTCAGGCTCCCTCTCCTCAGCTGCCCAAAGAACTAGCTGGGGACATCTCCATGGACACCTGAGAACCCCTCTAGAGTCAAGTCTCTTGCCAACCCTAAAATGGCTCCCTTAATTAAGATATGTACTTCCCTGCTCCCATATCCACCCTTCCTTTATCCCAAACATCCCATTTCCCCAAGCTCTTCCCATCCTCCCCTTCACATTTTTCTCTCTCCATCTCCCCTTAGCGCCATCCCACCCAACCCCCAAGTTCCCAATTTTTGCCTGGCAATCTTGTCTCCTTCCAATATCCAGGAGGATAACTATATGGTTTTCTTGGGTTCACCTTCTTATTTAGCTTCTCTAGGATCACGAATACTTCTATATGAAAGCAGACCTCAAACCCAGGAGCATTGTCAAGAAAGCCTACAAAATACAAACAAGTGCCACAAAACTAAACGTATAAAATAAGAAGACTCAAACAATATAGAACTGAAGTAGTAAAATTAAAATTCTAATGCAGTCTGTCAAATAAACCATTTACTCCAAGAAAAATAAAATTAAACACATAGGTTTTAAAGTGAGAGTTTTCCAAAGCAAAAAAGAACTATTGATTAATATCATGAGAAATAAAATATAGCAAACATTTTTGTAATAATATCATAAGTTACATTAATTTCCAGTGAACTACATACATCATCTAAATCATTATGGAGATCAGATTTCATGTTTTTATGGAATAACTTGGCAATTTTTTTATTAAGGCATTGGGTTAAAGAGAACTGTATGAGTATATGTCCATCTCTGCCTACCTAGACCTAAGATAATAAAATCCTCAGATCATTACTCACTAACATATATTAGTTTTTAAATAATAATATAAACACACAAAAATCTTGTGAAATAGAGGACAGGAGAAGCAGAATTTGTCTGTATACTGTATGTTCATCTTGCATAATTTTGTTTGTGAAGTCAATAGTGAATATCAAATAGATGCCATGCAACCATGAATAAATTGTTTGTTTTCATTTTTAAATGTATGTTATCATATTACTTCTCTAGAATGTATTAATAACTTTATTTATTCAATACTTTTTTAGTATAGTTAAGGTAATTTAAAATTGTATGGTTTTCACAATAATTTATTCACCAAACTCCAATGTGTTTCTAAACAATATCACCATGAAAAAGAAATATTCACATAATCTCATTTAATTATGCTTTTGTCACATTTGTGATGCACAAAGTAAATAATTAGTTTATCCAAGTCAATGCTAATTAATCATTAATTATTCTCAAATTTGTTTCCTAAGGTCTCATAAAATGAATAGATCATGAAAATTGAAGATGGTGAAGTCTTAAAGAATAGTGACTTATGAGACATACTTACAAAATCTAATTGATTGAATGAAAAAAATGAAGTTTCAAAGTATGTTATTGCCATACAAATTCTTTCATTTGACATTTTCACATTTCTATAAGTTAAATAAAAACATTGAAACTACCCTTGAATAATACTCTGTAATGATATCCTAAAATTACTGTGATAACCAGCAGTAAAATTTTAAAGCTCTAAAGGATTGAGCATCAGCTTGTGTCTACGAGCCTTCTGTCACTTAAGTTCAACTTTTCATTTTCAGTAATATAAAGTTGTTCTCTATGAAAGTATTCATGCATATTTCTTTGAAAAAATGACAGTGAGTTTATAATTAAAAATTATCATTATATAATCTCTCTTGTTCATTATCATTTATAATGATTATGTTGAACAATATTCTTTTAATTTTTATGTTTTTGATGAAGGGTCATTTGTAAGCTTTCACTAAACCCAAGATCTTCTTGCTAATAACTCCTGAAAAATGGGATTACAAATATTTAAAACCATGTCTAGCTACAATAATAGTATTGGTTTAACAAATATGCATTTTCTAGTATCATTAGCTTTATTCTTATAAAATGTTTTTAAAAAGCAGTGGTTTTGCAAATGTTATACAAATAAAATAATGTAAAAACAAAAGGGAAAAATATAAAATAAGAAAAATATTCATAAACAGACACTAAATGACATGATATGAAAATAATACTAGATGCTAATTCATTGTGTGTGTCAGGTAGTGCTCTTAGCTCAATTTAATAGCTAAAATATTACCATAATAACTCCTAAGAAAAACAACTTTAGAGAGAGATTTCATTGCCAATATATTGCTCAGTAGGAAGTAGATCTTTAACGCCATATATTTATTGGGATTATTTTACAACTATGCTGGAGCTGGTATTTGAAGTACACCATGAAAACTTGAGAAAAGCACACTTTAACTACTGCAACTTTACCACAATATAAAAAGTTTCGGGTACAGGCTTCCTGTAAGACAAAGGTGATTTCAAGCAACTGGGGTTGAGCTGACCAGCAGAACTCTTGATTGGCTCATTGCAATTTAGGAAATCACTGAGCTCTGTGCTACTCTGAACGGACTCTCATTCTCACTAACAGTGCATGAATAGGAATAATGATTTATAATAAGTGGCCCATTCTTTAATAAAGGCTTCCTCCGATGGGGATAGGGCAGAAAGCTCTGACCCACTGAAGCAATCAGTGCCGTGATCATGTGTCCTCAGCACTCAGTCAAAAGGCTCAGAAGAAAGCAGAGGAATTACATTATCTCAAATTTCCATTATTATCCATTTTTTTGTTAAGCAAAGTGAGAAAAATTATTCATTGTTCAGTATCATTTATTAAGCACTTTACAGTGATTTTTGGGAAATTATCCTTATGTGACAAAATGCTCCTTGTATTTATGCACATGTGTACTTAAGTTTTACTGGGAAATTAATAATTTGTCAATTATCTTACCCTCACTTTCCATTAAATTTCTACTAAACAAGCTAAGATAAAAATTTGTATCACATATTAAATAAGAATTATTTACTACAGATATTTAACAGAAGAATTTGAAAAGTGGAAACAAACTGACATAGTGATTTTTACTATCTATTTCACACAGAAATGTAGTGAAATTTATGTCAATCTTCCAAGGGCTATTAATTTGTTAATAATGATTTTTTATTAAATTATATACTTTTTACAAATTTTCCCCATTTTTCCCTCCTCCCATTTCTCTTCCCCTCCCTCTCCAGTCCAAGGAGCAGTCAGGATTCCCTGCCCTGTGGGATTCTATTACTTTATATTTATGTTTTTCCCTTAATTTTTTTGACAGAATCAAGTCTACTTTTTAAAGCTTGAGACAATACTTTTTCATGTTTCCTTGTTTGTTTTTTGGAAAATTTGTGGAATTTTAATCAGAAGAATGAAAACTGCTATAATCAAAGAGGTTTTACTTTTTAATCAGAGCTAATTAGTAGATGGTAGAGCAAGTATTAGAATGGAGAAAACAGATCTTGGCATTCCCCTACTGCTGGGTTATTATCATGATCGTATCTGAGTCCACCAAAGAAAACTAACTCCTAATTGTTAAGGGAATTTATGTACTCTTATCTGGTGGACACCCATATTGTTTCATATCTTGGCTAGTGAAAAAAGTTTTGGAACAGATATTATTGTAGAAGTGTCTTACTAATTGATGTCATTGTCTAGAGAACACTATGTTCTCATAATGATCATTTATAACTGAAATATTTTATGAGTTTAATATTAACAGATATTGTGAGATTATTCTTTTTTTGTGAGATTATTCTTAACACTTATAAAGAAATACATTGTTTTGAAACAATGAATCATATACCTACATTTAAGATCACGTTACTTCTATCTTGGAAAACACTTTCACTGTTATTAGTTCTTTAATTGCAATGATCTGATTCTGTGTTCAATCTTTATTTTGCTAAAAAAATGCAGAGCAATAGTTTTGTAACTTTATTACAATATTTTTATAATAAATATGTTTCTCTGTTATTTTGCTTTCTTTAAATATTACGGCCTTGTTAAAATATCTTTATACATTAGTAATATTTATCACTCTTCGTTACATGTGTTGCAAGTAGTATTTATCCATTCTCTTTTCGTTGGTTTTATAAAATAGTCTAATCAAATATGAAAAACATTATTTTAGCACTAATTATACCAGAATATGTTACCAGAAACTTTTATGGAAAAATAATTAAACAAACCTTTGACAAATATTGCATGTTGTTTCTTTTATGTGGTTATTAACTTACAAGTTTCCAAAATAGGTATTTCAATAAAATAACCATAGAGGCCTCCTGCTTCCACGTACAAAGTGCTTAGATTACAGGTGCCTATGATGTTGGACCTGGTTTAAAATTATTTTATAGCACCCATTCTAGGAACTGTATATTTTAAGTGGTGACCTAGAATTTCTAGTTGAGGTAGTAGTAACTCTACCATTATTTGGTAACTTCATTTAAATGATTTTCATACATGTATATATTTTAGAAAGTTTTTGTAGCAGTAGTTTTCCATAAAGGATTGGGAGTGGATAACATGATCAAAACCTGTTGCATAAAAATGTTTTTAAATAAAAAGGTTTAAATATAAAATAGTTATAGAAATAAATAAAAGAAAGTGACAAAAGACATCTGAGTCTGAATACAAAATATACAATTACCCTTTAATCCTTCATTCTAGTTGGTGAAAATCACCAGTTGCTTTTCTCTGTGAAATTGCCTACTGTAGTTATCTCATAAGAAATGATTTGTGGGGAATAAATCATTTCCTGTACGCCATATTATTTCTCAGCCCTCTAGGACTAATTTATTCGGAACAGAATCCTTTGGCATGAGCTGCAAAGGCATACATTTTCTGAACAAATTTATCCTTTAGTAATATCTAAATCCAAGCCTAACATGTGAGCATTCTCGTTAGAGAATGGTTCCTGCGCTGTCTGTCCCCACCCTTCCCACCACCATCTGCTCTGTGTCAAGTGTCCATGTGTAGAACATCCACAGTTCACTGCAATGCATATGTTGTAAATCATGAGTACGTTTAGTCATATTTTTATGGTAAGTAATTATATCAACTTAAGGACTTAAAGTTAGTTATTCCAAGAACCTCAAATTTGGAAACAGTAGGGAGCAATCTGGAGCTGATATGTGTCCCTGTCTTTGATTTAGTTACCGAAGTTTATTTATAATAGTATATATTTGATATAAATATTTTAATAAGTTCTTTCAGATTTTGAGATTGTGATATAATTAGATCATTTTTAACTTTACTTATTCTCCCTTGAAATGCACCCAAACAACTAACTCTACTGGCTCGCTTTCAAGTGCATGGCCTCCATTTTCATTAATTATTACTACATACATGTATGCATGTCTCTCTCTCTCCATATGTGTGTGTATATATATATATGCATAAATACAACCTGCTCATTTGAATAATTGTGCTTTTCTGTATGTTTGTTTTCAGAACTGACCATAGAGTATGATATAACAAGTTGGCATTTAAAAGTATTACCAATAAAGTTGGATTTTTTAATATTTTTTAAGTTCTAATTTTTCCCTAGTTATAGTCAATAGCAATTTTGTTGTGGCTGTTCTAGGAGAACATAAGCAGTAGGAGAGATGGCCATGCATTATGTCGTAGTGGGAACAGTAATGTCAAAAGAGTTCCCTGGTGTGTAGCTAAGCTTTTAATATGTCAACTAAAACTCATTACACTCCACTCCTGAAGTTTTGATTCTAGTAAGTAATTTATCAATTTTAAATAAAATCATGTATACAAATGCCCACAATATATAGAACTTGATCTCAAAAAAACAAAGATTGATTTTCAATTTTATTCTTACTGCATATAATCAGAGAAATTTATGAAATAAAGATTATAAAATTAGTAGCAGTCAATGATTATGGAATTATAATATAACACATTATATAATATATATCAATTATAAAAGTGAGTAGGAAATAAGTAACTAACATATGTTTAGAAAAACCTACACATAGTATATAAAAACTTAGATTTTATAGTCAGAATGTTCTTCATTTTATCTTTGTGGAAAGTTTCATTACTGCTAAAAGTAATTTTAAAACTAAAGTTCAGGAATATATAAATACATACTCACTCTGAGCTGTAGCTACCACCCTGTGCATAACGGGAATTTATGAAGAAGTTTAGCTGCCTCAAATTTTAGATGATCCATACTATACCTTTCAGATTAAAATATTTTCTGACTCTGTTCACATGAAGTTCTGATATTGTAACTTCAAAATGACTTTATATAATAGGAAAAATTCCTGTAATAAATACTTATATAGAGCAAAAATAATATATTTATTCTCCTAATTTTCCAACCCCTTTTCAAAATTAAATTATTTAAATTATTGGTTTAACAAAATATTCAAATATAAAGAAAAGAAATTACCATGGTGATAAACTTAATTTATGGCTTCTAGAAATCATGTTGATGTAGTTTTTAGTTTTAGTGTTTTGTTTTGTTAAGACAAAGTTTCTCTGTGTAGCCTTCGCTCTCATGGAACTTGCTTGGCTATTAGGTTGTCATTGAACTCAGAGATATGCCTGTCTCTGCTACTGAGCACTGGGGTTAAAGATATGTGTCACCACCCTCAATCTGAGGGAGTTTTTAATATTTAAGCATGTTAATTGTAATCATAGAACCTTCACCCAGTAACTGATAGTAGCAGATATAGAGATCCACATCTGGGCACTGGGCCAAACTCCTGGAGTCCAGTCATAGGGAGGAGCAACATTATAAGCAATGAAGTCAGATTGTGATGAGGATACCAACAGAAACAGCTTACTCAAACTAGTGGGAGCTCACTGATCCCATACTGACTGCTGAGGAACCAGCATAAGACTGAACTAGGCCCTCTGAATGAGGATAACAGTTGTGTGGCATGGGCAGTTGGTGGGACCACTAGCAGTGAAATCAGTATTTATCTCTAGTGCCTGAACCTGCTCTTTGGAGCCCTTTTCCTGAGGAGGGATACCTTGCTTAGCTTAGATACAGCAGGGAGAGCCTTGGTTCTGCCTCAAGTGATGTGAGAGACTTTGTTGACTCACCATGGGAGGCCTCACCCTCTCTGAGGAATGGATTTGGCATGAGAATGTGGAGAATGTGGGAAAGGTGTAACGACAGATCAGAGAGGGAACTGTGATTAGTAAGTAAAATAAAATTATTAAAAAAAAACTCAGGTCCATAAAAATGTGTTACTCCTTTTTGTCTAGGTAAGAGATAAGACTATGAACAAACATAACACTTTCCTTTTTTATGAAATATATGCAGATCCATTTAAGACTGTCTTAATGTAACTTGAGTTACATTAAGATTGCATCTGAAATACGCGCATGCTTACCAATGATCACAGGAAGGTCTTTATTATCTGGTTGATAATAGGCACCTGTATTTGTTACACTGTAGTAGCTGTAAATCAAATATTGAAAGACACACCTTCACAACCTCAAGCACCAGTTGAAAGATAAGAAGATCCCCTCACAGTGTACTCTGAGAGAGAAGACTGTGGTCAGGTGCTCACACCTACTCCACTGCAGACAATCTCCTTAACTTCACCCAATAAATTTATTTATAGTAGATCACTAGAAGCCTGACAGCATGCAGGAAGTTCAACCTTGTATAACTTTCTATTTTTCATTTTCTAGAGAATTCTTCATATGTCTTCCACTGATTTTTCTAATTGTTTGACATTAAGAAGCAGACATCTGAGATTTACAATGCAAGACAAAACCTGTGCATATGTAATAACATTTGACATTGTAGAAAAAGTCCAGTGAGACAGAAAAAGAACTATCCAATGTCATAATCAGACATTCTTTTTGTAATATATAAGACAAATTAGCATAAATAATTCTTCAGATGAGAACAAGTCTTTCCAATCTATTATCTTTCTGCTCTTCCATGTTGTCATGGAGCATCTAATTCAGCATAATGTCAGGAGCAGATGAGCATCTCAAATGCTTCACACGTGATCATTATTTCCCCTGAGAACTGGCCAGCTTTACCATATTTTGCTGCCTTCACTTGAGTTTGAATGCCCAGTGCGCAAAAGTTCCTTGCTTTCAACTTCTTTATTTAAATATGTTTTCCACCTTTCAGTTTGGATGAAAGTGTGTTCCTAGATTAAATACAATTTTTATGCCAAAGAAGGGTCAAAGTAGATATTTTAAATAGTCACGCAGAAAATGTTTTCTACATTATGAATGTTATCTTAACAATGTGTTTGTAAAATGTAGACCTAAAAATAAAATATCATGTTTTATTTGAGAAACATCATGAGGAACATTAATCACAATATTTAATATCTGAAAATTATACATAAGTGAAGACAAATATAAATGAAAAATACACAAAACAATATTTTAACAGATGTTAGCCAAAGCAAAAATAGCTTAATGCTATATTTATGAGATTACTTTGAAATAGAGTAATGCACTATTTCAAGTAACAGTAGTGTTTTAACAATAAAAGCATAAGAATGAAGATTAGAGGTACTGATGAATGTACATAAAAATGCACCTGTGCATTTACATTTGATAATAGATAATACTTAAAAGAATGTCCATTATACTAACACAGTTAACTTCACAGCTTTTTAAGAGTTTTTGCTTTAAGAACCTTTTTAGTAATAATTGATATTAGAGTTCAATACATATTTTTATGGGACTATGGACATTTAGGAGAGACAGATGTCCACTGAAAAGTAACAACTGGTTCAAACACTAAAGATTTTTATTTCAATACAAAATAATGTATTAATTTTTGTTGTTGTCTCTTTGAGATGATCTAGTTATGTATCTTTGACAGACCTGAAAATTGTTATTTAGAAAGACTGACCTTGAATTCACAGATTTATCTTCTCCTGACTTCTGACTGCTCATATTAAAGATATTTCGCCACATACAACAATATATTTATTTAATTATTGATAATTTTGTAAGTTATCTACTGTGGGACCTGGAATCATAAGGGCTACAAAGCACAGACACATATTTTATTTCTTACAAGTTCATATATTTGAAGGCTGGTCCACTTAATATATAAACATGTAAAAATGATCAATCTAAAGCTGAAGGGCAAGATATGTTTCTTTTGGACTTTTAACAACTGTCTCTAGAAAGGTGCTCGATGTATCTGTGCATAGCTCCAGGGTACCCAGGCTCTTTAACATTCTTTGTGTGACCAAGTATTTGCAATCTGTTTGAAGAGATAAGATCTGTATAAACAAAAGTGGAAGCCAAGGAAGTGGAAAGCAAGTGTCACAAAGAAAATGGGACTCTATTAATTAATTAACTAATTAATTAATTTGTAGTTCACAGGGAAAAACAAATTATGGTCACAATTTCAAATGAAGCCCAACACCCATACTGAAAAAAAAAGAACAGTGATTCTGGCTAGATTAATAATATGTTTTTAAAAATAATAAATCTACACACCAGCAGGGTCTCCAAAGCTATTAGATAAAATCTATAACATATTAGAAGAATATAACACTTCAATTGATTTTAAAACAAGAACAGCAACATAGTAATAGCAATGAAAGTGATGTATTTTAATTAGTGGTACCTTAAGAATCTTTAAGTCTACACTGAGAAAAATTCCTCCATAACAGAAATGAAAACTCTATCAACCTGGTGACATACAAATTTATTCCCAGCACTCAGGATGAGGCAGTCACAGCACCACTGTGACCTGAGCTACATACAGAGAACCTGTTACCAGATAAAAAAAGTATCAAAACAAAAACAAAAATCAAACAAGAGCTAACAATACATTCAAACAAAATAAAATTTTATGATATTGATATCTTCTCTAATATACATAACAGTCAATGTCTTACTGGAGACTAAGGGTTTCCATGAGTTACCACTCATCAATTAAAATAAAATACTATGCTCATCAATTAAAATAAAATTTTATTTATGATATTAAAAACTGTCAAGGGACTTCAGAATGTCGTAGGCCTCATTAGAGCTTGTTCTCCAAAAACCTGCTTGAAAAAGGCGACGTGTTCCTCACAGTGTTCTCCTGGTGTGAAGTTAGGGTTCCCTCGCAAACGCTGGTTTCGCTGTTCAAAGAAGCGGAATATGGTATAGAAGAGCATGACATCATCAGTCTGCTTTGCGTACAAAGTTAATTTATTGCATTAATAAAGCTCTTTAAACTACAAAAAAATTTATTTATGATAACTTTAGGTAGGAAAATAAAATATATAACTGAAAATGTGAACCTAACTTATAAGTTATAAGACTTCCTGAAGTCTTCTGAGTTAAAGGATATCAGGCAACCTCGTTAAATATTTTCCCCTATGAAGTAAGTGAGCCTGTGGCTTATTGCTCATCAGATTTACCAAAGCGTAGTCTTACATTTTGGAGAGAGGAGAGGGGTGAGCAATTGTGTTGAATATCTAATTATTGAGACCTAGAATATTTTGTTTCTCTTCACATTCCAATACTGGGGGCATTGCGTGAAAAACACAGAGTAGTACCCCGGTGGTGGTGGTGCACACTTTTAATCCCAGCACTCGAGTGGCAGAGACCGGTGGATCTTTGTGAGTTAGGGGCTAGCCTGGTCTACCAAGTGAGTCCAGGACAGTAATCAAAGCTATAGAGAAACCCTGTCTTGAAAATGAACAAACAAACAAACGAAAACACAGAGCAAGCCTCATAGCTCAGTGCGACATGCTTAAGTTTCTCCCCTAGTAGCATGTATTTTCCCTTCTAGAACCATAATCACCAGGCAGTAGAGTACCACTAGGTTTATCCATGTTCTATACTGTAAGTATGTGGTGTCTTCAGCAACAAAGTATTTGAGGACATGGCAGGGTTATGAGACCCATTTGGCCAATGGCTCAAAAAGATGCAGTCAATTCCTAGTATTTGGTGTTTTCCTTGGTAACATATAATGACTAGTTCTGATGTTGTCTCCTGCATTGTATGTCAACTGCACTTAAATTTCTTTTATACATGTATATATTTTAGGGAACTTCTACCATAGCAAGGTTTAAGCAGTTTTCATAAAAGTGTTTAGTGTTAGTTATCTTTCTCCAAATTCCCACCTATACCATACCTTATCATCTCCACTTTTAATCTTCCTGTTCTCAACTCCCCTTCATCATTTTGTAGAATATATTCTTTAGCCCCTTTTTTTGGAAGATCTTTTTCTTTCTCCTGGTCCCTTACTTGCTACCAAATCTCTGTGGTTATTCAAATTAAAACATACATATCTGGGTCTCAGTTACTTTATTTGGAATAATTATTTCTAGCTCTGTCTATTAACCTGAAAATTAAACAATTTCACTCTTCATAACAGAAGAATAATACTACATTGTGTAAATTGAATGTATTTTCATGATCCATTCATCAGTTAATAGCATGTCAACTATTCCCAGTTTATGGCCATTATGACTAGATTGTCAGTTAACATGGACGAACAAGTATGTCTGCAGTAAAATATAGAATTTGGGGGTTTTTATGCCCAAGTATGGTAAGGCTGGAATAGAGGTCAATCAAATCATAGCTTTCTAAGGAAGCCTCCAACTTATTTTTATTGGTTATATCTTCCATAGTGCACCCATACCAGAGACAAATAATTGTTCCTGTCTCTGCATCTTAGCCAGAAACTCTTGCTATTTATTTTATTAATCTATGGCTGTCCTGATTGGGGTAATAACAAATCTCAAAGAATTTTAATTTGCATTTCCCTGATGCATAAGGCTGCTGAACATTTTAAAATGTTTCTTGGACATTTGCATTTTGGGACTTTTGGTTTAGTTCTATACCTAATTTTAAATTTTAATTGGTTAGTTTTTATTTATGTCCATTTTTTTATTAATTATAGGTTTTATCAGATACCAACCTTATATTAGATGTATAACTGATGAAGGTCTTTTACTATTCTTCTGGCTGCCTCTTGTTTGAATGATGATGTCCTGTAAATAGAGACTGCACTTTGGTTTCCTGGATCCCAGACCATAATAATCACACAGAAACTATATTAATTAAAATACCATTTGGCCAATGGTTCACACACATTCCTAGCTAGCTCTTGCATCTTAAATTTACCAATTTCTATTAATCTATGTATCTCCACAACGCTGTGACCTACCAGTAAGTTTCTGGCATCTTGTTCCTTTGGCAGCATCATAGCATCTCCCTGACTCCTCCCTTTTATCTCCCTGAATTGTTTAGTTTTCTTCCTACCTCTACTACCCTGTCATAGGCCAAAGAAATGTCTTTTTTTTTTGTTTGTTTGTTTTTTTTTTTTGTTTTTTTTTTTTTGTTTTTCGAGACAGGGTTTCTCTGCAGCTTTTTTAGAGCCTGTCCTGGAACTAGCTCTTGTAGACCAGGCTGGCCTCGAACTTACAGAGATCCGCCTGCCTCTGCCTCCCGAGTGCTGGGATTAAAGGCGTGCACCACCACCACCTGGCTAAGAAATGTCTTTATAAACCAATGGTAATAAAGCATATTTACAGCATAAGAGGGCAATCCCATATCATCTTCCCTTTTCTGACTAAATAAAAAAGATTTTAACTTTAACATAGTAAAATTATATATTCAAAGCAATTATCAAGCAAGAGTTAGAGTTATATTTTATAAGTCTAAAGTTTCATATCAAATTTATCTTTTATTATAATTAAGAAAACTATAGCTATAGCTATCTGTCTTCAACTCTATTGAAAACCCCAAAAGGATATTACCTAAGTAAATAGGAAGTGCACTGTAAGTAACTTTTAAAATCCTAGAATTGGCAGCGACATCTTGCTTCTAGGATAGTAACCCAAAGCTCTTCTCTTCCATTGGGACATCCATATTCACCCTACAGGCACATATGTCTGGCAACCTTTTCCATGAAGCAGGAAATTTAAGAATGCTTTCCTATAGAGGCAGTTTGTCAGTCACTTTCTTCAGTGTCTGAGAGACTCTTTCATGAAGCAGAAACCCTGAAGGACTGTTTCACCTTCTTTAGGCACGTTCAGCAGTCATTTTTCTGTGGGTCCTGTATGTCCAGATTATATAGCATTCCATCATGCAAGAGCATCAGGCAAGAGCAGTTTCTTGTCCAAATGACTAGTCTTGTCACATTGAAAGCAAATTCCATGACAAGTTTCTTCATTGCCCATCAAGCTCTCTGAAGTAATTGATACTTCCAGAAACAGACACATCTCACTGTCCAGAAAAGTCTACGTTCTTAAAACATTTTAAATGTCATATTCTGTGGCCCATGGGTAAGGTTCTGGGATCTTTCTCCTTCAGCAGTTACATGGTATTCCCTGACTATGCCTTCTTTCTCCCTGCATTCAGTTTAGCTTTCCCCCAGCTCTATTCTGCCCTGCAATAGGCCAAAGCAGCTTCTTTATTAACCAATGGTAATAAAACATATTTACAGCATGCAGAGGGGAATCCACATTAGTATCCTTTGCTATACAGAAGTTTTTCAGTTTCAGGAGATTTTTAAATTTTTTTTCTCATACATTACTTCTCATCAACAGTTTTCTCTTCCTCTACTACTCCCAGTCCCCCTCTCCCCAGATATACTCTTTCTCTTTTTCGCTTTAGAAAAGTGAAGGCCTTCCAGGGATATCAACCAAACACAGCATAATAAATTACAAGAAGATTACACAAAATCCTCCTGGATTGGTAAGAGGAAAAGGTTCCTAAGACCATGTAAATGAGTTAGAGATACCCCTACTCCCAATGTTAGGAGTCTCATAAATACCCCAAGCTAAAAAACAATAACATATTTGCAGAGGACCTAGTACAGACTCATAAAGGGTCTGTGATTGCTAATTCAGTCTGAGTCCCTATGCGCACTCTTAGTAGATTCTGTGGACTGTGTTCTCCTGGTGTGCCCAATGCCTCCTTTTTCCCACTTTTCTGCATAGTTCTCTAAGCTCACCCTAATATTTGGCTGCAGGTCCCTGCATCTAATGATGTTTAGGTTGGCACTGAAAATCTCATTTTTAAATTGTTTGTCCTAGTTCCTGCACTATCAAGAAAGTCTTTTCCTGTGTCAATGAGTTCAAACCTATCCTTTACTTTCTCTTCTCTCAGGCTCAGGATCTGAAATCTTACATTGAATTCTTTGACTCATTTGGCATTGAATTTGTGTATGGTGATAGTTCTAGATCTCTTTTCACACACCCATATTCATAATTGCTATTTTGAAGACGTTGTTTGTGCTTCAGCTAAATTACACTCCTCAAGGCATATTATAATAGGTTACTGGTTTCTGGAGGAGGTGTATTGTCTTGCTATTTATGTTTGTGTTTTTTATGGCTATTTACGCATCTGGAGTTATTATGATTGAGATGCTTCTTGGTGCAGGTATTTGGCCTTGTCTATTCTAGTTTCTTTGATTTTATTTTTTATCTTTATTGTTATTACTAATTTTATTAATTTAGATCCCTGTTTATTTCTAATGAGAGAGAAAATAAGTAGATTTTGGAGGGTGGGAAAATGGGAAGAATTTTAGAGGCAGTTAAGGAAGGGAAACTATAATCAGAATATATTTTCTATATAATTATTTTCAATAGAAAGTACAATAGAATATTAAAAGTTAATGATAATAGTTAAAATGAAAAATAGTAATAAAACAAAACACTGCTTAAAACTTTGTACCCATTATCCAAAAATATGTATATTTTTTCAAAAACCTAATTTAAAATGTAATTAAAGATGTAAAAACGTGGTAAAATCTAAAACTGACACAACATTGGTAAAGAAAAATAATCAAATTAATCAACAGCATGCATTTTCTAGAAGATTTTAAACTCTGAGCAATAAAAAAATCTCATGTAATATGATAGTACAAGAAAAGAGCAAACAAAACATGCATTTAATACTAAATTCATTTGGTATTAACTGTGATTAGTGAGCATATAAAAGATATTAAAATTTAACAGAATAAAAGTGGCATTATTATCATACATACAGTAGTATATGGGAGAAATTGTATCCAGAAACTTCTTTGGATTATAAAATATAATTGTTAACCTTACAGAATATACAACTTAAGGAAATTGAATAACTTGCTTTTTTATTATATACATATATTGCCTATATAAATATTTCTTAATAAATTAAGTAAATTCTAATAGTCCAAAACTACTTTATTACACAAAAAACTTACTTCCAAATCATCATATTCATAAACAATTATAACTCACTTGGTTATTAATACATTATATAATAATATTAAAGTTTCTAGGCACAGAGAAAAGTCTCTAGTGTTAATTCCTAAAACAAGGCAGAGCATAGTATCACTTGCCTTGAAGACCAGCACTCCATAGGCAGAATGAAATTCTGTGAGTCTGACGCTAAACTGATATCCGTCCTGAGTTCCAGGTCGGACAGCTGTGCATAGTGAGAGCCTGTTTCAAAACAATAAAACAAACAAAAACCCACAAAACACTTTTGGGTAGAGAAAAATAAATGAAAATGGAGGTAAGAAAGCCAAACCTGGGAAGATATTATCACCTATTTTCTCTCATACACAGATCCAGAAACAAGACAAAACAAACAAATAAACAAACAAAGAAAAAAATAGGTAAATGAAAGTAGACAGAGTGAGGAAAGGATAACCTAGAGAGTTCAATATAAGAGAGAGATGAACGTGGTCACAGTATGTACATACGTGTGCGGAAATGTGGTGAGGATCACTCTAGTGTGCAACTGAGACACACTAAACATGTGTAAAATAAAAGACACACTGAAATAAAAAGCTAACACATCAATTAGACTATTTGCTGTTCAAGAGATTTCAAAGTCGTATTCTAACTTTTTAAATTTCTTTTTAATATTTTCTGAACTATCACAGTTTTAACTATCACAAGTTTTTAAAATTAAAAGCAGGCCTCTGTATAAAAACTGGACGTGGCAGTTTTTATATTTAAAGAAATCTCACTATAGACTTGAAATTTATACATAGGACTAATATAATCTTAGTATAATCTTTTCAGCTCTATAGCTAACAAAATTCTGACAAAAAGAATTTTCTACTTAAGACTTAATGTGAACATAAAATAATGTTGCTACTTGCTGTCATTATTACTGTAGGGTATGGGTATTTTCCCCAAATTCCTGTAATTTCGTGAGGAAACAAAATCAGAGACATCATTTTCTGAATTTGAGTCTAGTAGTGGTTGAAGTAACTGATCCACAGGACCATTTAATATTATGAGCATTTAAAAATAGAAAACACTCCCAGGTGTTAAAAAAAAAAATCTCATACCATCTTCAAATCACTTGTGTTTCTACTCTTGTTGCTTGTCCAATACTGATGATGAAAAATATTAGAGAGAAATAATTCACTTATTCACTTAATATCATAAACATCTGCCCAGATTTCGTAAAACCTGATCATGTACACAGTCTTAACACTTTCATTTGTTTCAGAGTTTAATTTATAACTAGAAACATGTATACATATAGGAAATTAAACATAAGTTCTAAGACATAAGCTGTTAAGAGTTAAATGTCATAACTGTATTTGCTCACGGAGATCATTGATACATAAAGCTGAAATATGGAACTAATGTGTGCTGTGACATGCTGCTGAAAAAGGAAGGAAAGAAAAAAACAAGACAGAAAGAGGAAGAAAGTTGAACAGAGCTGCAAATGGGGAGGAATTTGGTATGAAAGGAGAATTGCGTGGTGGCTGTCTGAGGGAAAATCTCATCCATGGCAGAGTCACATAAATTTAATTTTCTTGCTCTAGCAAAAAAAAAATTGTAATGTATATTTATTAACTAGAATTGATCACATTTCTTGCTGGTAAATGGGCCTGTTCTAAAGAGTATTTTTAGTTGAAAAGCAATTGTAGCCACAGAATTATGTCATTTGCAAATTTGGATAGTGGCATATGCATTCCATAAAGGTATTTCCAGCTAGGCTGGGCAGAAAGACTGTTGTTTGCTTGTTTGTTTTAGGTTTTAGGAGTATTCCTAGCTTTTTCAGTCTCTGCAACTGAATGCAGTAGATGCCAAGTCAACCGAGGCAGACTGGAAACACATTTGCTGCTAAGGACATGGAGTCTGTGGATGGTAGTTTCGTGACATGAAGTTAGAGCTGTGTGTATATGTATTACAGGACAGAAGAATTTTACATGGGAATATAAATAACTCATCTCCAGAAGATGGCAGGAAATGAAAGAAACATTGTGACATCAAGTGAGGTTTCTTCTATTAAGTATTTGTATATCTTCTATTGGTTACTTCAGTCAGAAACGAAAGGTCTTAAATATTGATAAGGATTTAGAAGCCACTTCAAAGCCCTATTTCCTTGACCTTGTGTGTCAATCAACTAAAGTTTCAAAAGAAATGAAAAGGCAGTAGAATTTAGGTTCTCCATTTTGCATCAAATTTTGCCAAAGTTTTATGCAAATATACCTTTTGATCATTTTCTTGTCATGTGTACTTTGTTTTGACTGATGAACTGAAGACATATTCAGTTATTAACCTCCTCATATTTTATTAGCTTGCTCCTCTTCCAATTTTCATTATAAGCAAAATTTTCATACAATGTGCTGTGACTTGTGCCTGCCTTATTGGCAAACCACAGCGAGCATATGTCTTTCCCATGATTTGAAAGTATCTGTTCAAACATTAAGCCTCCTTAATTGGTGTTCATCAGTGCTCATACTGTTCAGCATTTAAATTCTAATTTAGGAACTTTTCTGGATTATAGTACATTTATTAAATAGTGTAAATTATTTATTTCCATCATCATATTTAATTACTTTGTGTTGAGATAAGAGGTATAGTATCCACAAAAAATACTTCAGCTCATCAATTGAAAAATAATTCATACTGAAATTTAAATTCATCAGCATTGTAGGCCTTTAAAAATATTTTCATTTTCTAGGTCGAGATAGTGAGATGGTTTGTTTACACTATTTAATAAATTCAGCATATTTTAGTGAAGTTTCAGGATATGGAATCAATAGAACCCAAATCACTTTCCTCTTACTAAAAACAAGCAGTTGGAAGCAAATCCTCCCTTATTGCCTCCCTCACCCTATCTCTTGTCTCACCTGTCAAAACACAAGACTGTCTCTTCTTGGAACCGAATTGGTCAATCTAGCCACAGAATTGTGTAAATTCTACTCTCTAACCCACCCTTCATTTCCTTACCTCAATCTTATCCCTAGCTTTGTATCAGACCACCTGCTGTAACCTCTCTTTTTTCCTGCCCCCACTCCCTGGGAACTAAGAAGATCCTTTCATACAGCCTTTCTCCCTCACCCCATCCTTTTGTTTCACCAGTTAATGCTGGGCACACTCTCTTCCTGGAAGCCCATCCTCCAAAAGAAATCTCATCTTCACAACAGTCTCAGCTTTCCTCTCTCCCATGAACCATCAATGCTCTCCACCCTTCTAGTCCATCCTCATTCCGTGCCCATTCCCAATACCTAGAAATAAGTTCTGCCAGGGATTTCCAATGGTCACAACTGGCAGGACTCAGACGTACTCCCTAATAGTTAAACATCAGTCACCATATGTTCCTAAGATCCAGAGAGGACAACAGAAAATAAGAAAAAAAAATGTGCCCAACAAAGTTAACACCAGATATCAACAAATCATCCCAAACTCAGATGATAGACATCAGCATAATAAACACAATAACTACCAGCCAAGACAATATTTCTTCACAAGAGCCCAGCAACTCTACTACAATAGGCCCTAAGAAAGTCAGTGTAGCTGAATTCAGATTAGGACTTCAAAATTGGTATTAGGAACACGATCTTGTGTCAGAGCCCATGGAAGTGAATTCAATCTATCTTGATCAAAGGTCAGAGAATTCAGGCTTATTCTTATTCTTTCAAGGTTATGACAAGAGGTTCCACTCAGGGTATGGCTGCCTACAAGATGATTGGCTTAATATGTGGTTGCTTCACATCCTGCCTAAGCAACAGAATAATTAATTTAGGATATAGCTATTTGATGTATCAGGTACTGAAAAGATAATTACTCTGTTTTTCATAGTATCATGGAAAAGCAGTCTTTTGCCTTCTTTCCCCCTTTTGGATTAGGGTATATAAAAATATGGAAAACAAATGCAGGCAAATTCAATATTCACTGGATTGTCCTTCTGATTCTATTCTGTGCCTTTGTCCTTTTCTTTCATATCTCTGTTTTGTCTGCTTAATATTTCTGACCCACACACTCATACCCTGGAACATTTGAACCCTTTGAGGCTGCACCCTGACAATTTTGGAACTTAAAGAAGATATGAATAAATGCATGATTGAACTTTATAGAAGCACAGAAAGACAGAAGAATAAAGAAAAGAAATAGCTGTTCCAGACATGAAAATAAAAATAGTCTCAATAAAGAAAACATTAAAACAAGGTAAAATTGTAAATAAAATTTTAGGAACTTGAATAGGCATCTCATAGGCAAGGCTCACAAACAAAATATAAAAGATGGAAAAGTATCAGGGATTGATGTGGGATTCCCCTTTGGATGCTGTGATTACCATTGACTAATAAAGAAACTGCTTTGGACCTATGGCAAGGCAGAACTTAGCTAGGCAGGAAAAACTAAACTGAATGCTGGGAGAAGTAAGGTGGAGTCAAAGGAAATGTCATGGAGCTGCTGCCAGAGACAGACATGCTGAAACCTTGCTGGTAGGCCAAAAGCCTAGTATTAAAATATAAAATAATGAAAATGGGTTAAATTAAGATGTAAAAGCTAGGCAATAAGAAGTTAGAGCTAATAGGTCAAGCAGTGATATAATTAATAGAGTTTCTGTGTGGTTATTTTGGGAGTCTGGGTAGCCAGGAAGTGAACAAGTGGCCTCCTACAACAAGGGATTGAAGACAAGATAGAGGAAATGAATACTTCAAAGAGAATTTTAAGTTTTAAAAAGTCCACAGTAAAAATATCCAGGAAACCTGGGACATTATGAAAGGATCAAATATATGAACAACAGGATTAGAGAAAAAAATAAGAAATGCAGATCAAAGGCACAGAAAATATTTTCAATTATATTATAGAAGACAATTTTTAGAGGGAAGTTTTTATCAAGGTACAGGAAGAATACAGAACAACAGCTAGACTGGAACAGCAAAGAATTCTCTCATATAACAGGTAATAAAAATACTAAAATAATAGGGCAAAGAAAGAATATTGAAAGTAGTAAGGGGAAAAAACTGAGTAATATGTAAAGGTAGACTTACTAGAATAGCATGTGGCTTTTTAATGAAGACTGTATAAGCCAGAAGGGCCAGAGTAGATCTTGTGTATACTCAAAAAGACCAGAGATTTCTGGCACCCTCTCCTCAGCTGCCCAAGGAACTAGCTGGGGGCGTCTTCCTGGACACCTGGGAACCCCTCTAGAGTCAAGTCTCTGCCAACCCTAGAATGGCTCCCTTAACTAAGATATATAATTCCTTGTTCCCATATCCACCCTTCCTATATCCCAACCATCCTATTCCCCCAAGCTCTTCCCATCCTCCACTTCACACTTTTCTCTCCCCATCCCCCCTTGGAACAGGGGACCAAACCGGACTCTCTGAATGTGGCTGACGGTGGAGGAGGACTGAGAAACCAAGGACAATGGCAATGAACATGAACTCTACAGCATGGACGGGCTCACTGTGAGCCTTGTCAGTTTGGTTGCTCACTTCCTGGACTTAGGGGGAGCTGGGAGGACCTTGGACTTAACATAGTGAAGGGAACCCTGATGGCTCTTTGTCTTTGGAGAGGGGTGGAGTGGGGGTATAGGTGGAAGGGAGGGGAGGGAATGGGGAGGAGGAGGGGAGGAGATGGAAATCTTTAATAAAAAAATGAGAAAATAAAAAGACCAGAGATGCCAGCCCACACTCTATACCCAGAAAAATGTTCAATCAAGAGTTGTTGCAATAAAGACATTCTACAAAAGCACAATCAAACAAATTAAGCAATATATGTCTACAAATCCAGCTCTACAGAAGGTGCTAGAAGAAAATCTTCAACATAAGGGGTTTAACCACACCAAAGAAGGCAGTAGGAATAAATAATCCTAGACCAGCAAACCAAAAGAGAGCAAAGATGTGCACAACACAGCAGCAAAATAAGAGTAATTGAAAAGAACTGCTCATTGATAACTCTGAATCAATGGTTTCAATTCACCAATAAAGAGACACAGACTAAAGGAAAGTAAAGGAAAGGATTAAACACACAATCCACCATTTTGGAGCATGAGAGATATATACCTTAATAACTAGAAAAGACCTCATCTCAGGGTAAAGGGATGGAAAAAGATGTTCTAAGCTAATGGAACCAAAACATAGCCAGTGTCTTAATATTTGAGAATAGAGACTTCAAGCTAAAACGAATCCAAAAAGATATGAAAAAACACTATATACTAATCAAAGGTAAAGCTTCATTGAGAGGACATTACAATTTTAAATATCTCTGCATCATATAGAATGACAGTTAAAATCACATATTGGCCCTCACACAGTGATAGTTGGTGACTTCAGTCCCCTACTCTCAACAATAAACAGCTCACCAAACAAAAACAAAATAGATAAATTCTGGAGCTAAATGGCATGATAAACAAATTAAATACAAGGATATTTATAGAACATTTCAACAAATCAGAAAGAATATATTATCAACACCTCATGGAACTATCTCAAAAATTAAACACAGAAATGGACACAAAGCAAGTCTCAAAATATACAAGAAAACTAAAATAACACCATGCATCTTTTATGACTACAAGGAATTAAAGCTTCATATCAATTAAAACAGAAACAATAAACGGCTTGTAAAATCAAGAAAACTAAACAACTCACAACTAAATGAACATTATGTCAAGAAAGAAATTAAAGACGAAGTTAAAAACATTTTAGAATGGTTTACAAGTGAAATCAACATATACAATTTATTGAACTTAATAAAAGTGGTTGTTTGTAAAAGGCATGTGTATAGCACTAAATGCGTATATAAAAATATTGGAAAGATCTCATAATAGTAATTTAATGACACATCTGAAAAATCTAGATGAAAAAGAAGGAATAATGTCCCAAAAGACTAGAGATCAAGAAATGAACTCAGAACTGAAATAATTAAAATAGAAATCATTTTAACATCAAAAAGAGTCACTGATAGAAAGATTTAATAATTTTAGAGGATAAAAAATATTGACAAACATTTGGGCAAATTAGCTAGAAGCAGGGAGTGTGAATCCAAAAAAAAAAAAAAAAAAAACAAACCAAACTTAGACAAGAAAGGAGGACATAAAAATATTTACCAATTTAATTCAGAGAATAATAAGGACGTACGTACTTTAAAAGTCTATATCCCACTTGGTTGGAAAGTACAATAGAAATAATATATATATATATATATATATATATATATATATCACCTACAAAAGTTAAATCTAGACCATATAAGCAATTTAAAGGGACTTATAACCCTTAGTGAAATAGGGATAATAATTAAAAATTACCTACCTCCAACAAATCAAGGGCTAGATATTTTATTACACCGTAATATCAGACTTACAAAGAATTAATGACAAAACTCCTCTAATTTCTCTACAAAATAGAAACAAAGAAACATTATCAAATTCACTTAATAAGGCCATATTTACTCGGATAATTAAACAATATAAAGACCCAGCAAAAAGAGAATTACACACCAATTGTCCTTATGAATGCATGAAAATTTTCTCCATAAAATACTTACAAACCTAATCCAAGAAAACATCAAAACTGTAATCTACCATGATTGAGTAAGCTTTACCTCAGTGATTCAGGGATGTTCAACATACATATATTAATGCATGTAATTCACCATATAAACATACTAAAAGACAAAATCCACATGATTATCTCATTAGATGCAGAAAAAGTTCTTTAACAAAATTTAACTTCTCTTCAGGATAAAATTACTGAAGAGACTAGGAATACAAGGCACATACTTCAACTTAATAAAGGCAATTATTTACATTACAGAAAGCCAACATGAAACATCAGCCTAAATGGGGAGCGATTCAAAGAATTTACACTAAATCAGTAACAAATAAGGTTTTCCACTCTCTCCATACCTATTTGTTATAGTATGTGAAGTCTTAGCTAGAAGAATGAGACAATTGAAGGTCAAGAAACAGAAGATGTTGGATGGAAAGAAGTGAAAGTATTTTTATTTGATTGTATGAGTTTTATCATTTAATGATAGGATTGAAGACAAAAGTGACCATAAATATTCCACAAATAGTTGCCTATAACCTACAAACACTTTCAACAAATTAGTAGCATGCAAAATTAATATACAAAAATAAGTAGCCTTCCTACATTTAAATGAAAAACAGACTGAGAAAAAATCAGGCAAACAATGGCTTTTGAAACAGCCTCAAAACATATAAAATATCTTGAAATAACTCTAACTAAGCAAGCAACAGTCTATATGAAAAAAGAAGTTGAAGAAGTAAGAAAATAGAAAGTTTTCCCATGACATAAGAAAAAAGACCATCCTTCTATAAACAATCTACAGACTAAGTGTAATCCCCATTAAAATTCCAACTTAGTATTCACAAATTTTGAAAGGAAAATTTTCATATGGAAACACACACACACACACACAAACACACACAAACTCAGGATAGGTATAGTAGTTCTGAATATTGAAAGAGGTCTCCATCCTTAACATCAAACTGTATTACACAACTATAGCAGTAAAAATGGCATGATATTGACATAGAAGCAGATTATGTTAAACAATGGAGCTTACTTGATGACCAAAACAAAAATCCACCCATTTATGGACACCTGTTTGTTTTCTTTTTACTAAAAAAGCCATATACACACCAGAAAAAACGACAGCATTTTCAACACATGGCAGAACAGTGAGTTTGAGGCCAACCACAAAATTAAACAGATAGATGCTAATTCTGACTATGAAAAATTATTTTAGATAGTTATTAACATCAACCCAGAGAAACCTCAGGCATGACCAGTCATTTTCAAGCAATAACACATAACTATAATTTTTTCGGAATTTCATGCAATTGCTTTTTCACTTTTCTGTGATGCACAAAGCGCTGTAAGGCTTTTCTTGGGAACAGGGTTAGAGAAAATCATGTAGAATTGCACTAGGCTGACATGCCTGAGGAAATTATTGACTGTGTTTATAACATCAAATTGCTTTGTTTACCAGACAAGTCTCCCAACATCAATTTCCTATTACTCAGTAAAACCTCACACCTTCTTGTAATCAATATAACTCACTTTTCTAATGCTCATATAGTTTAAATGTGAAAGAAAGTCTCTGTTTAGACTATTTGATTTAGTTTTATTTGTGTTACAAATGTGTTCAATTCTTATTTCATCTGAGGCTTTCTATTTGAAGTAGTGGTTGGAGAGTTCAAGCTATTCAAAAGAAATTACGGTGTTTGATGAAAAGTACAGATGCAAATTCCCATGCAGCCCCCAGATGAAAACACCAACATCATCTTGGGCTATGTAGGAAGTACAATTTGAAAGTCTTGAATGTTCTTAAGTTGAGTCAAAATTTCAGCAGAAACAAAATTGAAGTGGTTTTTAGTGAATTTATCTTAATTAGTGAAAAGTGTTCAAAGATATAAAAACACAGCTTATAGTTCTGGTTTAACCCAGTGGTGAGTTAACTAGCCATTCAACATATGTCAATATTTTGGTTTCAATAACAAGTAATAGTTGTTTAATATGATATTTGTTATTTTTAACCAATAGGTGATATAATCAAGATAATGTTGGAATTGAGTGGTCAGATTATTTCAGAAGGTTTCTTACTCTAAGTTGTCATTTCTTCTTGAAAAAAATATAGCTTGTTTCTAGACTATAAAGATTAAAACAAACATATATGAAATATTTACAAGAATATATCTGAACCATATAAATCATCAGGATCTGGTCACTGAGACAGATTTATTGTCATTATAATTGGATCTATGGCTGTTATTATCTAAATGAAGGATGGCCATTCATCGTCTTATTTATTATAGGGTGACCACAAGCTACTTTGTCATTAAAGAGACAGATACTATGGACCAGAATATAAGGTTCTCATACTTTTGTCTATAATTGGCTCAAAAATATATGAAAACCATTTGAACCATGGGAATTCCACTCTGCAAGCAAAATTTAATCAGATATACAATAAATTATATTAGACATTAATTATGCCAAATAAAATGCACCAAATAGATTCAACCACACTGTATTTGTCTTTTCTTCAAACTATATTCTCTGAGTTTAATTTTCCTCTGTAAAATATACTGTATACTTATTACAAATTTTTATTTTTGTTTTGTTTTGTTTGTTTTTAAGAGACAGGGTCCCACTATGTGGCTATGAATATCCGAAAATTTGCTGCATAGACCTTGCTGGCCCTGAACTTGTAACAATCCTCCATATGCTTCCTGAATAACAGGTATGCAACATTACACCTGGCCTACAATTACTACTTCATGAAATATGTTTATAATATTTATTTTCATCCTGAAACTCCGATTTTAAAGTCAACAATTCAGAGAAAAATGTGCTGAGAAAAATAATCAAACAGTTTGATGGTAAGCTTTTACTTTTGTAATTAATTAAACTTTATGTCTTCTGAACCTTGAGTTAAGTTGGTATTAATCCTATCAAGTATGTTTTGGAAAGTGATCTCATTTCCAAAATCAATCTCGCAATCTCCCTCCCTCCGTCCCTCCGTCCCTTCCTCCCTCCTTCCATCCCTCCCTCCGTCCCACCCTCTTTCTCTGTCATTTTTATTTTTTATGGAAAATATTTGTCATATAATACATATTAACGACAATCCCCCCTATACTTTAAATACCTCTACTTTCCCTCTCTTGAAAACCCACTTCACCTGTTTTCTTCAGAAAATAACAGGTGGTCAAGAGCCAAAAATCATACATGCCAAAACACAACACGATAAGACTGAACTAAAGCCCTTATATTATGGCTGAACAAGGGAACCTGATAGGAGAAAAAGAGTCCAAGAGGAAGGCCAAAGAGTCAGAGATACACCCACTCCCACTGTTAGGAATCCAACAAAAACAAAAAGCTAAACAAACCATAACATATGCAGCAGACCAAGTGTGGACTCTTGCAGGTCCCATCCTTGCTGATTCAGTCTCTGTGAGCACATAATGAGCCCTGCTTAGTCAAATTCTTTTTCTCCCATTTATCTAAAAAAAAGTAAGCACCTTTGCTTTAAAGTGAGAGATAATTAAAATATAACTTCAGAAATGTTTGAGGAAAAGTATTTGCAACAATAGCTGTAGTCTATAAAGAAGCTTAGAAAAGCAGACTATCCTTGCTCAACGCCTGCACGTAAACAGTTTGTACATTCACTGATCTCAAGGGCCATGGGCAGAAAGATGGAGAGAGAGAGAGAGAGAGAGAGAGAGAGAGAGAGAGAGAGAGAGAGAGAGAGAGAGAGAGAGAGAGAGAGAGAGAGAGAGAGAGAGAGTTCTCTACTGCTAGCACTTTCACAAATGAACACTGAGGAGTTGAAAGCCAGCATCTCTGAACATTACTTTTCCATGCCAGGTGGGCAAGAACACACTAGTTAGGGACAAGACCTTAACTGATCAAGAGTATTTATAAATAAGCTTTGTCAAATGAGACATGAACACTTTTTACATTACCTTGAAATTTAGGGCTTAAGGGTTTTTTTGATATTGTGGTGTTTTATTCAAAAGTATGAGCACATTTTCAGGAAGGCAGCTTTTTTGGCAAGCATCTGCTATCTTGTAGATTACCACAACCATTTTTGGCCTACGTTTTCCTTGCCGTCATCTTCTATTCCTATAATATGATGTACACCATCTATTAAAAGTTTCCCGGAAATAAATAAGTTTCACTAAATAAAAGTAGAACATCAGTGTCTTCTCTGTTTCTGCATATGATCTATGTGTTTTCACTTAATTGAAAATGTATTTTTGAAAACTAAATGTTGGTTATAAATCTAGAAATGAAAACACCCTTCATTGAAATAAAGTAGCTATTAATCAGCCTCCCTTGCTCTTAGTGGCTTTCCAGAACAAAAATCAAGTTTCTAAATATTTTTCCCTTTGCAATAAGATTGATGCCCACAGAAATAGAAGCTGACAAATCAATAACAATCCTTAAAATTGATGTAGGAAAATTGCAAACCATTTCCTGAGGAAAAGATGGAAGACCTAAGAAATAAATTATATTCAAACAACTCATCAGGAGAAGCAATTTTAAACAAGCAAACAAAACAAGTAAGTGAGCAAATTTAATAATAGAAGCTTCACTCACTAGCAAGCATTGGAAAATCACCAGAGCATTACCTACTTGTAGAATCATGCCTCAAAATGTAGAACTATAACTAACACATTTCTATTACTATGAGTATGTCTGGATTTTTATCAAAATCCATTAATCTTATCATATCACAAATAATATTTATATATATTTTAATTATTTATTAATAAAACTAACTTATTAAAATATTTTTAGGACTACTAACTGAATATTTGTCTGTTACCAATCCATATGCTCTTGACTAAGGCTTAGGCTAGCCTTCATCGTTTTAGCTAAATAATCTTAAATATACACAGATACAAATAGATATGCATTCCTGTTTCAGTGCACTTGGGAGTGGACTTTGTTGGTATTGATTTTCACCGTAATAACAATGATCAAAATCATTTTATTATTAACCTTCTTTATATTGTAGTGACTCCTGTTTGCACTTGCCCAAGAAAGTCATTGTACACATTTTTTTGTGTCTATTCTGCCAACACTCTAGTGTGAAACCGTATGTCTTTAATATCTAGATTGTTAGAATACTTTCCATTATTTTAAGGATACACTTATCACTGGTTCACAGCAAACAAGACTGTGATTTCATTTCAGGTCATTCAGTTTGCTCTTCACTTTGATTTTACTGTTACACTTGTGACATCATATTAAAGGAGGGAGTCACTGATCACTTCGTTTGCGTCAGATTCCTTTATTATTTCAACCATTAGCACTCTACAGCTATGAACAACATTTGCTTTGACTCTAACCTTTCACATGAATTTGGAGATCCAGGTTCTGAGCATCATAGCACAATGGTATAATAGTAGGATTATGCCTGTAACCATATATGTATCAAACTGCGGTAATTACAACAAATTACCAACTAAATGGCAGTAAAAGGAGGTTACATGCAGCACGGATTCTAATTGGTCTTAATAATAAAAACCCAGAGTCATATTTTAGGGGTTGAAAGCTGAAAGATCGGAGAAGCAGAGCAGCTAGCCACTAGTTCTTACCTCTGTGAAATCCTTAGACTGAATGGGGTATCCTGTCTCTACAAGTCTCCAGACTGAATGGCTTGAGCTCCTGTCTCCTCAGACGTTATATTCTTCTCTCTGCCCAGCCATAAAACTCCCATCTCCACCTTTATAGTGCTGGAATTATAGGTGTGTAACTCACAAGTACTAACATTAAAGGTGTGAGCCACTATGGCCTGGTTGGGTTTCTCTTTGAGACTTAATATCTTTTAGCCCAGGGTGACCTTGAACTCACAGAGATCTGTCTGCCTCTGCCTCCCCAGTGGTGGCATTTCAGGTGTGTGCCACCACTGCCTGGCCTCTATGGCTAACTAGTGGCTTACTCCACCCTCTGATCCTCAGGCGAGCTTTATTTGCCATAGCACAAAGAAAATATCACCACAGTGACATCTTGATAAGTATTGTACCTCTTGTTTTCCCTGCCCTTCACAGTTACCCACATCTTCAAGTGATAGAAGTGGAAAATAAAAGTTTACTGATGAAACTGGGAAGATTATAGAAAAAAATACATTGATTTTTTTTAGAATGATGTTTAAAGCGGTAAAAGTAAAAGAAATAGCAATAGTTTAACCAAAAAGTTGGCGCATTCACTAAATCTTAGCAAATGAGAGGCTAGCAACTGTAAATTCAAGGCTAAATTAGATATATTGATAAGACATACGATAAATAAATCCTTTCTTGGCCACTGGAGTATTTCCAAAACATCTGTAGTCCTTTTCCTGCCCATGTGTGAATGCAGCCGTTTTCACAGAGTTTAGCACCAAGACTGTGACCTCTCTTGTAATGTCCCCACTAGGTGCCATCCAAGACAGCACTCAAGGCAAGACAAGTCAAGATAACCTGGAGACGTCTCATTTACTACCAGAACACCAGGATAATTTCTAAAACATCTAAAAGACTACAAATAGGATTAGAAAAGTGTCAAATTAGCAGAGTGTATACCTGCCCAATAAGGACAATTTGAGGTCGATAAAAGAAAATAGCAATTGCAGCCAATTGTGCTGAATTGATTTTGTAAAAGGAACTAAGTCCATGCTGACACCCAAAGATGGAAAAGGCCTTAAATTGTGCTAAAAGTAAAATGTCTCCAAGCTTTTCCATGTATAATTGCAAAAATGCTTTGTGGTGATTGGAATGAACCTTCTGAGTAGCACATTTACGCCTCTGTAATTGCAGCAGCAAAAACCCTAAAGGACATGTTGTTATTCTAAAAGCAGCTGGGGTACCTTTTAAAAAGGATTTATATCTCTTTTAATTAATATGGTATATAAAATTAAATTTAAATCAATAAATCTTTTGGGATCAGTATTTTTAGGAAGGTAAACATAGGATGCAATGCCATAGAAGATATGTTTTGATCTTGGTCATATGATGGATATGTTTACAATTAGAAAACTCAACAACAACTGGGTAGCTATATTTTAAAGTTAACACTGATAATGTAATGTAGTTTGTCAAACTCTGTCCACAGGGTCTCACTAGTCAATTGAGAGGGTACCTGAGTCTCAGATCTTCTTAGAACTCAGGACAAATATGTATGCCATACCCAATGTACTTTCAATAAAATAAAATTGATGTGAAGTTTAACTTCATTAATATTCAAATTATTTTACTGTTTTTCTGAAAACAAGTTTAATGAAACACAAAGTATGCTATGTATTATTGAATATATGCATAACCAAGATGATTGCAGGGTAAATCAAAGCTGGAAAGCTATATTAAATAACGTGGCTACACAAAAATTAATTTCACTGCAGAGGTCACTAAAACATTGCTGAAGATTTGCTGCCCACTAAATAAGGTGTAAGTTGTCATAATAGAATGAGTCACACAGTATTCTATCTTAAGGAATTATGTTTATTCAAAATAATTGTTAGTAAATTGTTAATCACTGTTCAAAATACATACTTTTCTGAGAATCAGATTAATAACTATCAAAATTTCACCTTGTACTAATAAAAAATATTTTATTGTTCGGGTTCTTGTGAAACTTCTAAGATTGCACTGGAGTCATTCTGACCATTATAATAAGTTGAAGAAATCTTGTTTGAAAAGGATTTTAATGAGAAAACAGTAGATTCAACAATGTTCATCTATGTTTAATTTAGCATTCAAATTCACTACACTAATGTGCCTTTTATACTGTATTTATGTATATATACATATATGTATATATACATACACACATATATAAAGGCTAATAAAGAAAATGATTTTTTCTTATGATTCATAATCTAAGAGTCATATCTGAGAGCTGTAATGCTAAAAATAGTTTATTCTAAAAGACTATTCTGCAACATGGCACTTTAATTTTTTCAAATGTAGCAACTGTAATTATTTTTCTAGAAATGTATTAAAATAGCATTTGGGAGTTATATGGGAGGAATATAGCAGGAAGGAATGTTAAAAAGAAGTAGTATCTGCTCTCTTTATAACAAAAATAGTACCTGTTATTTTATGTTTGCTGTTCTAAATGTTCTTCTTGAGTATATTTAAATTGCTCAGGGTAGGATTATAATGGTATTATATTTACAAAATAAACTCCAGGGAAAGATGTCTTATGTACTTTAAAAAATTGTATGTTTTTCAATTTTTTTTCATAGGATATCTACATCAGCCTGAAGTCTATACTTTGTTTTTATGGTTTTAGGATGATAACATTTTTTATATAATTTTTTAAAATTCTAGGAGATGAATTAGGTAGAATCTTTGTCCTCAAGTAAACTTTACTCTTCCCTTTTTTATCTTTTCAACCCCAATGCCTTTGGCTATCTCTATACCCACAGGCATAACTTTAAACCTGCATTCCACAACAAGATTTGTTCACAAGCCTCCTTTGCCTGGTAAGGTTCTTCTTTCATTTCCCATTCTCAACTCTTCCAAAGGCTATCTCTTACAACCACAAACCAAGCTCCAGAATTATGATGTGGGACCCAACTTTTCCTAGTATAATTAAACAGATCATCTACCAGACATACAACCAAAGAAATAAGATCATAGTTCAAAGTACAAAACAAAACATACCATGAATGATGAAGATAGCATGTCTCCCATCAAAACCACTAGTCCTAAATAAGTGTTTTTCAATGACAATTGCCTAAATAAACTGAAGAACACAGAATTTAAAAAGAAAAATGATAAATTTGCAACAAATACTTCAAGAAATTTAGAGAACAGAAGAATAAACATTTAATCAAAATCCAAGAAGATAACAATAAATACATGACTGCTGTGCAGAAAAATACTAATATGGAGCTAAATGAAATGATGAAGGTAATTAGTGATGTGAAATCTGAGTTCCATAAAGAGAAAGAAACGTTGAAGAGATCCAAAGCAGAAATGAAGATAAAATTTAAAGAGTCTATATTCCAATTAGGATACTCAGGGTAAAGCCTTGCTAAAAGAATGAATCAAGAAGATAGAGCTCCAGGTTTCAAAGATAAATTACTGAATCTAGATCAAATATAAAAAAAGACAAAATAATTTTAAAGTATGATAATTAAACATTCAATAAATATGGAATACCATGAGAAATCTGGCATACACTAAATTTTTAACAATGTTACAGAAGAAAACACTTTCAAAGTAAAAAGAGATGTACCCATATAATTACAAGAAACACACAGATTTCTATCTTAACAAGACTGATAAAGAAATTCCTCAAGGCATATCACAGCTAAAACACTAAATAAACAAAAGAATAGAAAATATTGAGAGCTACAAGAGAAAAAAGAGTTAATCCCATCACAATAGCAGATAACTTCTTAATAAAAATTCTGAAAGCCAGAAAGGCCTGGAGAAAGACACTGCAAGTTCTAAGAGACCATCACAGGCAAACTACACAACATAGAGAAAAACTGTATGTTATTATTGAGGGAAAGAAAAATTTCCCATGATCCAAATAGCCTAAAAACGTTTCTGTTGGGAAACTAAAACAACACTAAAAATAATACTGGAAAAAACACTTTAAACTGAAGATAAGGTTATACACTGTTGAGAGACAAGAAAGAAAACAAATTAAGCTATAATTAACAAAACAGAAACCATAACTAAGAACACAAATAGTAGAAAAGCCATCAAAATGAATACAATCAATACACACATTTCAGGCTAGTGGTGGTAGTGTCTGCCTTTTTAATCCCAGCACTTGGGAGGCAGAGGCAGGAAGATCTCTGTGAGTTTGAAGCCAGTATAGTCTACAGAGCAAGTCCAAGGGCAGACTCCAAAGCTACAGAGAAACCCTATTTCAAAATACCAAAAAACAAAATGCAAACCAAAAAAATATATATTTCAGTAATAACTAAATGTTAATGACTTCAGCTCTCTAGTCAATAGGTTTAGACTAGATTAATATATTAAGAAGCAAAACCCACAAACCCATATTTCTTTTCTCTTTAAGAAATCAATTTGTAAGGACTAAACACATTAATAATTAACCTGATTCACAAATAATGCACTGATATTATACAAGAAAAGAAATAAAAGCTCTTCCCCTTGGAATTATTTAGTCAAGTGCTAGTCCAGATTTAAACTCTCTACTTCATGGTGTGGGACAATTTTGTATTCTGTCAATTATGTTTTAAATAAATGCTGATTGGCCAATAGTCAGGCAGGAAGTATAGGCAGGACAAGCAGACAGGAAGTAGAGGTGGGGCAATGAGAACAGGCGTATTTTCGGAAGAAGGAAGCTCTTTCCCCAGTACTTTCCAGACACGGAAGAAGCAGGATGTGACCTGCCCCACCAAAAAAGGTAACGAGCCACGTGGCTAGCATAGATAAGAATAAAGGGTTAATATAATTTATAAGAGTTAATAAGAAGCCTGAGTGAATGGGCCAATCAGTCTATCATTAATATAGAACTCTATATGATTTTCTTTGGAACTTGATTGCAGGAACTTGGCGGGACAGAAACCCCAACAAGCATGGCCTTCATGTTACAACTTCATGTTTCCTATATCTTCTATCCTTGGTCTTTCTATTGTATATGTTTGAATCTGTGCCTACCTGAACAAAGCTTTCTTGTGAATATGTTCCTGTGACTGTCTGTTCCTGTATGCCTGTCTATTGTGACTCCATGTCTGTTTTTGATTATACATTTGTCTCTAACAAAGGGCTTCACTCTGTCATTATTCAGCAGCATAGATGGCATCACATACAGAAACAATGGGACACTTTGTAGAAAATGTTCAATAGATAAGAAATGGAAATAATCTGAACATCTTTCAGCAGATGAAGAGATAATAAAAACATAAAGCATAGACACTGTGGAATAGTTTTTTGCAGCAAAGAAAAATAAAGTAATAAAATTTGCAGGTAAATGGATGGATCTAGAAAAAATAGTATTGAGTGAACTATCACAGACTCAGAAAGACAAAGACCAGATGTGCTCTTGCACCTGGTTCTCAGGTTCAAATCTTTAGACATGAGTATTTAACATGGACGAACCATACAGCCAGAAAAGTATATAGAGACCATAAGGAAGAACAGTGTGCATGGGAATTAAGATGGTAAGAGCAGGATGCTGGTGATATGAAATGGAAATATGAAAACAAAGAGGGGGGACTCTAACTGGGGTGGTGGAAGAGGACAACACAAAAGAAGGCTGGAGGACAAAAAATTCATAACACCAGGACTGTTTCATGAAGCTTCAAAGACTTATTTTTATATTTGTCTAAAATTATATACATGTCTGTGTATGTAAGTATATATACTATATTTAAATATCATCAATGAAGTGATGCCATTCATGCTGATCTCTTCCCTATAAGAACCTTAGGTTAGCAAGATCAGTTTTAGAAGTTTAGTCCATTATCATGATGGAGAACATGGATGAAAGCAGGGGGATGCTGGAGCTGTGTATGTGAGATACAGTCTGATCCATGGGGTGGGGAGAACTGAGCCTAGCATAGACTTTTGGAACCTCAAAACCCATCTCCAGTGCCACACCTCCTGCAACAAGGCCACAGTTCCTAAGTCCTTATAATTGTTTCAAATAGATCCACTCCCTTGTGTTCAAGCATTCAAATACATCAGCCCATGGGAGTTGTTATTATTCAGATCTCCACATTTCTTTCAAATGATTGTTCAGGATAGAAGAAATGAGTCTTGGGTGCCTGAACTGGCCCTATACTATAGCCACTCTGATAAATATCTTGCATACTACCATAGAACCTTCATCTGGTGATGGATGGAGATAGAGACAGAGACCCATATTGGAGCACTGGACTGAGCTCCCAAGGTCCAAATGAGGAGCAGAAGGAGAGAGAACATAAGCAAGGAAGTCAGGTCCACGAGGGGTGCGCCTACCCACTGTGACAGTGGGGCCGATCTAATGGGAACTCGCCAAGGCCAGCTGGACTGGGTCTGATGGAGTATGTGATCAAACCGGGCTCTCTGAACGTGGCTTACATGGAGGGCTGACTGAGAAGCCAAGGACAATGGCACTGGGTTTTGATTCTACTCCGTGTACTGGCTTTGTGGGAACCTAGTCTGTTTGGATGCTCACCTTCCTAGACCTGGATGGAGTGGGGAGGACCTTGGACTTCCCACAGGGCAGGGAACCCTGACTGCTCTTTGCACTGGAGAGGGAGGGGAAGGGGGAATGGGAGAGGGGGAGGGAAATGGGAGGAGGGGAGGAGGTGAAAATTTATAGTAATAATAATAATAATAATTAATAATAATAATAGGAAAAATTTTTAAAAAAGAAGAAATGAGTCTTAAAACCATGTTGGCTCTCAGTTTTAGCCTTAGGTGCCTCTCAGATGTTGAAGGTAATCATTTCTGTTGCTGGAGGAAAGTAGCAACTCTCTGAAGAAACATGCTGGGCTCTTACCAGCTGCTCTGTGACGGCTGTTCTAGCATGTTTATTGTGTATGTGGCAGTGTTTAGAAATTCTGACTTGTAAAAGA